>NC_141873.1:457009981-457313011 GCF_056163025.1 Triticum urartu
AAGTAATTGAGCACCACCTTGCCATTTGTCCTCATGCGTGGCCCGTCAAGCAGAAGGTTAGGAAGCAGGGAGTGGAGCGCCAAGAATTCATTGCAGAAGAGATCAAGAAGCTGGAAGCAGCAGGCCTTGTCAGAGGAGTGCTCCATCCTACGTGGTTGGCCAATCCTGTAGTCGTGCGCAAGGCAAATGGGAAATGGAGACTTTGTATCGATTTTACTGATGTTAACAAAGCTTGTCCCTTAGACCCATTTCCTTTGCCGCGCATTGACCAGATTGTTGACTCCACAGCCGGATGTGATTTGCTTTCATTTCTTGATGCATATTCAGGATACCATCAGATCTTCATGGTAGAAGAGGATGAGGAGAGGACCGCATTTATTACTCCATGTGGCACGTACTGTTTCGTACGGATGCCTTTCAGATTAAAAAATGCTGGTTCAACATTTGCAAGAGTAGTCCATGTCGCTCTTGAGCCGCAAATACACAGAAATGTGGAAGCCTACGTGGATGATATAGTGGTCAAGAGCAAGGACGGAGCAACTTTGATTCAAGATTTAGACGAGACCTTTGCAAATCTGCGCAAGATCAGCCTCAAGCTCAACCCAGAGAAGTGTGTGTTTGGAGTTCCCTCCGGCAAGCTTCTCGGGTTCTTTGTGTCTCAGCGGGGAATTGAAGCCAATCCCGACAAGATCAAGGCCATTGAGCAGATTGAAGCACCAAGGCGCGTCAAGGATGTACAAAGGCTTGCCGGTTGCGTGGCTGCTCTCAGCAGGTTTATCTCTCGGTCTGCTGAGCGCGCCCTGCCGTTTTTCAAATTATTGAAAAAGGCAGGTCCAATGAGATGGACTCCGGAAGCGGAGGCTGCGTGCAAGACTTGAAGAGGTACATGTCCTCCCCCCCAATACTTGTCGCACCTAAGCCACAAGAGAAGTTGCTGCTCTATATAGCGGCAACCAATCAAGTGGTTAGTGCTGCGTTAGTAGCAGAGAGGGAGGCAGATGATGAGCCTGCAACCACGGCAAGCACATCCAGCGACAAGCAAGGGGCTTCCCCGGCAAGCTCTGGTCCCGACAAAGATGAATCTGCGCAGATGCGAGAGGAGATACAGAAGAAAATGGTGCAGCGCCCAGTTTACTTTGTCAGCTCCCTTCTGCAGGGGGCTAGGTCAAGGTACTCTGGCATGCAGAAATTGCTTTTCGGCCTTCTCATGGCCTCGAGAAAGCTGCGCCATTACTTCCAAGCACATGAGATCACAGTTGTCACTCGCTTTCCGCTGAAGAGGATACTGCAGAATCCAGAAGCGACAGGCAGGATTGTTGAGTGGGCACTGGAACTGTCGATCTTTGGCCTCAAGTTTGAAAGTACTTCAACTATCCAGAGCAGAGCATTGGCTGAATTCATAGCAGAATGGACGCCAACACCAGATGAAGAAATTCCAGAAACGAGCATCCCCGACAAGGAAGTAAACAAAGAGTGGCTGATGTACTTTGATGGTGCCTTTTCTCTGCAAGGCGCCGGCGCTGGCGTGCTGCTTGTCGCACCCACTGGAGAGCACCTCAAGTACGTAGTCCAGATGCACTTTCCCAAGGAGCAAGCAACAAACAATACTGCAGAGTATGAAGACTTGCTTGCCGGTCTCAGGATCGCGGCAGACCTTGGGATCAAGAAGCTCATTATTAGGGGTGACTCACAGCTTGTCGTCCACCAAGTAAACAAGAGCTACCAGAGTCCGTTGATGGAAGCTTACATCAACGAAGTGAGAAAGCTAGAAGAACACTTTGACGGCCTACAAATGGAACACGTTCCAAGAGCTCAGAACGCCATTGCAGATGGCCTGTCAAAGTGCGCCGCACTTAAGTTACCTGTGGAACCAGGGATCTTTGTGCTCAAGCTGACTCAGCCGTCCATTACGCCATCAACTGGACAGAGCAAGAAGAGGAAGTTGATTTCTGGTGACTATTTGCCGGCAGAGCTTCCCGAAGCCGCCGCCAAGAAGGTCCCCAAGATCAACGCCAAGAGCGCTGAGGAGCAGTCTGCTCCGACAAGCCCTAGGGTTTGTTCCATTGAAGCAGAAGCTCCCGACAAGTTTTTCTCCGGCAAGCTTGCCGGGGAACGTCACGCTCCGGCAGAGCCGCAGGTTCTTGCCGTAGAAGCGGATGTTCCCGCAGCAGTCCCCAAGATCAACACCAAGAGCGCTGAGGAGCAGTTTGCTCCAGCAAACCCCAGGATTTGTTCCGTTGAAGCAGAAGCTCCCGGCAAGTTTCGCTCCGGCGAGCTTGCCGGGGAACGTCAAGCTCCGGCAGATCCGCAAGTTCTCGCCGTAGAAGCGGATGTTCCCGCAGCGACAGATTTTCCTTTAGTCCTTGTTGTCGAGCCACAAGCTCCAGCATGGGCACAGCGGATTGTCCACTTCCTTCAGACAGGAGAGCTTCCCGAAGAGCATGAAAAAGCGGAAAAATTAGCCCGGCAGTCAAGTATGTACCAGTTTGTCGACAAGACACTGTACAGAAGAAGACTCAACGGTGTGAAATTGAAGTGCATTCACCGGGAAGATGGACAAAACCTGTTGGCAGAGATACATGGAGGCATATGTGGTCACCACATTGGCGCAAGAGCGCTTGTCGGCAAAGCATTCCGGCAAGGTTTCTTCTGGCCAACAGCCCTCCAGGATGCAACTGCACAAGTAACCAAGTGTGAAGCGTGCCAATTTCATTCCAAGCAGATACACCAACCAGCTCAAGCTCTCCAGACGATCCCTTTATCCTGGCCATTTTCGGTATGGGGGCTCGACATCCTAGGCCCCTTTCCCCGAGTTGTCGGGGGCTTTGAGTACTTGTACGTTGCAATCGACAAGTTCGCAAAGTGGCTGGAAGTGGAACCAGTGAGGAAGGTGACAGCATAGTCAGCAGTCAAGTTCTTCAGGTCGATTGTTTGCCGCTTCGGGATCCCTAACAGGATAATCACCGACAACGGTGCACAATTTACGAGCCGCACCTTCATGCAGTACGTCCAAGATCTTGGCGCTAAGGTCTTCTTCGCTTCTGTTGCTCACCCGAGAAGCAACGGTCAAGCGGAGAGGGCAAATGTTGAAGTGCTGCGCGGGCTCAAGACCAGAACTTTCGACAGGCTGCACAAGTGCGGAAGAAACTGGATCGAGGTGCTGCCGGTGGTTCTTTGGTCGATCAGGACGACGCCAAATCGAGCCACTGGCCAAACACCTTTCTCTCTAGTCTATGGAGCAGAGGCAGTTATCACCACAGAACTCGTATACGGGTCACCTCGAGTGCTCGCTTATGATGAGCTTGAGAAAGAGCAGCTGCGACAAGACGACGCGCTGCTCCTTCAGGAAGATCGTCTTCAGGCTGCTGTGCGAGCTGCTCGCTACCAGCAAGCTTTGCGCCGCTACCATAGCCGCAAAGTTAATGCCAGAAGTCTCAAGGAAGGCGACCTTGTTCTTCGGCGTGTTCAGTCCGCCAAGAATTCCAACAAGTTGACGCTGAAGTGGGAAGGCCCTTACCGGGTGAAACGAGTCACTAGGCCTGGCGCTGTCCGCCTTGAGACCGAAGGTGGCATTCCGGTGAGCAACTCCTGGAACATTGAACATCTTCGTAAGTTTTACCCGTAAGGCGCGGTTGTCGGAACCTGTTCCGGCAACCACCTTTTATACAAGTCTTGCCGCTGTTGCATGTAATCCTTCGTACAAAGCCGGGCGCAGATCCCGTGCGTAAATAAAGCTCATGTGCTCCGCACATTTTGTCGATTTTATGCTTTCTATTTTTTGGCATATATGATCTGACACTTTGTGCAGCACCTACTCCATGGTAAGCAGTAACGAGCCGTAAATTTCCATATCTGTATTTGTCTCTTCTTTCTTTCGAAAGGAAGGTTCCCCTCGCCCACAAGTTTGCCGGGGGGGAGAGGAGAAGAATATGGTATGGACCAGGTGTCGCTCAAGGAAGTTTCGCCTTGCCGGGAAGCAAACAACAGAAAAGCTAAGTTGCCAAAGTTTGAGCAATCAATTTTTTTAAAATTTTAAGTTATCTCCCTTGAACGACCACACTTTGTATGGAAAACCTATGCGCGGAGGAACCAACTCGTAGCTAGTTGCGCCTTTACTTTGTTTCGAGTCCGCTCAACAACTTAAGCGAGCTGCTAGCGCCCTTACTTTGCTTCGAGTCCGCTCAGCAACTTAAGTGAGCCGCCAGCGCCCTTACTTTCTTTCGAGTTCGCTCGGCAACTTAAGTGAGCTGCAACTAGTTGCGACAAGGTTTCTTGCCGGTAGTGGCACCGCCAGTAGGCTGCTGACGTCCCGCACTCAGCGCTCGCGGCCCAGGTGCCTGCACCGGCAAGTTCCCTAAAAGCGTAGGGTAAAAAGACATACAAAGGGGGGAGTCAAGTAAAGGAAATAACGTTGCAATCATTGCCCAGAATAAAAGTTATATTACAAGGATAGCTTGTCGCGGCTCTAATAGTTTGTTTTCATAACATGCCAAACAGCGACAAGGAAATAAGAAATGGGCGGCCTAATCTACGCGATCGCCTTCGACCCTCTTGATCCCGCTCACCTTGTCCACAATGGGTGCGACAAGGGCCTTGAGCTCCTCCAGATCGGCCTCCGGCGGCAAGGTCCTGAGGATGTTGGTGAGGCGGAGGCCCGGATTGCGGAAGGCCACCTTGATCAACACTTTCTCGAGGGCTCCTGCGCAGATCTTGCGCGATTCATCGGCCAGCTGCTTGGGGATCCTCTCCCGGAGTCGCTGGAGGGCTGTCGCCATGCCCTTGAAGAATAGGACGAGCTTGGCGCTGGGCTGGAGGTTGTCGTCGGAGGGATACCCAAGATCCACCATTCCCAGCTGCGCCAGCTCCTTGTCGATATCTGTGGCGGCGTTCACCAGACTCTCCGTCCAGTGCGTCACAGTCTCCCTGAAGGCGTTCTGGGCGGCGGCAGCGCTCTCCAACAGCACCTTGTCGTCCTTGATCTCCTCCTTCAAGGCCGCCTCCCGCTTCTTGGCGCTGTCCAGAGTCTTGGTCAAAGTGGTTAGCTTCAACTCAAGATCCACGTTGGAGACCTTGGCGGCGCTGAGCTCTCTGCCCTTCTCGGCGAGATCGGCTTCTAGCTGCGCCACCTTCGTCTTCAACTCCTCCTTGGCGGCTTCGGCGGCAGCGGCGGCGTCATCTGCTCGTTTGAGGGCTTCGCCGAGCTTCCCCTCGCGCGCGGCAAGCTCCTCCTCGTGGGAGTCGAGATTGACCTTCCGCTGCGCCAACTCGCCCTCCTCCACGGCTAGCTTCACAGTGGCAAGTCGCTGCCGCTCTTAGACTTCGGCCTTTTCAAGGAGGAAGGCCTTCTGCGCTTCACCAAGCTGCTCCCGCTCCTCCGCCAAGGATCGGAGGGCTTCCCGGTGGAAACCCCCGAGCTCTTCTGCGCGCTTTTCGATGTCAGCTCCCGCCTTCGCGACAAGCGCCTCGCGGGACTCCAGCTTGGCTTGCCGCGTGCGGTAGAGCGACATCAAATTCCGCAGCAGCCGCTCTTCTTCGGGCTCGTTGCTGCTGTTGCTTGGCGCGTCGACCAGCTTCAACCCCGCTGAGGCAAGCACTTCTCCGTCGAAGATCTCCCCTTCGACTGGCGCCCTGGAGCTTGACGCCCAGGGGAGGTTGATGAAGACGCCTTCGCCGGCCTTCAAGTAAACACCCGGCTGGGGCTCCTCAGTGCTTGGCGCTGCGGCTTCGGCGGACGGGTCAACGGTCGGTGTAGCGCCTGGCGCTCCTGCGGCCTCTGGGCCATCAGTACGATCGCCAGATCCCTCGCCAGTCGCCGCGGCGCCAGCCTTGGCGGCCTCGGCGCCGGCGGGATCACCCGCGCCGGCTACGTCCTCGGCGGCGACCTCAGTCTCCATCCGCTCTGCAGCAGATGGGTCTGACAGCCGGCAAGGGGAGAAGAGTCAAGCAAAATCCAGCAAAAACTCAAGAAGATCAAAAGAATAAGAACCCAAGGGAAGTTTTGAATCAAGAGGAGTACCTGCACCAGGCTCTGCATTAGTGGTCTCCGCCGTCGGGGGCCGCTGGTGCTGTCCCTTGCCGAAGAACCCTCCCTTGCTGGAGACTTCTCCCTTACCGGGAAGCCCTCCCTTGCCGGAGAGTTCTCCCTTGTCGGAGAATTCTCCCTTGGCTCCTGGTGGGGCTGCTCGGCTCCTACACAAGTCAACAAGCAGATATCAGCAAAGCCAAGTACCCAAGCGCGCCTCGCAGCAGAAAGTAAAATCACACTTACGCTGGGGGCTGCCCTGGAGGAAAGTCGCCGGGTCCGGCAAGATTGTCTCGGGCGCGCCACCTGCTGTCGCAGTAGGCTCGTCCTCGATGACGATCACCGGGACCTTGGCTCTCTTTGCCGCTCTCTGGGCCAGAGTCCTAAAGAGGAACAAGTTCAGAAGAAAAGCAAGTGAGAAACAAAATCAACAGCAAGAATTGAAGAACTACAAGTACAGCAAGAGAAGCTTACTCTTCTTCTTCTTCCTCGTCGGAGCTTAACACGGAGAAGTCGAAGCCCGGCGCGCGCCCGGCGGGAGGAGGCGGAGGAGAAGCTTCCCTTGGCCGCTTGGCGGGAGCAGTGGCGGTGGTCTGAGACGACCCCGCTCCGGCTATCGACGCGGCGTGAGCAGCGGCAGGAACTGAAGCGGTGGTCCGGCTAGACTCCACTCCAGTTGCCGTCGCAGTATGAGGCGCTCCCGCGGCAACGGTGTTTGCCGCGGTGGAGCGTGTCACGCGGCGCGGCGACTGTTGACCCGCTTGCCGCTCCGCCACGTGACCGACCTTGCGGAGACGCCTTCTTGGTGGGCATGGAGGCTCTGCTCGCGGTGGGCTGTCTGAAGACGAGGTGGAAGAGGAGTTGATTTCCAACGAGCCGCTTGTGCCCTTGGCGGGCTCGCTCGGCTCGGCGTCACACCCGGCAAGCTCCTTCTTGCCGGCAGGCTCCCCTCGCTCGGCACGGCTTGCCGCCTCCGCTGCATCTGCTTCCTCCATAGTGAACCCAAACTCGCCCGCGGCTGCGGCTGCCGCTGCCTCCTCCAGCCTAGTGGCGATAAGCGCCATCTCCGCATCCGTGGTGTCGCGGGTGAGGCCGTCCTTCTCGTCGGGGCGGATTGCCACTTCCACCAAGTCGTCGAAGAACTGCTGCACGACCTCGTCTGCAGGCTCCTGCCAAGTTGGCACAATCCCGTGCGAGTCGCACTCCGGCATCATTGCACGGATGCGGTCGAGCGCGGAATTGTTGCACAACGGCACGACGCCCCCCGGCAACCTAAACACCTCGGGATGTTGGGGGTCGTACTTGAACAGTTCCTGCAGCATCGCGTTGAGCTCCAGGACTGTCAAGTTGTAGTTGAGGCCCGGCCGCAGCCTCATGATATCTACCGCGTTCTTGAACTCCCAAGTGGGCCTCCCCCGTTCCTGGAGGGGGGCGATGCGGCGGCGAAGGAAGTCTGCGCCAACAGCGCCAACAGTAAGCCCGGCAAGCCTCAGGCGCAGGATCCTGGTGACAGCAATCTTCAGCTTTTCGTCCTCCGGGGCCACGTCACTCCAATCCCTGCCGCGGGCTACTGGGGTTCGGCGCCGGACGGTGAATGGCTGCGGGCTCTCCTCGTCAATCCAGCACCAATCAGCTCTCCACTCCTCCCACTTGCCGCGGAATTCTCCCTCCAGATACGTTTCCTTCTTGCCGGTCCTTGAGATCCAGGCGATTCCGCCGGATAGAGCCTCTCCTCTCTCTACTCGGGGTATGAAGAAGTGGCGGAAGAGGGCTACGTTGGGAAGGACTCCGACAAAGTTTTCGCAGAGGTGTGCGAAAACTGCCATTGTCAGGACGGCATTGGGGGTGAAGTCAAGGAGGTGGAATCCATAGGTGTTCATGATGTCGCAGAAGAAATCAGAGAAAGGCGGGCAGAGCCCGCAGTAGAAGAACAGAGCAAAAAAGGGGTATCCATTCGGAGCCTTCTTCCAAGCGGCGGCGGGGAGTACCTTTGTGCGCGGATGCGCGCGCGTCTCCGCCGACCAGAACAGGTAATAGTTCTCCCTCAGCTCCTTCGCGCCAAGCTTGGGGGGGAAGACGGACCGCTCCTTCCGCAGCGCCGCGAGCCGCTGCGCCTCGGTCGACTTCACGGCCTTCCCCTTGTCGGCTTTTGGAGCCATGGCGGAAACAGTGGAGGAAGTCGATGGCGTTGGTGGTGCTGGTGGCGATGGGGGGCGGAGCGCTGCTCTCTCTCTCTCTCTCTCAGTTTTGGGAAGGCGAGGGAGCGGCGGAGATTTCTGAGATTGGAACGACAACGGGCAAGTGGGCCAACTGCCCCTGTTTCCCCTGCTTATAAAGAGGGAGGGGGCGGACGTTCCGCATTTCCGAATAAAGAAACCCCCACAATCTCTCCCACGATGCCGCATTAGACGCGTGCCATTCGGGGAGGGCGCGGTGGACACGGAGTGAGATACGGCGTAACCTAGGCCGCGCGTGCCCGTGCCCCGTTTTGGGCCTGGCCCAATAGCGCTCGGCACCGTGTATGGCCCAGGCCCGGGGGCTCCTGTCGGTGTACTAGAGCAGGGGTACCCTAGTACCCCGAACTTGTGCACGGGCAGTCGCAGCGTCCCGCGGCAAGGCTTGCTGGGTGACCGCCAAGGTCCTCCGTGGTTCCTTTGGAGCCATTCAAGAAAAAAGTGTCCAAGCCAAGAAGACAAGACCCCGGCAAGAGGAGCTTGCTGGGAAGGCTAACAAAAGCATCCCAAGACCCCGGCAAGAGGAGCTTACCGGGAAGGCCACCCAAGGCATTTCAAGGAACTTGCCGCGGCGCACCACGCGCCCCGGCAAGGCCCGGTGAGCGACAAGCTCCCGGACGCGACAAGAAAATGACAGCGGCAAGGCGCTTGCCGCGGCAAGACGCCACTGTGCCCGCTCTCCAGCACATCCACCAACGTGTCGCTCTGGGACCCCTCCAGGCGTATGTGGCGGAAGGCTGTGCAGCTTGCGGTGCGCGGTGGCAAGCGGCGCTGACAAGATCGCCATCATGGCGAACGGTGGCGTCCCTGGCGGTCCCTTTTCGCACTGTTTAGGCGACACAGACGGGCATTTAAGGCCCTTGTCCCCTGCCGTCAGGGTTAGGTATGATACACTATAGCGGGTAGCTGTGCCTACCACAGCACCTTTCCATTTTTGCCCTTTACCTCCGTTGCCACCTGTCGGTAACCCCTTGAGCATATAAAAGGAGGCCCGTGTGCAACGTAGAGGGGGCTTCGAACACTCACGCTCGGTCTTGCTAGCTGCTGGTGTGTATTGTAGCATTCAGCGCTCCCGAGCAAGAAACCAATACAAACCACAAAGCAGGAGTAGGGTTTTACGCATCCATGGGGCCCGAACCTGGGTAAATCGCTCGCGTGCATCGCCTCGATCCACTCTTTGCGCGACCTCCGCCCCCGCCGAACCGAAAGGGACCCGGTCCGCCGGTCCCATAGGTGCCCGTGGATCAGTACCCCGGCATCTTTGGCGCGCCAGGTAGGGGGCATCGAAGTTGTGTGAATCAGATCCGGCGTTCTCGCGAGCTAGATCTTCATCATCTTCATCAACATGCCGCCGAAGAAGAAGGTTTCGGAGGCAGCTGCTCCGCCCCCGCCAAACCGAAAGGGACCCGGTCCACCGGTCCCATAGGTGCCCGTGGATCAGTACCCCGGCACACACTTATTACATCGAGTGTCTCAACCAAGAACTTATTACAATAAATATGGCTTAAGGCCATCTAATAACGATAACAGCGGAAGGCTTGGAAGATAAGTGAGTCCATCAACTCCAACGGCATCACTGAGTATAGAACCACGACCTAAAAACTCCTTAATCATCGTCTAAAAAGTCTACAACATTAACGTTGCAGCCCGAAAAAGGGTCAGCACATGGAATATGCTGGCAAGGTAACACATAGAGAGTAATGGAATGAAATAGCTATACTATATGCATATTTGGCTGGGGGAAAGCTCTTTGGTTACAGTTTTGCGTAAAGCCAATTTTTCCCTACTTCAAAGGAATAAATTTAATTACTATCATGGGGGTTGTTAAACATTGAGAATGGTTGACAGCATCCTCAATCCCAATTAAGCATCATCATTAAACATAACCCAACAAAATTAATTTAGAGTAACATGTTGAGATTCACATGATAATCCAGGTACTAGATACTCAAGATGTCCATAACCGGGGACATGGCTAACCATGATTAGTTTATTACACTCTGCAGAGGTTTGTGCACTTTTCCCCACAAGACTCGATCGCCTCCGTTTGGTTTCTCGCACTACATGGTGTTTGAGAAGACGGATGACCGAGACATAGTCTTTCAGAAGCGCTAGCACCTTACGATGGGTAGACCGAACCACCTACATCCCCTACATCTGCTAGTCTACCACTGTAAGAGTTCGCACGACTTAGTCAACTACGCTAGAGCCCATAATAGCATGTGGATGCACACAGAAGTTTCTAGTATGAATAGTCTCATGATCCCTTTGAACCTGGGTGGCGGTCCAAAAGAAAACAGGCAAGTCTTGGAATACCCACGTGCCTCGATCCACCCAGATGTGTGTTTAAGTTGCCACCTTAGATAAACCATTAATTAACAATCTCACATCTGTCATGGATTTCACTCACCCAATCCACGTCTACTAGCATAGCATGGCATAATAAGCAAACGTAGAAGTAACTCCCAAAGGTTTGATAATAACAGGTAATAGGTACTACCTCATCTACTTCCCATCCCACAATTTAATTAGATCCTAATCATGCAATGTGTGAGGATATGATCTAATGCAATAAAACTGGATAGTAGAAAAAGGTATGATCAAAGTGTTACTTGCCTTGCTGATGATCCGCAAAACCTAACGATTCGAAGTAACAGGCGGGGCACTCCGGGTATTCTATCGCAAACAAACAAACAAGCATACAATAAGTACTCATCTAATGCACAGGTAAAACTCAAATAAGAGATCTAACCAGAAGGTTCAACTTAAGAACTCCGGTTGGCAAAAAGAATCAAATCGAACGAAGCAACGAAAGTCAAACGGCGAAAGAAAACAACTTCGTTCTAGAAATCTGGATCTAGGGCAAATTTTACAGTAGCAAAATCTTGTTTAAGTTGGTTAAACGGATAGAGGGTTTCGAGACGAAACTCTAGGCGCTTGAATCGCCTGATTCCGATAAACGAGGATCAGGAATCGCGATCAGAAAAATCGCGGATTTAATCCGAGAAAAAGAAAAACGACGAACGCCGAATTTTTTTGGCACGGAAATCGAGGCGCGACGAACCTCAGGCGGCGGGATCGGCGGCGGCGGCGGCTTAGGGTGCTTTAGGGTTTTCCCCGGGGCCGGGCCTCGGCTTATAAAGGCCTCCCGGTCGGTGTCCAGGTCGGACACGGCGCGTTAAGTCGGTTCGTTTTTTTAATTATTCTGCTCGGAAGAAAAATAAAAAGAAGTACTAAACGGACTCCAAAAATTCCGAAATAAATTTTCACGGGCTTCTAAAATCAAGCCGCACAAGGTGAAAATTTATTTGGGCCCTAAATGCAATTTTGAAAAATGCACCTTTTTCCTAAATTCAAATAAAACACCGAAAACCTCCGAAATAAAATCTTATTTGATTTTTTTATTAAATCCTCAATATTTCTTTATTTTGGGGAAGTAATTTTATTCCCTCTCTCATATTTTTTGTAATAGAAATAATTGATGATAAAATAAATAAAATCAAATGATCCTATTCTCAAAATTTGAGAAAACTCAAATATGAAAATAATGAATTCCCCAACTCTCTCCGTCGGTCCTTGAGTTGCGTAGAAATTCTAGGATCAAAACCAAACGCAAATAAAATATGATATGCATGATGATCTAGTGTATAACATTCCAAATTGAAAATTTGGGATGTTACATGGGCATTGGTCCTGGTTCATCTGGATCCGTTTGTTCCGGTTCTAGGCATGAACCGGGACCAATGGGACGCGCTCCTGGCCCACAGCCATTGGTATCGGTTCGTGCCTAGAACTGGTACATAAGGGGGGCTTTAGTCCCGGTTCCTGTCACGAACCGTGACAAATAAGTCGCCTATATATACCCGTCGCTATGGCAGAGCACTCCACAGTGCTCTGTTTTTTCTGGCCGGCGAGGGGAGGGCATTTGGGTGCTCTAGCTCACCTCCTATGCACATGAGGTGTTCGATGAAATGCCCGAGCCACACTATATAAGCTTTCTCCTCTCGAAGCTCGACCTTGGAGCTCCATCTTTCCTGAGATTTGTCTAGATTTAGCGGTCTGTCACGCCCTGTCCCCGTTTTCACCACCGTCGATCGCCCGCGCTGATCTCGTCGCCGGCACCACCATGGTGAGCCTCTTGTTCTTATCTTCTTTCTGATTTTTTTACTTTAGATAGATACTTGTCTGATTTTCTTACTTTAGATAGATACTTGTATAATTTTCTTACTTTTGACACACATAATTATATAATGCATGCAGATGAACCAGCAATGGATGTATGGTTATAGACACACCTCCGAGTACATTAAGGGCGTGCATAATTTTCTCGAAGTGGCTGAGGCAAACAAGCAGAATGGTTTTATGTGTTGCCCATGCCCTATATGTGGGAATACGAAGTCTTACTCTAACCAGAAAATCCTTCACACCCACCTGCTTTATAAGGGTTTCATGCCACACTATAATGTTTGGACGAAGCACGAAGAAATAGGGGTTATGATGGAAGACAATGAAGAAGAAGAGGACGATGACAACTATGTGCCCCTGAATACGGTGATGCTATAACGGGGGGAGCTGCTGAAGATCAAGAGGAACCAGACGATGTGCCCGATGATGCTGCAACGGGGGACGCTGCTGAAGAACAAGAGGAACCAGACGATGTGCCCGATGATGATGATCTCCGCCGGGTCATTGTCGATGCAAGGACGCAATGCGAAAGTTAAAAGGAGAAGCTGAAGTTCGATCGCATGTTAGAGGATCACAAAAAAGGGTTGTACCCCAATTGCGAAGATGGCAACACAAAGCTCGGTACCGTACTGGAATTGCTGCAGTGGAAGGCAGAGAATGTTGTGCCTGACAAAGGATTTGAGAATTTACTGAAAATATTGAAGAAGAAGCTTCCAAAGGATAACGAATTGCCCGACAGTACATACCCAGCAAAGGAGGTCGTTTTCCCTCTAGGATTGGAGGTGTAGAAGATACATGCATGCCCTAATGACTGCATCCTCTACTGCGGTGCGTACGAGGATTTGAACGCATGCCCGGTATGTGGTGCATCGCGGTATAAAATCATACGGGATGACCCTAGTGATGTTGACGGCGAGCCCCACAGGAAGAGGGTTCCTGCGAAGGTGATGTGGTATGCTCCTATAATACCACGGTTGAAACGACTATTCAGAAACAAAGAGCATGCCAAGTTGATGCGATGGCACAGTGAGGACCATAAGAAAGACGGGAAGTTGAGAGCACCCGTTGACGGGTCGTAGTAGAGAAAATCGAGAGAGAATACTGGGTTGAGTTTGCACATGACGCAAGGAACATATGGTTTGGTTTAAGCGCGGATGGCATTAATCCTTTCGGGGAGCAGAGCAGCAATCACAGCACCTGGCCCATGACTCTATGTATGTATAACCTTCCTCCTTGGATGTGCATGAAGCGGAAGTTCATTATGATGCCAGTTCTCATCCAAGGCCCTAAGCAACCCGGCAACGATATTGATCTATACCTAAGGCCATTAGTTGAAGAACTTTTACAGTTGTGGAATGGAAACGGTGTACGTGTGTGGAATGAGCACAAACAGGAGGAATTTAACCTGCACGTGTTGCTATTTGTAACCATCAACGATTGGCCCGCTCTTTGTAACCTTTCAGGACAGACAAACAAGGGATACCACACATGCACGTACTATTTAGCTGACACCGAAAGTATATACCTGGACAAATGCAGGAAGAATGTGCACCTGGGCCATCGTCAATTTCTTCCGACCAACCATCAATGTCGAAAGAAAGGAAAGCATTTCAAAGGCGAGGCAGATCACCGGAAGAAGCCCGCCATGCGTACTGGTGATCACATACTTGCTATGGTCAACGATATACACGTAATCTTTGGAAAGGGTCCCTGCGGACTAGCTGTTCCGAATGACGCTGAGGGACGCGCACCCATGTGGAAGAAGAAATCTATATTTTGGGACCTACCCTACTGGAAATACCTAGAGGTCCGCTCTTCGATCGACGTGATGCACGTGACGAAGAACCTTTGCGTGAACCTACTAGGCTTCTTTGGCGTGTATGGGAAGACAAAAGATACACCTGAGGCACGTGAGGACCTGCAACGTTTGCACGAAACAGACGGCATGCCTCCAAAGCAGTATGAAGGTCCTCCCAGCTACGCTCTTACCAAAGAAGAGAAGGAAATCTTCTTTGAATGCCTGCTTAGTATGAAGGTCCCGACTGGCTTCTCGTCGAATATAAAGGGAATAATAAATATGCCAGAGAAAAAGTTCCAGAACCTAAAGTCTCATGACTGCCACGTGATTATGACGCAACTGCTTCCGGTTGCATTGAGGGGGCTTCTACCAGAAAACGTGCGATTAGCCATTGTGAAGCTATGTGCATTCCTCAATGCAATCTCTCAGAAGGTGATCGATCCAGAAATCATACCAAGGCTAAGGAGTGATGTGGTGCAATGTCTTGTCAGTTTCTAGCTGGTGTTCCCACCATCCTTCTTCAATATTGCGACGCACGTCCTAGTTCATCTAGTTGACGAGATTGTCATTCTGGGCCCCGTATTTCTACACAATATGTACCCCTTTGAGAGGTTCATGGGAGTCCTAAAGAAATATGTCCATGACCGCGCTAGGCCAGAAGGAAGCATCTCCATGGGCCATCAAACAGAGGATGTCATTGGGTTTTGTGTTGACTTCATTCCTGGCCTGAAGAAGATAGGTCTCCCTAAATCACAGTATGAGGGGAGACTGACTGGAAAAGGCACGCTTGGAGGGGACTCAATAATATGCAGGGACGGATATTCTTGGTCTCAAGCACACTACACAATTCTACAGAACTCTACCTTGGTGACCCCGTATGTCGATGAACACAAGAACAGTCTCTGCTCCAAACACCCAGAGCAGTGCGACGACTGGATTACATGTGAACACATCAGGACTTTCAGCGGTTGGTTGAAACACGTCTCAGAGGTGACAACACTGTTTGTGATGAGCTGTACTCATTGTCCAAGGGACCATCTTCGACTATATTGACTTACAAAGGATACGAGATAAATGGGAATACATTTTACACGATCGCCCAAGATCAAAAGAGCGCCAACCAAAACAGCGGTGTCCGCTTTGATGCAGCAACCAAGAGGGGAAAGGACACATATTATGGTTACATAGTGGACATATGGGAACTTGACTACGGACATGATTTTAAGGTCCCTTTGTTTAAGTGCAAATGGGTCAATCTGTCAGGAGGCGGGGTACAGGTAGACCCACAGTACGGAATGAAAACAGTGGATCTGAACAATCTTGGGTACACTAACGAACCGTTCGTCCTAGCCAATGATGTGGCACATGTTATCTATGTGAAGGACATGTCTACCAAACCGAGAAAAAGAAAAGATAAGGAAGCGAATACATCATACGATGAGCCAAAGCGCCACATAGTTCTTTCTGGAAAAAGGGACATCGTGGGAGTGGAGGGCAAGACAGACATGTCCGAAGATTATGAAAAGTTTCATGAAATTCCTCCCTTCAAAGTCAAGACTGACCCAAGCATCCTGATAAATGATGAAGATTATCCATGGTTATAGCGCAATAAGGAAAGGACACAAGCGAAGAAAAAGTGAAGAATTTCTCTCCACAACTATTATGATGATACCATGCCAACTTTCAACCTTTTCATAGTTCATTTGAAATGCCTGTTGTAACAGACAAGTTTCCGTATGAAATCCTGATACTTCGAAAGAGATTGTCCGTTTTGTACACGAAGTGCATCCAGTTTTTGTCGTAACCCTCTCAACTTTCTTGCACATGCTATGTGGATGAAATGATGATACCATGCCAACTTTCAACCTTTTCAGAGTTCATTTGAAATGCTTTTCAATTTGAGGATCTTGTAGCTCAAAATAATCAGTAACTGTATGAAAAATAACAAATGAAGTCAGAAAGGATTGAAAATTGATGATGTGGTTTTGAATGGTGCATTTTGAACACACAAAAAGTCACGAGTTCACGGAAGTTTCATAAAGAACTTTTTTGTTACAAACTTTAATAGCAAAAAGAATTATCATAAAATAAAATAAATAATTAATTAGAAACAAAATAATATAAACTTTAATAAAATATCTAAGTAGAAACAAAATAAAATAAAATAAACTTTAATAACATAAATAAAATTTATGAAACTAAAATTATCAAAGTATTTTCCGTTCAAAACATTATAAGCAACCTCTAGTAGTATTGAAACTAAAATTATATAAAATTGATGCAACTAAAATTAACAAAGTATTTTCTGTTCAAAATCATTAAAAGCAAAAGGAATTTTCATAAAGAACTTTTTTTGTTAGAAACTTTAATAGCAAAAAGAATTTTCATACAGAACTTTTTTTGTTTGAAACTTTAATAGCAAAAAGAATTATCATAAAGTAAAATAAATAAGTAATTAGAAACAAAATAAAATAAATAAGTTTTTTGTTGTAAGTATAAATAAAACAAAATAAATAAAGCACAAAATAAAACAAAAATAGGGAAAAATAAAAAATATGCCACCTACTAGGACACCACGACCTGAATACGACTAGAAACACATCCATTGGCTAGGATTCAGGCCCGCAGAAGGCCCAGTAGGCCCATCAGGCATAGCAGTCACAATTAGGCATGTAAGCATGCAATGGAGAGGAGCACGAGAGGGGTGAGGCAGTGGGGCTTATAAACCACTGCGCGCCCCTCTCAACTAGCGAGGTGGGACTAAACTCCCAACACCATGCCCGTGTGCAAGGCCTTTGGTCCCGGTTGGTGACACCAACCGAGACTAAAGGTGCGCATTGGTACCGGTTCGTGGTGCCAACTGGTACCAATTCCGCCCTTTAGTCCCGGTTGGTGCCACCAACCGGGACCAAAGGCCTCTGCTTCCCGCCCTTTGGGCTGCTGAAAAGAGACCTTTGGTCCCGGTTGGTGTCACCAACCGAGACTAAAGGGTAGCTTTGGTCCCGGTTGGTGCCACGAACCGGGACCAATGCTTCGACTATATAAGAAACACTTGATAAAATTTTCAATTTTCATCGCCAGTTGCCCCCCGCCCGACGACACTGCGAGCTCGACGCTGCCAGGCTGCCCCGCCGCCGTTGCCGTCGCCTGTGCCCCCGAGCCCACGCCGACGCCGTCCGGCGCCCACGTCGTCGCCCATCGCCGTCGCCCTCCACCCCCGCTGCCGTCGTCGTCACCCTCCGCCGCCCCCCATCGCTGTCGTCGTCGCTCTTCGCCCCCCGCCGCCGTCGCCGTCACCGGCCGCCCCCGATGTGAGCCACCGCCGCCACGGCTCTGTTCATTTTTTTATATAATTTGTATTTTTTTGTTCATTGCATTTTTCATATATATATATATAATGTATATATGTATGTGGTAGCTATATGATGAATGGATGTGGCTATGTATGTATGAATATAATGTTCATAGCATTTTTTGTTTATATATGTTTTTTTCATATATGTATTAATTTTTTTTATTTAGGTTGTTAGTAGGTATCGATTTTAGGTTAGTGCATTTTAGGTTAGTGTAGAGGAAAAAGTAAAATAAGGAAAAGAAGGAAAAGATGAAGAAGGAAAGAAGGAAGAAGCAGAAGAAAAAGAAGGAGAGGAAGAAGGAGAAGAAGAAGAAGAAGGAGAAGAAGAGGAGAGGAAGAAGAGGAAAAAAGAGGAGAAATAAATAAGAAGACGAAAAAAGAAGAATAAAAAAGAGGAGAAGAAGAAAGGAATAGAGGTGGTTAATCCTTTTTTCTTCTTTTTTTGTTCGATCTTCTCCTCTATTAATCCTTTCTTCTTCTCCTCTTTTTTTTCTTCTTCCGGACACCGCGGAGGTGGTTAATTAGCATTTGAACTAGTTAAACTAGTTTATTTATAGTAAATGCTTAATTAGTAGTTGAACTATTTGATTTAATAAAACTACTTTATTTATAGTAAGTGCTTAATTAGTAGTTGAACTAGTTGATTTAATAAAACTACTTTATTTTACTATATATAGAAGTAGTTTATTTTTAGTAAGTACTACTTTATTTTATTTATAGTAAGTATTTAGTAGCTGAACTAGTTGATTTAATAAAACAACTTTGTTTTACTATAGAAGTAGTTTATTTTTAACAAGAAAATTAATAGAAATAGTTTATTTTTTTTAGTTCAAGCAATTATTCCCGCATCGGTGACGAGGATGCCTATCCCGCATCCTCGTCATCGACTCGGCGGAGGAGGACGACTTGATCAGAGGGGCCATGTCCGGGACTGGGCTCCGCCGGGCTGGTATTGGGAGGTGCTACCTTCAGGGGGCGTAGGTTGGTGACGAGCCAGCCCGTCGTTGACCCGATCCTTGTTGGGTGGCGGTCGCTGTTGGAAATATGCCCTAGAGGCAATAATAAAATGGTTATTATTATATTTCTTTGTTCATGATAATTGTGTATTGTTCATGCTATAATTGTGTTATCCGGAAATCATAATACATGTGTGAATACATAGACCACAAGACGTCCCTAGTGAGCCTCTAGTTGACTAGCTCGTTGATCAAAAGATAGTCATGGTTTCCTGACTATGGACATTGGATGTCATTGATAACGGGATCACATCATTAGGAGAATGATGTGATGGACAAGACCCAATCCTAAGCATAGCTCAAAGATCGTGTAGTTCGTTTGCTATAGCTTTTCCGTATGTCAAGTATCATTTCCTTAGACCATGAGATTGTGCAACTCCCGGATACCGTAGGAGTGCTTTGGGTGTGCCAAACGTCACAACGTAACTGGGTAACTATAAAGGTACACTACGGGTATCTCCGAAAGTGTCTGTTGGGTTGGCATGAATCGAGACTGGGATTTGTCACTCCGTATGATGGAGAGGTATCTCTGGGCCCACTCGGTAATGCATCATCATAATGAGCTCAATGCGACCAAGTGGTTGATCACGGGATCATGCATTACGGTACGAGTAAAGTGACTTGCCAGCAACGAGATTGAACAAGGTATTGGGATACCGACGATCGAGTCTCGGGCAAGTGACGTACCGATTGACAAAGGGAATTGTATACGGGATTGATTGAATCCTCGACATCGTGGTTCATCCGATGAGATCATCGAGGAGCATGTGGGAGACAACATGGGTATCCAGATCCCGTTGTTGGTTATTGACCGGAGAGTCGTCTCGATCATGTCTGCGTGTCTCCCGAACCCGTAGGGTCTACACACTTAAGGTTCGGTGACGCTAGGGTTGTTGAGATATTAGTATACGGTAACCCAAAAGTTTTTCGGAGTCCCGGATGAGATCCGGTACGTCACGAGGAGTTCCGGAATGGTCCGGAGGTGAAGATTTATATATAGGAAGTCAAGTTTCGGCCATTGGGAAAGTTTCGGGGGTAATCGGTATTGTACCGGGACCACCGGAAGGGTCCCGGGGGTCCACTGGGTGGGGCCACCTATCCCGGAGGGCCCCATGGGCTGAAGTGGGAGGGGAACCTGCCCCTAGTGGGCTGGTGCGCCCCCCATGGGCCTTCCCCCTGCGCCTAGGGTTGGAAACCCTAGGGGTGCGGGGCGCCCCACTTGGCTTGGGGGGGCACGCCACCCCCCTTGGACACCGCCCCCCCCTTGGAGATTGCATCTCCTAGGGCCGGCGCCCCCCTAGGGGTCCTATATATAGTGGGGGGGAGGGAGGGCAGCCACACCCTAGCCCCTGGCGCCTCCCTCTCCCTCCCGTGACACTTCTCCCTCTCCCTGAGCTTGGCAAAGCCCTGCCGATATCGCCGTTGCTTCCACCACCACGCCGTCGTGCTACTGGATCTCCATCAACCTCTCCTTCCCCCTTGCTGGATCAAGTTGGAGGAGATGTCTTCCCAACCGTACGTGTGTTGAACGCGGAGGTCACATCCGTTCGGCGCTAGGTCATCGGTGATTTGGATCACGTCGAGTATGACTCCATCAACCGCGTTCTCTTGAACGCTTCCGCTCGCGATCTACAAGGGTATGTAGATGCACTCCCCTCTCCCTCGTTGCTAGATGACTCCATAGATTGATCTTGGTGATGCGTAGAAAATTTTAAAATTCTGCTACGTTCCCCAACAGTGGCATCATGAGCTAGGTCTATGCGTAGTTTCTATGCACGAGTAGAACACAAAGCAGTTGTGGGCGTCGATATTGTCAATTTACTTGCCGTTACTAGTCTTATCTTGATTCGGCGGCATCGTGGGATGAAGCGGCCCGGACCGACCTTACACGTACGCTTACGTGAGACTGGTTCCACCGACTGACATGCACTAGTTGCATAAGGTGGCTAGCGGGTGTCTTTCTCTCCCACTTTAGTCGGATCGGATTCTATGAAAAGGGTCCTGATGAAGGGTAAATAGAAATTGGCATATCACGTTGTGGTTTTGGCGTAGGTAAGAAACGTTCTTGCTAGAAACCTATAGTAGCCACGTAAAAACTTGCAACAACAATTAGAGGACGTCTAACTTGTTTTTGCAGCATGTGCCGTGTGATGTGATATGGCCAAAAGGATGTGATGAATGATATATATGTGATGTATGAGATTGACCATGTTCTTGTAATTGGAATCACGACTTGCATGTCGATGAGTATGACAACCGGCAGGAGCCATAGGAGTTGTCTTAATTTATTTATGACCTGCGTGTCAACATAAACGTCATGTAATTACTTTACTTTATTGCTAAAGCGTTAGCCGTAGTAGTGGAAGTAATAGATGACGAGACAACTTCAAGAAGACACGATGATGGAGATCATGGTGTCATGCCGGTGACAACGATGATCATGGAGCCCCGAAGATGGAGATCAAAAGGAGCAAATGATATTGGCCATATCATGTCACTATTTGAGTGCATGTGATGTTTATCATGTTTTGCATCTTATTTGCTTAGAACGATGGTAGCTTAAATAAGATGATCCCTCGTAATAATTTCAAGAAAGTGTTCCCCCTAACTGTGCACCGTTGCGAAGGTTCGTTGTTTCGAAGCACCATGTGATGATCGGGTGTGATAGATTCTAACGTTCGAATATAGTGGGTGAGGGAGTCCTGGATTAGGGGGTGTTCGGGTAGCCGGACTATACCTTCAGCCGGACTCCTGGACTATGAAGATACAAGATTGAAGACTTCATCCCGTGTCCGGATGGGACTTTCCTTGGCGTGGAAGACAAGCTTGGCGATGCGGATATTCAAGATCTCCTACCATTGTAACCGACTCTATGTAACCCTAACCCTATCCGGTGTCTATATAAACCGGAGGGTTGTAGTCCGTAGGCAATCAACTCCATATACAACAATCATACCATAGGCTAGCTTCTAGGGTTTAGCCTCCTTGATCTCGTGGTAGATCTACTCTTGTACTACCCATATCATCAATATTAATCAAGCAGGATGTAGGGTTTTACCTCCATCAAGAGGGCCCGAACCTGGGTAAAACATCGTGTTCCCTGCCTCCTGTTACCATCCGGCCTAGACGCACAGTTCGGGACCCACTACCCGAGATCTGCCGGTTTTGACACCGACAGCGGGTGTAAGCCAGATTTACACACGCAATACACTTAGGTTGACTTGACGATCCTAGCATGTATAGACATGGCCTCAAAACATGGAAGACCGAAAGGTCGAGCATGAGTCGTATAGAAGATACGATCAACATGAAGATGTTCACCGATGTTGACTAGTCTGTCTCATGTGATGATCGGACACGGCCTAGTTGACTCGGATCATGTTTTACTTAGATGACTAGAGGGATGTCTATCTGAGTGGGAGTTCATTGAATAATTTGATTAGATGAACTTAATTATCATGAACTTAGTCTAAAATCTTTACATTATGTCTTGTAGATCAAATGGCCCACGCTAATGTTGCCCTCAACTTTAACGCGTTCCTAGAGAAAACCAAGTTGAAAGGTGATGGCAGCAACTATACGGACTGGGTCCGAAACCTGAGGATCATCCTCATAGCTGCCAAGAAAGATTATGTCCTAGAAGCACTACTAGGTGACGCACCCATCCTAGAGAACCAAGACGTTATGAACGCTTGGCAGTCACGTGCTGATGATTACTCCCTCGTTCAGTGCGGCATGCTTTACAGCTTAGAACCGGGGCTCCAAAAGCGTTTTGAGAGACACGGAGCATATGAGATGTTCGAAGAGCTGAAAATGGTTTTCCAAGCTCATGCCTGGGTCGAGAGATATGAAGTCTCCGACAAGTTCTTCAGTTGTAAGATGGAGGAAAACAGTTCTGTCAGTGAGCACATACTCAAAATGTCTGGGTTGCATAACCGCTTGACTCAGCTGGGAGTTAATCTCCCGGATGACGCGGTCATTGACAGAATCCTTCAATCGCTTCCACCGAGCTACAAGAGCTTTGTGATGAACAATATGCAGGGGATGGAAAAGACCATTCCTGAGGTATATTCAATGCTGAAATCAGCGGAGGTGGAAATCAAAAAGGAACATCAAGTGTTGATGGTGAATAAAACCACTAAGTTCAAGAAAGGCAAGGGTAAGAAGAACTTCAAGAAGGACGGCAAGGGGGTTGCCGCGCACGGTAAGCAAGCTGCCGGGAAGAAGCCAAAGAATGCACCCAAGCCTGAGACTGAGTGTTTTTATTGCAAGGGAAGTGGTCACTGGAAACGGAACTGCCCCAAATACTTAGCAGACAAGAAGGCCGGCAACACTGAAGGTATATGTGATATACATGTAATTGATGTGTACCTTACCAGTACTCGTAGTAGCTACTGGGTATTTGATACCGGTGCGGTTGCTCACATTTGTAACTCAAAGTAGGAGCTGCGGAATAAGCGGAGACTGGCGAAGGACGAGGTGACGATGCGCGTCGGGAATGGTTCTAAGGTCGATGTGATCACCGTCGGCACGCTACCTCTACATTTACCTACGGGATTAGTTTTAAGCCTCAATAATTGTTATTTAGTGTGAGCTTTGAGCATGAACATTGTATCAGGATCTCGTTTAATTTGAGATGGCTACTCATTTAAATCCGAGAATAATGGTTGTTCTATTTATATGAGAGATATGTTTTATGGTCATGCTCCGCTGGTGAATGGTTTATTCTTAATGAATCTCGAGCGTAATGTTACACATATTCATAGTGTGAATACCAAAAGATGTAAGGTTGATAATGATAGCCCCACATACTTGTGGCACTGCCGCCTTGGTCACATAGGTGTCAAACGCATGAAGAAGCTCCATGCAGATGGACTTTTGGAGTCTCTTGATTACGAATCATTTGACACGTGCAAACCATGCCTCATGGGTAAAATGACCAAGACTCCGTTCTCAGGAACAATGGAGCGAGCAACCAACTTATTGGAAATCATACATACTGATGTGTGCGGTCCAATGAGTGTTGAGGCTCGCGGTGGCTATCGATATGTTCTCACCCTCACGGATGACTTGAGTAGATATGGGTATGTCTACTTAATGAAACACAAGTCTGAGACCTTTGAAAAGTTTAAGGAATTTCAGAGTGAGGTTGAGAATCAACATGACAGAAAAATCAAGTTCTTGCGATCAGATCGTGGGGGAGAATACTTGAGTCACGAATTTGGCACGCACTTAAGGAAATGTGGAATAGTTTCACAACTCACGCCGCCTGGAACACCTCAGCGTAATGGTGTGTCCGAACGTCGTAATCGCACTCTATTGGATATGGTGCGATCTATGATGTCTCTTACCGATCTACCGCTGTCATTTTGGGGCTATGCTTTAGAGACTGCCGCATTCACTTTAAATAGGGCTCCGTCGAAATCCGTTGAGATGACACCGTATGAATTATGGTTTGGGAAGAAACCTAAGCTGACGTTTCTAAAAGTTTGGGGATGCGATGCTTATGTCAAGAAACTTCAACCTGAAAAGCTCGAACCCAAATCGGAAAAATGCGTCTTCATAGGATACCCTAAAGAAACTATTGGGTATACCTTCTACCTCAGATCCGAAGGCAAGATCTTTGTTGCCAAGAATGGATCCTTTCTAGAGAAAGAGTTTCTCTCCAAAGAAGTTAGTGGGAGGAAAGTAGAACTCGATGAAGTATTACCTCTTGAACCGGTAAGTGGCGCAGCTCAAGAAAATGTTCCTGAGGTGCCTGCACCGACTAGAGAGGAAGTTAATGATGATGATCATGAAACTTCAGATCAAGTTGCTACTGAACTTCGTAGGTCCACAAGGACACGTTCCGCACCAGAGTGGTACGGCAACCCTGTCCTGGAAATCATGTTGTTAGACAACGGTGAACCTTCGAACTATGAGGAAGCGATGGCGGGTCCAAATTCCGACAAATGGCTGGAAGCCATGAAATCCGAGATGGGATCCATGTATGAAAATGAAGTATGGACTTTGACTGACTTGCCCGATGATCGGCGAGCCATAGAAAATAAATGGATCTTTAAGAAGAAGACAGACGCGGATGGTAATGTAACCATCTATAAAGCTCGGCTTGTCGCTAAGGGTTATCGACAAGTTCAAGGGGTTGACTACGATGAGACTTTCTCACCCGTAGCGAAGCTGAAGTCTGTCCGAATCATGTTAGCAATTGCCGCATTCTATGATTATGAGATATGGCAAATGGATGTCAAAACGGCATTCCTTAATGGTTTCCTTAAGGAAGAATTGTATATGATGCAGCCGGAAGGTTTTGTCGATCCTAGGAATACTGACAAGGTGTGCAAGCTCCAATGCTCGATCTATGGCCTGGTGCAAGCATCTCGGAGTTGGAACATTCGTTTTGATGAGATGATCAAAGCGTTTGGGTTTACGCAGACTTATGGAGAAGCCTGCATTTACAAGAAAGTGAGTGGTAGCTCTGTAGCATTTCTCATATTGTATGTGGATGACATATTGTTGATGGGAAATGATATAGAATTCTTGGAAAGCATAAAGGCCTACTTGAACAAGTGTTTTTCAATGAAGGATCTTGGAGAAGCTGCTTACATATTAGGCATCAAGATATATAGAGATAGATCGAGACGCCTCATTGGTCTTTCACAGAGTATGTACCTTGACAAGATATTGAAGAAGTTCAATATGGATCAGTCAAAGAAGGGGTTCTTGCCTGTATTGCAAAGTACGAGATTGAGCACGGCTCAATGCCCGACCACAGCAGAAGATAGAGAAAAGATAAGTGTCGTCCCCTATGCCTCGGCCATAGGGTCTATCATGTATGCTATGCTGTGTACCAGACCTGATGTAAACCTTGCCGTAAGTTTGGTAGTAAGGTACCAAAGTAATCCCGACATGGAACACTAGACAGCGGTCAAGAATATCCTGAAGTATCTGAAGAGGACTAAGGATATGTTTCTCGTTTATGGAGGTGACGAAGAGCTTGTTGTAAAGGGTTACGTCGATGCTAGCTTCGACACAGATCTGGATGACTCTAAGTCACAAACCGGATACGTGTATATTTTGAATGGTGGGGCAGTAAGCTGGTGCAGTTACAAGCAAAGCGTTGTGGCAGGATCTACATGTGAAGCGGAATACATGGCAGCCTCGGAGGCAGCACAAGAAGCAATCTGGGTGAAGGAGTTCATTACCGACCTAGGAGTCATACCCAATGCGTCGGGCCCGATGACTCTCTTCTGTGACAACACTGGAGCTATTGCCCTTGCCAAGGAGCCCAGGTTTCATAGGAAGACCAGGAATATCAAGCGTCACTTCAACTCCATTCGTGAAAGTGTTCAAAATGGAGACATAGATATTTGTAAAGTACATACGGACCTGAATGTGGCAGATCCGTTGATTAAATCTCTCCCTAGAGCAAAACATGATCAACACCAGAACTCTATGGGTGTTCGATTCATCACAATGTAACTAGATTATTGACTCTAGTGCAAGTGGGAGACTGTTGGAAATATGCCCTAGAGGCAATAATAAAATGGTTATTATTATATTTCTTTGTTCATGATAATTGTCTATTATTCATGCTATAATTGTGTTATCCAGAAATCGTAATACATGTGTGAATACATAGACCATTAACACGTCCCTAGTGAGCCTCTAGTTGACTAGCTCGTTGATCAAAAGATAGTCATGGTTTCCTGACTATGGACATTGGATGTCATTGATAACGGGATCACATCATTAGGAGAATGATGTGATGGACAAGACCCAATCCTAAGCATAGCTCAAAGATCGTGTAGTTCGTTTTCTATAGCTTTTCCGTATGTCAAGTATCATTTCCTTAGACCATGAGATTGTGCAACTCCCGGATACCGTAGGAGTGCTTTGCGTGTGCCAAGCATCACAACATAACTGGGTGACTATAAAGGTACAGTACGGGTATCTCCAAAAGTGTCTGTTGGGTTGGCACGAATCGAGACTGGGATTTGTCACTCCGTATGACAGAGAGGTATCTCTGGGCCCACTCGGTAATGCATCATCATAATGAGCTCAATGTGACCAAGTGGTTGATCACGGGATCATGCATTACGGTACGAGTAAAGTGACTTGCCGGCAATGAGATTGAACAAGGTATTGGGATACCGACGATCGAGTCTCGGGCAAGTAACGTACCGATTGATGCATACGGGGTTGATTGAATCCTCGACATCGTGGTTCATCCGATGAGATCATCGAGGAGCATGTGGGAGCCAACATGGGTATCCAGATCCCGCTGTTGGTTATTGACCGGAGAGTCGTCTCGGTCATGTCTGCGTGTCTCCTGAACCCGTAGGGTCTACACACTTAAGGTTCGGTGACGCTAGGGTTGTTGAGATATTAGTATACGGTAACCCGAAAGTTGTTCGGAGTCCCGGATGAGATCCTGGACATCACGAGGAGTTACAGAATGGTCCGGAGGTGAAGATTTATATATAGGAAGTCAAGTTTCGGCCATCGGGAAAGTTTTGGGGGTAATCGGTATTGTACCGGGACCATCGGAAGAGTCCTGGGGGTCCACCGGGTGGGGCCACCTATCCCGGAGGGCCCCATGGGCTGAAGTGGGAGGGGAACTAGCCCCTAGTGGGCTGGTGCGCCCCCCATGGGCCGTCCCCCTGCGCCTAGGGTTGGAAACCCTAGGGGTGGGGGCGCCCCACTTGGCTTGGGGGGGCACTCCACCCCCCTTGGCCGCCGCCCCCCTTGGAGATTGCATCTCCTAGGGCCGGAGCCCCCCCTAGGGGTCCTATATATAGTGGGGGGAGGGAGGGCAGCCGCACCCTAGCCCCTGGCACCTTCCTCTCCCTCCCGTGACACTTCTCCCTCTCCCTGAGCTTGGCAAAGCCCTGCCGAGATCGCCATTGCTTCCACCACCACGCCGTCGTGCTACTGGATCTCCATCAACCTCTCCTTCCCCCTTGTAGTATCAAGTTGGAGGAGACGTCTTCCCAACCGTACGTGTGTTGAACGTGGAGGTGCCGTCCGTTCGGCGCTAGGTCATCGGTGATTTCGATCACGACGAGTACGACTCCATCAACCCAGTTCTCTTGAACGCTTCCCCTCGTGATCTACAAGGGTATGTAGATGCACTCCCCTCTCCCTCATTGCTAGATGACTCCATAGATTGATCTTGGTGATGCGTAGAAAATTTTAAAATTCTGCTACGTTCCCCAACAGTCGCGTGGGCCAGTGACGGTGCCGAGGCTTCCGGGCACCGCGGAGGTGGTACGTCACCGTGTCAGCGAGGACGAGGAGCACGTCCATCGCTACATGGTTGCGTTGGAGGGCAGGTTCGACAATACTTGGCAGGTTCTTCAGGGATCTCACTGGAGCTATGATCCTGTGATGGTTCCTTCTCCTTGGGTGTCCACCGCCCGCGCCGATACCCGTCGGGCTCTACGGTTCTAGCTAGTTGTATTAGCGATGCTGTATGTATGATAGTATTCGAGGTGTATTAGTGAAATATTCGACGATGTATGGACGCAAGAGATGATTTAGTTTTGCTTATAATTGAATGCATGCTAATTTGAATACTACTTTATTTTACGATTTGGTTTTGCTTATTGAATGCTCAAATTGGAAAAGTACTCCTACTTTGAATGCTAAAATTGCAGAGCACTATGCAAGGCGTATGCATTTGATTAGTTGATAGCTTATAGGGTTTTTGTTTTGCAGAAATTTAGGAGCCCCTCCATCATCCCCGCCGTCGTCCCCGTCACCGACCCCCCTCTGACCTCGAGGTGAGACCAGCCAAATCTCCATGTCAATATGAGTCCTATAAGATTTAATTGTAAGTTTAATATTTGAATTATGAACATAGGAAATGTCGTACTCGAACGACAAAAGTCTCTCGAGGGAGTGCGATTGGTGCCATGACGACCGAGGTCAGTGCGACATGCCTCACCTGGACGAAGATCGGCGCTTCAGCTTTAAGCTGGAGGAGACCTTCGATGTTGAAATGGTACGCAATGACGAAAAGTGTTTTTTGGTAATTAAGCACGACTTCAACTATTTCAACGTGTAATTTTCATCTTTTACATTTTGACTAGCTTATCCCATGCCATGCAAGACGCTATGTCTTGGATAGGATGGGTTTTGAAGACCATGAAAGTTTCGAAACAAAGAAAATTCACCTACGGACCCATCATGGTGTGGATTTTGAAGTAAAGTTGTACAATTCTGAGAGCGTAACCCATTTTGGTTGGAAAAAATGGGAAGCACTTTGCAATATGTATGGTTTTCATGAGGATGTGCTTGTCACCATGGATCTTGGTGATCCTGAAATCGAGCAAGACAATATGGACATTTGGGTCCTTGTTGATACGCCTCCAATTCTACCGCTATGTGAGTTTCTCAAACATAGTTATTAGCTAATTTATATTGTTCATTTCAAAGTAGTTGACAGCTTATTTCCATTGACAGCTTATTTTCATTCTTCAAAGAATGTGCGGAAGATGGTAGGCAGAACCTACTACACCGAAGGCTCCAAATTAACTTATCAGGAGAAAAATCATCTAATTGCATTTTGTACTGATCTTGAGAATTACAATATCTACAATCAAACTCCTCAACATTATGGTCATTACGTGCCACTAGTGCACGTGTTGAACTACGGTAACTACTGTGGAGATACCCTGGTAAGATTTTTTACTATTACGACATCCGTGCATCTTTTGCATACTTCTAAAACTAGTACATCATTTGCTAACTATGAAGTTATTACTATGTTTTTCAACAGATAATCCCAGAGAATTGTGTGCCTCATTTGATGTATCAGAAAGGTAGCCTTAATGTTTTGAACATACAGCCAGGTCATCCTACGAATCTCAATTGTCCATACCTGATTTCTAAAAGAAATGGAAACATGCAAATCAAAGGATGGAAAAAATGTATGGACAGTCGTAAGGAGGTTCTTGGAAGCAAAAGGAAGCGAAGCGCAAGAATTGGAGACAGGATGATCTCCATTCTCCATAATGGAGAGTCAGGGTCTATATTGTTTTATGCTATTTTACCTTAAAGAGGGTATTTAGGTCCTACCTAATACTGATGATCATGTGCTAAGAACAATTAAGTAGGGTTGGTTCGATGACTATGAGGATGATGATCGTATGACTTGTTATTAATAATGAGTAGAAGTTGTATGATGATGATTAGTAGGACTTGTTATTATATATGATGATGCATGATGCGAGCATGAAGAGTTATTATATATCAGCGGGTGAAAATGAACATGGATTGGATTGAAGTGAAGGCAACATGCATGTGGTGCACGTCGAAAGTAGTACGATCCAACTTGATCAAGTTAGGATTAGTATTACTTTCAACATGCACCACATGTTGCCTTCACTTCAATCTAAGCCATGTTTAGACATAGCAGTAGCGTTGGTAAACCAAGCACGGAGACATAAGAGAGGGCACTTCTCTCTATTAGCTAGCTAATAACAACCTAAATTACCCCCAAAACCCCAAAACCAGCCCCTTTAAAAAAACCTCAGCTCGCCTTTTGGTCCCGGTTGGTGTCACCAACTGGGACCAAGTCCCCCCTGCCTGGGCTGGCCGCAACGGCCACGTGGAGGCCCATCTGTCCCGGTTCGTGTAAGAACCGGGACTAAAGGCCAAAGGCATTAGTAACGACCTTTTAGTCCCGGTTCCAAAACCGGGACAGAAGGCCCTTATGAACCGGGACAAGGCCCTTTTTCTACCATTGTGTCTATCTAAGTGGGAGTTCTTAAGTAATATGATTAATTGAACTTAGTTTATCATGAACTTAGTCCTGATAGTATTTGCATAACTATGTTGTAGATCAATAGCTCGCGATGTAGCTCCCCGTTTATTTTGATATGTTCCTAGGGAAAAACTAAGTTGAAAGATGTTAGTAGCAATGATGGGGACTGGATTTGTGATCTGAGGATTATCCTCATTGCTGCACAAAAGAATTATGTCCTTGATGCACCGCTAGGTGACAGACCGATTCCAGGAGCAAATTCAGACATTATGAACGTTTGACAAAGCTCGATATGATGACTACTTGATAGTTTAGTGCACCATGCTTTACGGCTTAAAACTGGGACGTCAAAAACGTATTGAACGCCACGGAGCATATAAGATGTTCCAAGAGCTGAAATTGGTATTTCAGACTCATGCCAGAGTCGAGAGGTATGAGACCTCTGAAAAGTACTTTGCCTACAAGATGGAGGAGAATAGCTCAGCTAGTGAGCATGTGCTCAGAATGTCTGAGTACTACAATCACTTGAATCAAGTGGGAGTTAATCTTCTAGATAAGATAGTGATTGACAGAGTTCTCTAGTCACTATCACCAAGTTACTAGAACTTTGTGATGAACTATAATACGCAAGGGATAACGGAAACGATTCCCAAGCTCTTGGTGATGCTGAAATCGACGAAGGTAGAAATCAAGAAAAGCATCAAGTGTTGATGGTTGACAAGACCACTAGTTTCAAGTAAAGGGAAAAGGGAAGAAGGGGAACTTCAAGAAGAACGGCAAGCAAGTTGCTGCTCAAGTGAAGAAGTCCAAGTCTGGACCTAAGCCTGAGACTAAGTGCTTCTACTGCAAAGGGACTGGTTAATGGAAGCAAAACTACCCCAAGTATTTGGCGGATAAGAAGGATGGCAAAGTGAACAAAGGTATATTTGTTATACATGTTATTGATGTGTACTTTACTAGTGTTTATAGCAACCCCTCAGTATTTGATACTAGTTCAATTGCTAAGATTGGTAACTCGAAACGAGAGTTGCAAAATGAACAGAGACTAGTTAAAGGTGAAGTGACGATGTGTGTTGGAAGTGGTTCCAAGATTGATATGATCATCATAAGACACTCCCTATACTTTTGAGATTGGTGTTGAACCTAAAATAAATGTTATTAGGTGTTTGCGTTGAGCATAATAGGATTGGATCATGTTTATTGCAATACGGTTATTCATTTAAGACAAAGAATAATTGTTATTCTGTTTACATGAATAAAACCTTCTGAGGTCATACACCCAAGGTGAATGGTTTATTGAATCTCGATCGTAGTGATACACATATTAATAATATTGAAGCAAAAATATGCAAAGTTAATAATGATAGTGCAATAATATGTGGCACTGCTGTTTAGGTCGTATTGGTGTAAAGCGCATGAAGAAACTCCATGCTGATGGGACTTTTGGAATCACTTGATTATGAATCATTTGATGCTTCCGAACCATGCCTCGTTGGCAAGATGACTAAAACTCCGTTCTCCGAACAATGGAGCAAGCAACTAACTTATTGGAAATAATACATACTAATGTATGCAATCCGATGAGTGTTGAGGCTCGCGGCGGGTATCGTTATTTTCTTACCTTCACATATGATTTGAGTAGATATGGGTATATCTACTTGATGAAACATAAGTCTCAAACATTTGAAAAGTTCAAAGAATTTCAGAGTGAAGTGCAAAATCATCGTAACAAGAAAATTTCAGAGTGGAGGAGAATATTTGAGTTATGAGTTTGGCCTTCATTTGAAACAATGCGGAATAGTTTTGCAACTCATGCCACCTGGAACACCATAGAGTAATGGTGTGTCCGAACGTCATAACCGTACTTTATTAGATATGGTGTGATCTATGATGTCTCTTACCTATTTAACACTATCATTTTGGGGTTATGCATTAGAGACAACTGCATTCACGGCACCATCTAAATCCGTTGAAATGACACCATATGAACTATGGTTTAGCAAGAAACCTAAGCTGTCGTTTCTTAAAGTTTGGGGCTATGATGCATATGTGAAAAACTTTCAACCTGATAAGCTCAAACCCAAATCGGAGAAATGCATCTTCATAGGGTACCCAAAGGAAACTGTTGGGTACATCTTCTATCACAGATCTGAAGGCAAGATATTTGTTGCTAAGAATGGATCCTTTCTAGAGAAGAAGTTTCTCTCGAAAGAAGTGAGTGGGAGGAATGTAGAACTTGATGAGGTAATTGTACCTTCTCCCGAATTGGAAAGTAGTTCATCACAGAAATCAGTTATAGTGATTCCTACACCAATTTGTGAGGAATTTAATGATGATGATCATGAAACTTCAGATCAAGTTACTACCGAACCTCGTAGGTCAACCAGAATACGTTCCGCACTAGAGTGGTACGGTAATCCTGTTCTGGAGGTCATGTTACTTGAACATGACGAACCTACAAACTATGAGGAAGCAATGATCAGCCCAGATTCCGCGAAATGGCTTGAAGCCATGAAATCTTAGATGGGATCCATGTATTAGAACAAAGTATGGACTTTGATTGACTTGCCAGATGATCGGTGAGCCATTAAGAATAAATGGATTTTCAGGAGGAAGACAATCACTGATAGTAGTGTTAGTATCTACAAAGCTCGAATTGTCGCAAATGGTTTTCGACAAGTTCAAGATGTTGACTACGATGAGATTTTCTCACGCATAGCAATGCTTAAGTCTGTCTGAATCATGTTAGCAATTGCCACATTTTATGAAATCTGGCAAATGGATGTCAAAATTGCATTCCTTAATGGATTTCTTAAAGAAGAGTTGTATATGATGCAACAAGAAGGTTTTGTCAATCCTAAAGGTGCTAACAAAGTGTGCAAGCTCCAACGATCCATCTATGGACTGGTGCAAGCATCTCAGAGTTGGAATATATGCTTTGATAAAGTGATCAAGGCATATGGTTTTATACAGACTTGCGGTGAAGCCTATATTTACAAGAAAGTGAGTGGGAGCACTACAGCCTTTCTGATAAGTATATGTGAATGACATATTGTTGATCGGAAATGATGTAGAATTTTCTGGAAAGCATAAAGGAGTGTTTTAAAGGAGTTTTTCAAAGAAAAGACCTCGGTGAAGCTGCTTACACATTGAGCATCAAGATCTATAGAGATAGATCAAGACGCTTGATAAGATTTTTCAATGAGTACATACCTCGACAAGATTTTGAAGTAGTTCAAAATGGAACAGTCAAAAGAGTTCTTGCCTGTGTTGCAAGGTGTGAAGTTGAGTAAAGACTCAAAACCCGACCACAACAGAAAATAGAAAGAGAATGAAAAGTCATTACCTATGCCTCATAGGTTCTATAAAGTATGCTATGCTATGTAAGTCCTATTGTATACCTTAGCATGATTCTGGAAAAGGAGTACAATAGTGATCTAGGAGTAGATCACTGGACAACGGTCAAAATTATCCTTAGAGAACTAAGGAAATATTTCTTGGTTATGGAGGTGATAAAATAGTTTGTCGTAAAGAGTTACGCCGATACAAGCTTTTTACATCGATCTAGATGACTCTAAGTCTCGATCTGGATACATATTAAAAGTGGGAGCAATTAGCTAGAGTAGCTCCGTGCAAAGCATTGTAGACATAGAAAATTTGCAAAATACACACGGCTCTGAATGTGGCAGACCCGTTGACTAAATTTCTCTCACAAGCAAAACATGATCACTCTTTGGGTGTTAATCACATAGCGATGTGAACTTATTTATTGACTCTAGTAAACCCTTTGGATGTTAGTCACATGGAGATGTGAACTAATCACATAAAGATGTGAACTATTGGTGTTAAATCACATGACGATGTGAACTAGATTATTGACTCTAGTGCAAGTGGGAGACTAAAGGAAATATGACCTAGAGGCAATCATAAATTTATTATTTATTTCCTTATTTCATGATAAATGTTTACTATTCATGCTAGAATTGTATTAACCGGAAACATAATACATGTGTGAATACATAGACAAACTAAGTGTCACTAGTATGCCTCTACTTGACTAGCTCGTTGAATAAAAGATGGTTAAGTTTCCTAGCCATAGACATGAGTTGTCATTTGATTAACGGGATCACATCATTAGAGAATGATGTGATTGACTTGAACCATTCCGTTAGCTTAGCATGATAATCGTTTAGTTTGTTGCTATTGCTTTCTCCATAACTTATACATGTTCCTATGACTATGAGATCATGCAACTCCTGAATACCGGAGGAACACTTTGTGTGCTACCAAACATCACAATGTAACTGGGTGATTATAAAGGTGCTCTACAGGTGTCTCCGATGGTGTTTGTTGAGTTGGCATAGATCGAGATTAGGATTTGTCACTCTGATTTATTGGAGAGGTGTCTTTGGGCCCACTCGGTAATGCACATCAATATAAGCCTTGCAAGCAATGTGACTAATGAGTTAGTTGCGGTATGATGTATTACGGAACGAGTAAAGAGACTTGCCAGTAACGAGATTGAACTAGGTATTGAGATGCCGACAATCGAATCTCGGGCAAGTAACATACCGATGACAATGGGAACAACGTATGTTGTTATGCGGTTTGACCGATAAAGATCTTCGTAGAATATGTAGGAGCCAATATGAGCATCCAGGTTCCGCTATTGGTTATTGATCGGAGATGAGTCTCGGTCATGTATACATAGTTCTCGAACCCGTAGGGTCCGCACGCTTAACGTTCTATGATGATTTGTATTATGAGTTATGTGATTTGATGACCGAAGTTTGTTCGAAGTCCCGAATGAGATCAGGGACATGAAGAGGAGTCTCGAAATGGTCGAGACGTAAAGATTGATATATTGGAAGGCTATATTCGGACATCGGAATGATTCCGAGTGATTCGGGTATTTTTCAGAGTACCGGAGAGTTACGGGAATTCGTATTGGGCCTTAATGGGCCATACGGGAAAGGAGAGAAAGGCCTCAAGGGTGACTGCGCCCCTTCCCCATGGACTGGTCCGAATTGGACTGGGGAAAGGGGGCGCCCCTTCCTTCCTTCTGCTTCTCCCTTCCCTTTTTCCTATTCCATGTGGGAGGTGGAATCCTATTAGAACTAGGGAGTCCTAGTAGGACTCCACACTTTGGGCGCGCCCTATGAGGGCCGACCTCCTCCTCCCTCCATCCTTTATATACGTGGCCAGGGGGCACCCCATAGACACACAAGTTGATCATTGATCTCTTAGCCATGTGCGGTGCCCCCCTCCACCATAATCCACCTCGGTCATATCATCATAGTGCTTAGGCGAAGCCCTGTGTCGGTAGTTTCATCATCACCGTCATCACGTCGTCATGCTGACGAAGCTCTCCCTCGACACTTTGCTAGATCGTGAGTTCGTGGGACGTCACCAAGCCGAACGTGTGCAGATCACGGAGGTGTCGTACTTTCGGTGCTAGGATCGGTCGATTGTGAAGACGTACGACCACATCAACCGCATTGTCATAACGCTTCCGCTTACGGTCTACGTGAAGGAAATATGCCCTACAGGCAATAATAAAGTTATTATTTATTTCCTTATATCATGATAAATGTTTATTATTCATGCTAGAATTGTATTAACCAAAAACATAATACATGTGTGTGAATACATAGACAAACAGAGTGTCACTAGCATGCCTCTACTTGACTAGCTCGTTGATCAAAGATGGTTATGTTTCCTAACCATAGACATGAGTTGTAATTTGATTAACGGGATCACATCATTAGGACAATGATGTGATTGACATGACCCATTCCGTTAGCTTAGCACTTGATCGTTTAGTTTGTTGCTATTGCTTTCTTCATAACTTATACATGTTCCTATGACTATGAGATTATGCAACTCCCGTTTACCGGAGGAACACTTTGTGTGCTACCAAACGTCACAACGTAACTGGGTGATTATAAAGGTGCTCTACAGGTGTCTCCGAAGGTACTTGTTGGGTTGGCGTATTTCGAGATTAGGATTTGTCACTCCGATTGTCGGAGATGTATCTCTGGGCCCTCTCGGTAATGAACATAACTCAAGCCTTGCAAGCATTGGAACTAATAAGTTAGTTGCGGGATGATGTATTATGGAATGAGTAAAGAGACTTGCCGGTAACGAGATTGAACTAGGTATTGAGATACCGACGATCGAATCTCGGGCAAGTAACATACCGATGACAAAGGGAACCACGTATGTTGTTATGCGGTCTGACCGATAAAGATCTTTGTAGAATATGTAGGAGCCAATATGAGCATCCAGGTTCCACTATTGGTTATTGACTGGAGACGTGTCTCGGTCATGTCTACATAGTTCTCGAACCCGTAGGGTCCGCACGCTTAAAGTTCGGTGACGATGGTAATTAGGGTTTTTTGTGTTTTGATGTACCGATGGTTGTTCGGAGTCCCGGATGTGATCACGGACATGACAAGGAGTCTCGAAATGGTCGAGACATAAATATTGATATATTGGAAGCCTATATTTGGATATCGGAAACGTTCCGGGTGAAATCGGGATTTTACCGGAGTACCGGGGGGTTACCGGAACCCCCCGGGGGTTGATGGGCCTACATGGGCCCTAAGGGAGAAGAGGAGGGCCGGCCAGGGCAGGCCGCACGCCCCCTCCCCCTAGTCCGAATAGGACAAGGAAGGGGGGGCGGCGCCCCCCTTTCCTCTTTCCCCCTTCCCTTTCCTTCTCCAACAAGGCAAGAGGGGGGAGTCCTACTCACCGGGAGTAGGACTCCTCCAGGCGCACCCCTAGGGCCGGCCACACCTCCCCCTCTCCCTCCTTTATATACGGGGGCAAGGGGGCACCCCAAGACACACAAGTTGATCTTCGTGATCATTCCTTAGCCGTGTGCGGTGCCCCCTTCCACCATATTCCACCTCGGTCATATCGTAGCGGTGCTTAGGCGAAGCCCTGCGTCGGTAGAACATCATCACCATCATCACGACGTCGTGCTGACGAAACTCTCCCTCACCACTCGGCTGGATCGGAGCTCAAGGGACGTCACCGAGTTGAACGTGTGCAGAACTCGGAGGTGTCGTACGTTCGGTACTTGGATCTGTCGGATCGGGAAGACGTACGACTACTTCCTCTATGTTGTGTCAACGCTTCTGTTGCCGGTCTACGAGGGTACATAGACAACACTCTCCTCTCTCGTTGCTATGCATCACCATGATCTTGCGTGTGCGTAGGAAATTTTTGAAATTACTACGTTCCCCAATAGTGGCATCCGAGCCAGGTTTTATGCGTTGATGTTATGCACAAGTAGAACACAAGTGAGTTGTGGGCGATATAAGTCATACTGCTTACCAGCATGTCATACTTTGGTTCAGCGGTATTGTTGGATGAAGCGGCCCGGACCGACATTACGCGTACGCTTACGCGAGACTGGTTCTACCGACGTGCTTTGCACACAGGTGGCTGGCGGGTGTCAGTTTCTCCAACTTTAGTTGAACCAAGTGTGGCTACGCCCGGTCCTTGCAAAGGTTAAAACAGCACCAACTTGACAAACTATCGCTGTGGTTTTGATGCATAGGTAAGAACGGTTCTTGCTAAGCCCGTAGCAGCCACGTAAAACTTGCAACAACAAAGTAGAGGACGTCTAACTTGTTTTTGCAGGGCATGTTGTGATGTGATATGGTCAAGACACGATGCTAAATTTTATTGTATGAGATGATCATGTTTTGTAACTGAGTTATCGCCAACTGGCAGGAGCCATATGGTTGTCGCTTTATTGTATGCAATGCAATCGCGCTGTAATGCTTTACTTTATCACTAAGCGGCAGCGATAGTCGCGGAAGCATAAGATTGGCGAGATGACAACGATGCTACGATGGAGATCAAGGTGTCGCGCCGGTGACGATGGTGATCATGACGGTACTTCGGAGATGGAGATCACAAGTACAAGATGATGATGGCCATATCATATCACTTATATTGATTGCGTGTGATGTTTATCTTTTATGCATCTTATCTTGCTTTGATTGACGGTAGCATTATAAGATGATCTCTCACTAAATTTCAAGATAAAAGTGTTCTCCCTGAGTATGCACCATTGCTAAAGTTCGTCGTGTCCAGACACCACGTGATGATCGGGTGTGATAAGCTCTACGTCCATCTACAACGGGTGCAAGCCAGCTTTGCATACGCAGAATACTTAGGTTAAACTTGACGAGCCTAGCATATGCAGAAATGGCCTCGGAACACTAAGACCAAAAGGTTGAGCGTGAATCATATAGTAGATATGATCAACATATTGAAGTTCACCATTGAAATCTACTCCATTTCACGTGATGATCGGTTATGGTTTAGTTGATTTGGATCACGTGATCACTTAGAAGATTAGAGGGATGTCTTTCTAAGTGGGAGTTCTTAAGTAATATGATTAATTGAACTTAAATTTATCATGAACTTAGTACCTGATAGTATCTTGCTTGTCTATGTTTGATTGTAGATAGATGGCACGTGTTGTTGTTCCGTTGAATTTTAATGCATTCCTTGAGAAAACAAAGTTGAAAGATGATGGTAGCAATTACACGGACTGGGTCCTTAACTTGAGGATTATCCTCATTGTTGCACAGAAGAATTACGTCCTGGAAGCACCGCTGGGTGCCAGGCCTGCTGCTGGAGCAACACTAGATGTTATGAACGTCTGGCAGAGCAAAGCTGATGACTACTCGATAGTTCAGTGTGCCATGCTTTACGGCGTAGAATCGGGACTTCAACGACGTTTTGAACGTCATGGAGCATATGAGATGTTCCAGGAGTTGAAGTTAATATTTCAAGCAAATGCCCGGATTGAGAGATATGAAGTCTCCAATAAGTTCTATAGCTGCAAGATGGAGGAGAATAGTTCTGTCAGTGAACATATACTCAAAATGTCTGGGTATCATAATCACTTGACTCAACTGGGAGCTAATCTTCCTGTTGATAGTATCATTGACAGAGTTTTTCAATCACTGCCACCAAGCTACAAGAGCTTCGTGATGAACTATAACATGCAATGGATGGATAAGACGATTCCCGAGCTCTTCGCAATGCTAAAGGCTGTGGAGGTAGAAATCAAGAAGGAGCATCAAGTGTTGATGGTCAACAAGACCGTCAGTTTCAAGAAAAGGGGCAAAGGGAAGAAGAAGGGGAACTTCAAGAGGAACAATAGGCAAGTTGCTGCTCAGGAGAAGAAACCCAAATCTAGACCTAAGCCTGAAACTGAGTGCTTCTACTGCAAGCAGACTGGACACTAGAAGCGGAACTGCCCCAAGTATTTGGCGGATAAGAAGGATGGCAAAGTGAACAAAGGTATATGTCATATACATGTTATTGATGTGTACCTTACTAGAGCTCGCAGTAGCACCTGGGTATTTGATACTGGTTCTGTTGCTAATATTTGCAACTCGAAACAGGGACTACGGATTAAGTGAACACTGGCAAAGGACGAGGTGACGATGCGCGTAGGAAATGGTTCCAAAGTCGATGTGATCGCACTCGGCACGCTACCTCTACATCTACCTTCGGGATTAGTATTAGACCTAAATAATTGTCATTTGGTGCCAGCGTTGAGCATGAACATTATATCTGGATCTTGTTTGATGCAAGACGGTTATTCATTTAAATCAGAGAATAATGGTTGTTCTATTTATATGAGTAATGTCTTTTATGGTCATGCACCCTTGAAGAGTGGTCTATTTTTGATGAATCTCGATAGTAGTGATACACATATTCATAATGTTGAAGCCAAAAGATGCAGAGTTGATAATGATAGTGCAACTTATTTGTGGCACTGCCGTTTAGGTCATATCGGTATAAAGCGCATGAAGAAACTCCATACTGATGGACTTTTGGAATCACTTGATTATAAATCACTTTGTACTTGCGAACCGTGCCTCATGGGCAAGATGACTAAAACGTCGTTCTCCGGTACTATGGAGAGAGCAACAGATTTGTTGGAAATCATACATACAGATGTATATGGTCCAATGAATGTTGAGACTCGTGGCGGATATCGTTATTTTCTCACCTTCACAGATGATTTAAGCATATATGGGTATATCTACTTAATGAAGCATAAGTCTGAAACATTTGAAAAGTTCAAAGAATTTCAGAGTGAAGTTGAAAATCATCGTAACAAGAAAATAAAGTTCCTGCGATATGATCGTGGAGGAGAATATTTGAGTTACGAGTTTGGTCTACATTTGAAACAATGCGGAATAGTTTCGCAACTCACGCCACCCAGAACACCACAGCGTAATGGTGTGTCCGAACGTCGTAATCGTACTTTACTAGATATGGTGTGATCTATGATGTCTCTTACTGATTTACCGCTATCGTTTTGGGGTTATGTTTTAGAGACGGCTGCATTCACGTTAAATAGGGCACCATAGAAATTCGTTGAGACGACGCCTTATGAACTATGGTTTGGCAAAAAACCAAAGTTGTCGTTTCTGAAAGTTTGGGACTGCGATGCTTATGTGAAAAAGCTTCAACCTGATAAGCTCGAACCCAAATCAGAGAAATGTGTCTTCATAGGATACCCAAAGGAGACTGTTGGGTACACCTTCTATCACAGATCCGAAGGCAAGACATTCGTTGCTAAGAATGGATCCTTTCTAGAGAAGGAGTTTCTCTCGAAAGAAGTGAGTGGGAGGAAAGTAGAACTTGATGAGGTAACTGTACCTGCTCCCTTATTGGAAAATAGTACATCACAGAAACCGGTTTCTGAAACCGGTTTCTGTGACACCTATACCAATTAGTGAGGAAGCTAATGATAATCATCATGAAACTTCAGATCGAGTTTCTACCAAACCTCGTAGATCAACCAGAGTAAGATCCGCACCAGAGTGGTACGGTAATCATGTTCTAGAAGTCATGCTAATAGATCATGATGAACCTACAAACTATGAAGAAGCGATGGTGAGCCCAGATTCCGCAAAATGGCTAGAAGCCATGAAATCTAAGATGGGATCCATGTATGAGAACAAAGTGTGGACTTTGGTTGTCTTGCCCGTTGATCGGGAAGCAATTGAGAATAAATGGATCTTCAAGAAGAAGACTGACGTTGACGGTAATGTTACTGTCTACAAACCTCGACTTGTTGCGAAAGGTTTTCGACAAGTTCAAGGGATTGACTACGATGAGACCTTCTCACCCGTAGCGATGCTTCAGTCTGTCCGAATCATGTTAGCAATTGTTGCATTTTATGATTATGAAATTTGGCAGATGGATGTAAAAATTGCATTTCTGAATGGATTTCGAGAAGAAGAGTTGTATATGATGCAACCGGAAGGTTTTGTCGATCCAAAGGGAGCTAACAAAGTGTGCAAGCTCCAGCGATCCATTTATGGACTGGTGCAAGCCTCTCGGAGTTGGAATAAACGCTTTGATAGTGTGATCAAAGCATTTGGTTTTGTACAGACTTTTGCAGAAGCCTGTATTTACAAGAAAGTGAGTGGGAGCTCTGTAGCATTTCTGATATTATATGTGGATGACATATTACTGATTGGAAATGATATAGAATTTCTAGATAGCATAAAAGGATACTTGAATAAGAGTTTTTCAATGAAAGACCTAGGTGAAGCTGCTTACATATTGGGCATTAAGATCTATAGAGATAGATCAAGACGCTTAATTGGACTTTCACAAAGCACATACCTTGACAAAGTTTTGAAGAAGTTCATAATGGATCAAGCAAAGAAAGGGTTATTACTTGTGTTACAAGGTGTGAAGTTGAGTAAGACTCAATGTCCGACCACCACAGAAGATAGAGAGAAAATGAAAGATGTTCCCTATGCCTCAGCCATAGGCTCTATCATGTATGCAATGCTGTGTACCAGACCTGATGTGTGCCTTGCTATAAGTCTAGCAGGTAGGTACCGAAGTAATCCAGGAGTGGATCACTAGAAAGCGGTCAAGAACATCCTGAAGTACCTGAAAAGGACTAAGGATATGTTTCTTGTATATGGAGGTGACAAAGAACTCATCGTAAATGGTTACGTTGATGCAAGCTTTGACACTGATCCGGACGATTCTAAATCGCAAACCGGATACGTGTTTATACTAAACGGTGGAGCTGTCAGTTGGTGCAGTTCTAAACAAAGCGTCGTGGCGGGATCTACATATGAAGCGGAGTACACAGCTGCTTCGGAAGCAGCAAATGAAGGAGTCTGGATGAAGGAGTTCATATCCGATGTAGGTATCATACCTAGTGCATCGGGTCCAATGAAAATCTTTTGTGACAACACTGGTGCAATTGCCTTGGCGAAGGAATCCAGATTTCACAAGAGAACCAAGCACATCAAGAGACGCTTCAATTCCATTCGGGATTTAGTCCAAGTGGGAGACATAGAAATTTGCAATATACATACGGATCTGAATGTTGCAGACCCGCTGACTAAGCCTCTTCCATGAGCAGAACATGATCAGCACCAAGGCTCCATGGGTGTTAGAATCATTACTGTGTAATCTAGATTATTGACTCTAGTGCAAGTGGGAGACTGAAGGAAATAAGCCCTAGAGGCAATAATAAAGTTATTATTTATTTCCTTATATCATGATAAATGTTTATTATTCATGCTAGAATTGTATTAACTGGAAAGATAATACATGTGTGTGAATACATAGACAAACAGAGTGTCACTAGTATGCCTCTACTTGACTAGCTCGTTGATCAAAGATGGTTATGTTTCCTAACCATAGACATGAGTTGTCATTTTATTAACGGGATCACATCATTAGGAGAATGATGTGATTGACATGACCCATTCCGTTAGCTTAGCACTTGATCGTTTAGTTTGTTGCTATTGCTTTCTTCATAACTTATACATGTTCCTATGACTATGAGATTATGCAACTCCCCTTTACCAGAGGAACACTTTGTGTGCTACCAAACGTCACAACGTAACTGGGTGATTATAAAGGTGCTCTACAGGTGTCTCCGAAGGTACTTGTTGGGTTGGCGTATTTCGAGATTAGGATTTGTCACTCCGATGTTCGGAGATGTATCTCTGGGGGGATGATGTATTACAGAACGAGTAAAGAGACTTGCCGATAACGAGATTGAACTAGGTATTGAGATACCGACGATCGAATCTTGGGCAAGTAACATACCGATCACAAAGGGAACAACGTATGTTGTTATGCAGTCTGACCGATAAAGATCTTCGTAGAATATGTAGGAGCCAATATGAGAATCCAAGTTCCGCTATTGGTTATTGACCAGAGACGTGTCTCGGTCATGTCTACATAGTTCTCGAACCCGTAGGGTCCGCATGCTTAAAGTTCGGTGATGATGGTAATTAGGGTTTTTTGTGTTTTGATATACCGAAGGTTGTTCGGAGTCCCGAATGTGATCATGGACATGACAATGAGTATCTAAATGGTCGAGACATAAAGATTGATATATTGGAAGCCTATATTTGGATATCGGAAACGTTCCGGGTGAAATCGGGATTTTACCGGAGTACCGGGGGGTTACCGGAACCCCCCGGGGGTTAATGGGCCTACATGGGCCCTAAGGGAGAAGAGGAGGGCCGGCCAGGGAAGGCCGCGCGCCTCCTCCCCCTAGTCCGAATAGGACAAGGAAGGGGGCGGCGCCCCACTTTCCTCTTTCCCCCTTCCCCTTTCCTTCTCCAACAAGGCAAGAGGGGGGAGTCCTACTCCCGGTGGGAGTAGGACTCCTCCAGGCGCACCCCTAGGGCCGGCCGCACCTCCCCCTCTCCCTCCTTTATAAACGGGGGCAAGGGGCACCCCAAGACATACAAGTTGATCTTCGTGATCGTTCCTTAGCCGTGTGCGGTGCCCCCTTCCACCATATTCCACCTCGGTCATATCGTAGCGGTGCTTAGGTGAAGCCCCGCGTCGGTAGAACATCATCACCGTCATCACGCCGTCGTGCTGACGAAACTCTCCCAGAACACTCGGCTGGATCGGAGCTCGAGGGACGTCACCAAGTTGAACGTGTGCATAACTCGAAGGTGTCGTACGTTCGGTACTTGGATCAGTCGGATCGGGAAGACGTACGACTACTTCCTCTATGTTGTGTCAACGCTTCCGTTGCCGGTCTACGAGGGTACATAGACAACACTCTCCTCTCTCGTTGCTATGCATCACCATGATCTTGCGTGTGCATAGGAAATTTTTGAAATTACTACGTTCCCCAACACTACGAGGGTTCGTAGACACCACTCTTCCTCTCGTTGCTATGCATCACCATGATCTTGCATGTGCCTAGGAAATTTTTGAAATTACTACGTTCCCCAACACTTATGTGATGATGACGCACATGTATGTTCTATGGTCAGACCTATTAGGTAGCATTAAGAAATTATGACCTTTTGTAGTACTGCCATCTGACTTGGCGACCCTTTGCTATTGGGGTATACCATTTCAAGTGAAATTTAGAACTTCTAATGCAATATTATTCTATGTGATCATATTTTCCCCTACGTGGTCTCATAGTTCACTACAATGAGAGCGCGTATGGAAAATCAATGGATTTCGATGAAGGAAACATGCCCTGGAGGCAATAATAAAGTTGTTATTTATATTTCCTTATATCATGATAAATGTTTATTATTCATTCTAGAATTGTATTAACCGGAAACTTGATACATGTGTGAATACATAGACAAAATAAAGTGTTCCTAGTATGCCTCAACTTGACTAGCTCGTTAATCAAAGCTTGTTAAGTTTCCTGACCATGGACATGTGTTGTCATTTGATGAACGGGATCACATCATTAGGAGAATGATGTGATGTACAAGACCCATCCGTTAGCTTAGCATAATGATCGTTAAGTTTTATTGATATTGCTTTCTTCATGACTTATACATATTCCTTTAACTATGGGATTATGCAATCCCGAATACCGGAGGAATACCTTGTGTGCTATCTAACGTCACAACGTAACTGGGTGATTATAAAGATGCTCTATAGGTATCTCCAAATATGTTTGTTGGGTTGGTATATATCGAGATTAGGATTTGTCACTCCGAGTATCAAAGAGGTATCTCTGGGCCCTCTCGGTAATGCACATCATGATCAGCCTTGCAAGCAATGTTACTAATGAGTTAGTTACAAAATGATGCATTACGGAACGAGTAAAGAGACTTGCTAGTAACGAGATTGAACTAGGTATGAAGATACCGACGATCGAATGTCGGGCAAGTAACATACCGATGACAAAGGGAATGACGTATGTTGTCATTGCGGTTTGACTGATAAAGATCTTCATAGAATATGTAGGAACCGATATGAGCATTGAGGTTCCACTGTTGGTTATTGACCAGAGATGTGTCTCGGTCATGTCTACATAGTTCTTGAATCCGTAGGGTCCGCACGCTTAACGTTCGATGACGATTTGTATTATGATTTATGTGTTTTGGTGACCGAATATTGTTCGTAGTCCCGGATGAGATCACAGACATGACGAGGAATCTCGAAATGGTCGAGAGGTAAAGATTGATATATTGGACGATAGTATTCGGACACCGGAATGGTTCCGGAGCATTTCGGGAATTTATCGGAGTACCGGGGGTTACCGGAACCCCCCCCCCCCCCCCCCCCCGAGGGAAGTAATGGGCCATAGGGGAGAGGCACGGCAGCCCGCAAGGAGTCCCCCCCCATGGTGAGTCCGAATTGGACAAGGGAGGGGGTGCGCCCCCCCCCCCCTTTCCTTCTCCCTCTGCCTCTCCTTCCCCCTTTCCCCTCCGATAGAATGAAGGGGCCGAATAGGACTAGGAGTTCAAGTGGGATTCCTCCCCACTTGGCGCACCCTTGGCCGGCCTACTCCCCTCTCCCTCCTTTATATATGGGAGCGGGGGGGCACCTCTTAACACATCAATTGTTTCTTAGTCGTGTGCGGTGCCCCCCTCCACCGTTTACTCCTCCGATCATATTGTCGTAGTGCTTAGGCGAAGCCCTGCGCGGATCACATCACCATCACAGTCACCACGTCATCGTGCTGATGAAACTCTCCCTCGACGCTTTGCTGGATCAAGAGTTCGGGGGACATCATCGAGCTAAATGTTTGCATAACTCGGAGGTGTCGTACGTTTGGTGCTTGATCGGTTGAATCGAGAAGACGTTCGACTACATCAACCGCGTTAAGCTAATGCTTCCGCTTTCGGTCTACGAGGGTACATGGACACACTCTACCCCTCTTGAGGAAGTCCTGGATTAGGGGGTGTTCGGGTAGCCGGACTATACCTTCAGCCGGATTCCAGGACTATGAAGATACAAGATTGAAGACTTCGTCCCGTGTCCGGATGGGACTTTCCTTGGCGTGGAAGGCAAGCTTGGCGATGCAGATATTTAGATCTCCTACCATTGTAACCGACTTTGTGTAACCCTAACCCTCTCCGGTGTCTATATAAACCGGAGGGTTTTAGTCCGTAGGACAACTTCATCATAGAACAATCATACCATAGGCTAGCTTTTAGGGTTTAGCCTCCTTGATCTCGTGGTAGATCTACTCTTGTACTACCCATATCATCAATATTAATCAAGCAGGACGTAGGGTTTTACCTCCATCAAGAGGGCCAGAACCTGGGTAAAACATCGTGTTCCTTGCCTCCTGTTACCATCCGGCCTAGACACACAGTTTGGGACCCCCTACCCGAGATCCGCCGGTTTTGACACCGACATTGGTGCTTTCATTGAGAGTTCCTCTGTGTCATCGCCTTTAGGCCCGATGGCTCCTTCGATCATCAAAAATGATGCAGTCCAGGGTGAGACTTTTCTCCCCGGACAGATCTGCGTCTTCGGCGGCTTCGCACTGCGGGCCAATTCGCTTGGCCACCTTGAGCAGATCGAAAGCTATGCCCCTGGCCATCAGGTCAGGTTTGGAAGCCTAAACTACACGGCTGACATCCGCGGGGACTTGATCTTCGACGGATTCGAGCCACAGCCAAGCGCGCCGCACTATCTCGATGGGCATGATATAGCTCTGCCGCCGAACAGCGCCTTGGAGGCCGCACACGCATCGGTTCCGACCATTGATTCCGAGCCTACTGCGTTGATCGAGTATCAGCGGTTGGACGCTGCCTCAGGGGCTGTGATCTCAGAGGCGATCGAGCCGAACTCCAGCCCCGCACTCCGCATGGCCCGTGACTCCGAGGAGCCGGATTCCTCTCCAAACTCCGAGCCCCCCGCGCCCCTGCCGATCGAATCCAATTGGGCTCCGATAATGGAGTTCACCGCCGCAGACATCTTTCAGCACTCGCCCTTCGGCGACATCCTGAATTCTCTAAAGTCTCTCTCTTTATCAGGAGAGCCCTGGCCGGACTACGGTCAGCAAGGTTGGGATACGGACGATGAAAAAATTCAAAACCCACCCACCACCCACTTTGTAGCCACTATCGACGACTTAACCGACATGCTTGACTTCGACTCCGAAGACATCGACAGCATGGACGATGATGCAGGAGACGAACAAGAACCAGCACCTGTAGGGCGCTGGAAGGCCACCTCGTCATATGACATATATATGGTGGATACTCCAAAGGATGGAGATGGCGATGGAACAGCGGGGGACGATGCCTCTAAGAAACAGCCCAAGCGCCGGCGTCAGCGGCGCCGCTCTAAATCCCACCAAAGAAAAAACGATGATTCCGGCACGGGAGATAATACTACTCCAGATAGCGCCGAAGAGCACCCCCTCCAGCAAGATTCAACACAGGAGGACAGAGAAGCCATCCCTCACGAGAGGGCGGCGGACCAAGAGGTTGAGGACGATAATTATATGCCTCCCTTCGAAGACGAGGCAAGCCTCGACGACGACGAGTTCGTCGTGCCAGAGGATCTCGCCGAACAAGAGCGTTTTAAACGCAGGCTTATGGCCATGGCAAGCAGCCTCAAGAAAAAGCAGCAATAGCTTAGAGCTGATCAGGATTTGCTAGCTGACAGATGGACTGAAGTCCTTGCGGCCGAAGAGTATGAACTCGAACGCCCCTCCAAGAGTTACCCAAAGCGCAGGCTGCTACCCCGACTAGAGGAGGAAGCACCTACATCACCAGCGCATGACATGGCCGACCGGCCACCTCGTGGCCGCGACAGAGAGGCCTCTTGGCCCTCCACTCAAGCCATGCCCCGACGCCGTGTCAAGCATACTAAGGCATGGGAAAATGCGCCCGACCTGCGCGACATACTGGAGGACAAGGCAAGGCAAACAAGATCGATCTACGGATCGCGCAGGCGCCCCACGGCACGTGGCGGTGATCGTCACTCCGGATGCAATAAATCCAGCCGGGCCGAACTCAACAGACAAAGCTCCTTCGAGCTGCGTCGTGATATAGCCCAACACAGAGGCGCCGCACACCCACTATGCCTCATAGATGAAGTAATGGATCATAAAATCCGTGAGGGCTTCAAACCCGTAAACATCGAATCGTACGATGGCACAAGAGATCCTGCGATATGGATCGAGGATTATCTCCTTCATATCCACATGGCCCGCGGTGATGATCTACACGCCATCAAATACCTCCCACTCAAACTTAAGGGACCGGCCCGGCATTGGCTTAACATCTTGCCAGCATACTCAATCGGTTCTTGGGAAGACCTGGAAGCCGCATTCCTTGACAACTTCCAGGACACTTATGTGCGACCACCGGACGCCGATGACCTAAGCCACATAATTCAGCAGCCAGAGGAATCGGCCAGGCAATTCTGGACACGGTTCCTGACAAAGAAAAACCAGATAGTCGACTGTCCGGACGCAGAGGCCTTAGCGGCCTTCAAGCATAATATTCGTGACGAGTGGCTTGCCTGGCACCTGGGACAGGAAAAGCCGAAATCTATGGCAGCCCTCACGACACTCATGACCCGCTTTTGCGCGGGAGAAGACAGCTGGTTAGCTCGCAGCAACAATTTAACCAAGAACCTTGGTAATTCGAATACCAAGGACAAAAGCGACAGGTCGCGTCGGAACAAACAAAAGCGCCGCGTTAACAGAGACAGCAACGAGGATATGGCAGTTAATGCCGGATTTCGAGGCTACAAATCCGGTCAACGGAAAAAGCCATTCAAAAGAAATACTCAAGGCCCGTCCAGTTTGGACCGAATACTCGACCGCTTGTGCCAGATACATGGCACCCCCGAAAAGCCAGCCAATCACACCAACAAGGATTGTTGGGTGTTCAAGCAGGCAGGCAAGTTAAGAGCCGAAAACAAAGATAAGGGGTTGTATAGCGACAACGAGGAGGAGCCCAAGCCGCTGAACAACAGTGGACAGAAGGGATTTCCCCCGCAAGTGCGGACGGTGAACATGATATACGCAACCCACATCCCCAAGAGGGAGTGGAAGCGTGCGTTACGGGACGTATATGCGATGGAGCCAGTCGCCCCAAAGTTCAACCCATGGTCCTCCTACCCGATCACCTTTGATCGAAGGGACCACCCCACTAGCATCCGTCATGGCGGCTTCGCCGCATTGGTTCTAGACCCAATCATTGACGGATTTCATCTCACAAGAGTCCTCATGGACGGCGGCAGCAGCCTGAACCTGCTTTATCAGGATACAGTGCGAAAAATGGGCATAGATCCCTCGAGGATCAAGCCCACCAAAACGACCTTTAAAGGCGTCATACCAGGTGTAGAAGCCAACTGTACAGGCTCATTCACACTGGAAGTGGTCTTCGGATCTCCGGATAACTTCCAAAGCGAGGAGTTAATGTTCGACATAGTCTCGTTCCGTAGTGGCTATCACGCACTGCTCAGGCAAACCGCATTCGCAAAATTCAATGCGGTACCACACTATGCATACCTCAAGCTCAAGATGACAGGCCCTATAGGAGTAATCACGGTCAATGGGAACACCGAATGCTCCCTCTGAACGGAGGAGCACACGGCAGCGCTCGCAGCAGAAGTACAAAGCAGCCACTCTAGGCAGTTCTCCAGTTCGGCCTTCAAAATGCCGGACACTGTCAAGCGCGCCCGGAGTACTGTAACACCCTCGATGCGACTATATCTCCCACGTGTCGAGGCACGACTTAGAGGCATAACCGCATTGAAGGCATATGTCGCAAGTAAGGCAATCTTCACAACATCCCATGTAATATAATAATAAAGGGGAGGTAACATAATTGGCTTACACTCGCCACGTCAATCAAGTGCATAAATAACATTACATCATCCAAACACTCATGGCCCGACTACGGCGCCAAAATAAAAGAGAACCCAACATGCGACACGGTCCCGATCACCCCCAACTGGGCACCACTACTGATCATCAGGAAAGGAAACATAGTAACGTTGAGAGTCTTTGTCGAACTCCCACTTGAGCTCAAGCGCGTCACCTGGAGCGGAATCATCAGGCCCTGCATCTGGTGTAATAGTAATTTGTCAGCCACAGGGACTCGGCAATCTCGCACCCTCGCGATCAAGACTATTTAAGCTTATAGGTAAGGCAAGGTAAATATATGTGGAGCTCCAGCAAGCGACTAGTAAATATGGTGGCTATCCTATTCGCAAAAGAGAGCGAGAAGAGGAGGCAAAGCGCGAGCGAGAAACTAGAGAGTAACCTGCGCAAACATTACTCCAACACCATGTACACTTCCCGGACTCCGCCGAGAAGAGGCCATCACGGTAACTCCCTCAGTTGATTCATTTTAATTAAGTTAAGGTTCAAGTTATCTACAACCGGACATTAACAAATTCCCATCTGCCCATAACCGCAGGCACGGCTTTCAAAAGTTCAAAACCCTGCAGGGGAGTCCCAACTTAGCCCGTGACAAGCTCTCACGGTCAACGAAGGAATAGACCTCCTCCCAAGACGTTCCGATCAGACTCGGTATCTCGGTTATTCAAGACACTTCGACAGGTTAAAACAAGACCAGCAACACCGCCCGAATGTGCCGACAAATCCCGATAGGAGCTGCACATATCTCTTTATCAGGGCACAATCGGATAAGCAATCCGTACAACTAAAACCATCCCTCAAGTTTCCCCGAGGTGGCGCTGCAAGGGGCTCTAGGTTGGACCAACACTCAGAGGAGCACTGGCCCGGGGGGGTTTAAAATAAGATGACCCTTGGGCTCCGGAAACCCAAGGGAAAAGAGGCTAGGGGGGAAATGGTAAAACCAAGGTTGGGCATTGCTGGAAAAGCTTTAATCAAGGCGAAATATCAAGGGGTTCCCATTATAACCCAACCGCGTAAGGAACGCAAAATCCGGGAACATAACACCGATATGACGGAAACTAGGGCGGCAAGAGTGGAACAAAACACTAGGCGAGAGGCCGAGCCTTCCACCCTTTACCAAGTATATAGATGCATTAAGATAACATGGCAATATAATGATATCCCAACAAGTAAATAAATGTTCCAACAAGGAACGGCCTCCAATCTTCACCTGCAACTAGCAACGCTATAAGAGGGGCTGAGCAAAGCTGTAACATAGCCAATCAATGGTTTGCTAGGACTTGGTGGGTTAGAGGTTTGACATGGCAATTTGGGAGGCTTGAAAGAAAGTGGTACGCATCGTAGCATTGGCATAGCAAAAGAGCGAGCAACCTAGCATAGCAAAGATAGTAGTGATTTCGAGGGTATGATCATCTTGCATGCACAGTTGTCAGAGTTGGCTGGATCCTCGAAAGCAAACTCAACGGGCTCCTCGTTAGCGAACTCGTCTCCCGGCTCTACCCAAACAAGACAAACAAGCAACATGGACACAATCAACCACGTGCAAGGATCAAACAAGATGATGCAAAGATGATATGCTATGCGGGATGCGATGCGGGATGCATATGTAAGATGTGACAAGGAATGCATGAACCTGGCCTCAACTTGGGAATCCAAGTGTGCCACTGGAAAGATGAGATGAGATCGCTTGAAAACGATATAAAGAACGCCAGAATCGGAGCTACGGTTTGGAAATGGCAAGCGATTCAAATATGACACCGGTCTGCGATTTACAACAAGTAGCCATCTAAATGCAACGAGATGAACATGCTACAGCACCCAAACATGACAACAAAATACATGGTAGGGATGCATTCAAGATTCTTAACAAAAGTCTAGCACTGATCTACGGCCAATTCATCCATTAACAGGTTCAAACAAGCATGGCAAAAATGCATATGGCAAACAGGTTTCAGACTTAGTGAAATTAACACTTGTCTGGAATTTCAGATCAGGTAGCACACTTCAGAGCAATAAAACTACATGCTACAGGACCTGAACATGTCAAAGTAAAGCATGGCATGGAGCTACTCAAAGAGCTTAACAAAAGTCCCTTAGTGACCTTGAGCCAAAAGGGATCAGAAAATACAATTGCAAGCATGTGAACATGGCAAAAACATAATCAGTTTTCAGACTTAGTGAAAACTGGAGCATGCTGAAAACAGATATCAAGTAGGCATGTTTACGAGCTCGATGCACTCACTACAGAGCAAGTCATGATAATCTATGCATACACCCATCAAGAATACACAAAATACAAGCTAGACATGGCAAGAACAATAGCATAGCATGCACGGATCAACTACAACATCCTCGGCAAAATCGCTAACAAGTAAACAATCTGCCAAGATTCACGAAGTAGCAAAAGTAGAGCTCGATTGACTCAAGCTAGGGTGCTCCATAATTGCAAACAAAGCCATGGATGGATAGAGCACTACAATATTAACAAAACATCTTTACTGATCATCCCCAAAAGAGGCACGGATCACTAGGAAATAACATGAACATATGGTCATATGAGATAAACAGCTCAAGGACTTAGTGGAAATGCTAAGTCCCTGAAAACAGAATTACCAAGTGCACCACTTGGCAAGCTTGTGCTAGTCACCACACACATTACAAAAATACATGGGTTGCACCTCTGGAAAGATGACAAAGCCCTTAACAAAACATATGTAGAGCACATGGGCATATCATGCACGCAATAATCATGGAAAAAAATGACAAAAAGCTAAATGGAGTAGCAGATCTAACAATTATCTTAAGTAGCCCTCTTCTAACAGCATTTCGGGCATCAAGATGAACTCAAATGAAAATGATGCAATGGAATGAAATGATGTAATCTCTGAGATGAACATTTTGATATGCTATATGCCAAAAACGGAGCTATGGATGAGGAGTTACGAGGCCATGAACATGAGCATATGGATCTGAAATTTCGGGGACTTAGACGAATTTTTAACCTCCGGATCTAGGGTTTGACCCGGGCACGCAAAACGAGGTTCGTCGTCGGGGCTTCGCCGGAGTAGGAGGGAGAGGCCGAGAGGGGCCGGGGAGGCGCGGCCGGGCGCGGGACCCGAGGGGCCGGGGAGGCGCGGCCGGGCGCGGGACCCGAGGGGCCGGGGAGGCGCGGCCGGGCGCGGGACCCGAGGGGCAGCGAGGGGCGCAGGCCCGAGGCGGCGAAGGCGGCGGCGTCGGGCGCGCGGGGCGGCCAGAGAGATGATATGAGATGCATGACAATGACAACAACACACGGAGACAAAGACCCGAACCCGAGAAAATAAAATAACTTAACGCCGGAAGCGGCAAGAGTTGGGGTACAAATTGGGAAAGTTACATCCGGGGTGTTACAACACTCCACCACTATGAAAGGATCTTGTCCCGAGATCTAGGACTGAAAGAACGCCGGGTACTCAGAACGGAGGTGATCCTCGCGTTCCCAGGTAGCTTCACGGTCGGAATGGTGTGACCACTTGACTTTGAGGAATTTGATTGACTTATTGCGAGTCTTGCGTTCAGTCTCTTCAAGAATAGAAACTGGGTGCTCACGATAAGAAAGATCTTCTTGGAGCTCAATGTCCTCGAAGTTGATGGTGCGGTCAGGAGTCTTGAAGCACTTTCAAAGCTGAGAGACATGGAACACGTCATGAACATTTGCAAAGTTTGAAGGAAGCTCGAGTTGATAGGCGAGGTCGCCTCTCTTGCTGACAATCTTGAAAGGTCCCACGTATCTAGGGGCAAGCTTCCCTTTGATACCAAAGCGACGAGTACCTTTCATAGGAGAGACGCGGAGGTAAACATGATCTCCAATCTCGAAAACCAAATCACGGTGCTTACTATCATAGTAGCTCTTCTGGCGGGATTGGGCTGCTTTGAGGTTATCTCGAATGACTTTGCACATTTCCTCTGCCTCTGTGATTAAGTCATTACCCAAAAGCTGACGTTCACCGGTTTCAGACCAGTTGAGAGGGGTACGGCACTTCCTGCCATACAGAATTTCAAATGGGGCCTTGCCCGAACTTGCTTGAAAACTGTTGTTGTAGGAGAATTCAGCATAAGGAAGACAATCCTCACACTTCATGCCGAAGGAGATCACACAAGCCCTGAGCATATCTTCAAGAATCTGGTTGACACGCTCGACTTGACCGCTAGTTTGAGGATGGAAAGCTGTGCTGAAGCAGATGTTGGTGCCCATGGCCTTCTGAAAAGAATCCCAAAACTTGGAGGTAAAAATGCTGCCACGGTCTGAAGAGATCACTTGTGGAATACCGTGCAGAGAGACAATCTGAGAGGTATAGAGTTCCACCAATTGAGCTGCAGTGATCGACTCTTTGATAGGCAGAAAGTGAGCCACTTTGGTGAGTTTGTCGATGACAACAAATATAGCATCATTGACACGCTTGGACTTTGGAAACCCAGCCATGAAGTCCATTTCAATGTGGTTAAACTTCCATTCTGGAATGGCAAGAGGTTGGAGGAGACCTGCTGGCCTTTGGTGTTCTGCCTTCACTCTTCTACAGACATCGCATTCATTCATGAATTGAGCAATCGCGCGCTTCATTCGAGTCCACCAATAAGCCTGCTTAAGGTCCTGATACATCTTCGTGCTCCCAGGGTGGATGGAGAGGAGAGAATTGTGAGCCTCGTTCATGATCACTTTACGGAGGTCACCTTTGGGTACAACAATACGATCCTCGAAGAAGAGAGTATCCTTGTCATCAAGGCGGTAGCACTTGTACTTGGGTTGACTCTTGGCAATACCAATCTTCACCTTTTTCACCATAGCATCAAGAAGCTGGGCTTGGCGAATCTGATCTTCCAAGGTAGGAGAGACTTGAAGGTTGGCGAGGAAACCTTGAGGAACAATTTGTAGATTAAGTTTGCAGAAAGCTTCACAAAGCTCGGGTTGATAAGGCTTGAGAATCAGACTGTTGCAATAAGCTTTCCTGCTCAATGCATCAACAATCACATTGGCCTTGCCTGGAGTATACTCGATACTCGGATTATACTCTTGAATCATTTCGACTCATCGAGTTTGCCTGAGGTTGAGATTAGGCTGAGTGAAGATGTACTTGAGACTCTTGTGATCAGTGAAAATATCCACTTTTCTTCCCAATAAGAGATGTCTCCAAGTCAAAAGAGCATGCACAACTGCCGCCAACTCGAGATCATGAGTGGGGTAGTTCTTCTCATTAGGCTTCAACTGGCGAGAGGTATAAGCAACAACTTTCTTCTCTTGCATCAATACTGCGCCAAGACCTTGGAGAGAGGCATCACAAAAGACCTCGTACAGCTTGGATTCATCAGGCGGAGTGAGAACTGGAGCAGTGATCAATTTCTCTTTCAAAGTGTTGAAAGCAATGTCACACTCCGGAGACCAAACGTACTTGACGTGCTTCTAGAGAAGATTAGAGAGAGGCTTCGCGATCTTAGAAAAGTTTTCAACGAATCTTCGACAGTAGCTTGCGAGACCGAGGAAGCTACGGAGTTGCTTCACGTTCTGAGGAGGTTCCCAATTCACAATTGCAGACACCTTCTCAGGATTCACGGCAATGCCCTTGGCAAAGATGATATGACCAAGATAAAGAACCTCATCGAGCCAAAATTCACACTTGGAGAACTTGGCATAGAACTGATGTTCCCTGAGCTTATCGAGTACCAAACGCAAGTGCTTGGCATGATCTTCCTTGTTCTTCGAGAAAACCAGAATGTCGTCGAGATAGACCAAAACGAAGTCATTGGTGTAGGCGTTGAAGATGAAGTTCATCATGCGAGAGAACGTTGGAGGAGCGTTGACGAGGCCAAAAGACATGACAGTGTATTCATATGAACCATAGCTTGTCCTGAAAGCCGTCTTGGGAATATCTTGCTCATGAATTCGAATCTGATGATAACCCATGCGGAGATCAAACTTGGAGAATACTTGGGCACCTTTGAGTTGTTTGAACAGCTCATTGATGTTGGGAAGTGGGTATTTGTTCTTGATGGTCTTCTTGTTCAATGGACGGTAATCAACACAAAGTCGGTCCGTTCCATCCTTCTTCTTCACAAAAAGAACACCACAACCCCACAGAGAAGAACTAGGCCGGATGAGACCCATTTTCTCTTGAATATCGAGTTGCTTCTTCAGCTCCTTCAACTCTTCATGTCCGAGCTTGTAAGGACGTTTGCACACAGGTTCCGTCCCAGGCTCAAGATCAATAACGTATTCAACTGGCCGGTGCGGAGGCATTCCTGGAAGCTCTTCTGGAAAGACGTCTTGATATTCACAAACGACTGGAATCTGCGAGATCGCATCCAGTTCACCCTTTTCATTGAGAGAAAACAGACGGATGGTATCATCACGAGCGGCAAAGACAATAACATCCTCAGACAAATGAGTCAATTGAATCTGCCTGGCTGCACAATCAAGCTGAGCCTTGTGCTTAGAAAGCCAATCCATTCCAAGAATAAGATCAATATCCGAGTCACCCAGAACATTTGGAGAGGACAAGAACTTATAGTCACCCAAAGTGATTGTAACATCCGGTACGCACACTCGAGATGTCATTTGACGGGCCGGAGAGACAATAGCCAACGGTTTCGACAACACTTGAGTAACAAAATCATGCTTAGATGCAAAAGGTCTTGAGATAAAACAATGTGATGCACCAGTGTCAAATAGAACTCTTGCAGGAATATCGTTAACTGGAAGGTTACCCATGATGACATCTGATGAGTCCTCTGCCTGAGCTGCATTCACCATATTGACCTTGGCGTACTTGGGGCTATGCTTGACCACAGCTGTACTTGCCGATCTGACAGGAGGAGGAGGAGGAAGACGCCTCTGGTTGAAACACTTGTTGGCATAGTGATCCTTCTATTGGCACTTGTTGCACGTGACCTCTGAAAGCGGGCGGTGATACGGAGCACTCGATCTTGGAGCTTGAGACGAAGTCTTGTTCTGGAAGCCAGGGTTGGGTGGGTGGGAAGATCCACTGCCGCCTTTGCTCTTCTGCTGATACGGCTGACGGAACGGAGGAGGAGGAAGCCAATACTTCTGTTGCTTGGCCACTTGAGTAGAGGAAGGAGTAACATCTCTGACTCGCTTCTTGGAAGCATCACACCTCAACTGAGCAGCCTCTTGTTCAATGCCATGTTGTAGAACTCATCGTATCTCAAGGGTTCAAAGAGAACAAGAGCTAGCTGAATTTCTTCTCTGAGACCACCCCTGAACTGATATATCATGCTCTTCTCATCAGGGATGTCCTGCTTGGCAAAGCGGGCGAGCTTCTGGAACAACTTGTTGTAGTCATAGACAGACAAAGAGCCTTGCTTCAGGTTGTGGAATTCCTCACTCTTGCTTTCAACCACGCTCTGAGGAATATGATGAGCTCGGAAATCTTGATGGAATTCATCCCAAGTGATAACACGTCCACCTCTAGAATCCTTGTACTGCTGGAACCATTCTGCATCTTGATCTTTGAGTTGGAAGGAAGCGAACTTGACAAAGTCCTCAGGCCTGACGTTACTGCACTCGAAATGCTTGCACAGATCCACAAGCCAATCGTCAGCATCGGTTGCCTCAACACAATTGCTGAAAGTCTTTGGCCCGTTAGCAAGGAACTGGTTGAGTGTAGCAAAGTGATTCTGATTGTTGCCTTGGTTCCCTTGGTTGCCTTGATTGCGCTCTTGAAGAATTTGCATGATCAACTGTGTGTTTGCATTGGTTGCGGCCATCACAGCTTGCCATGCCTCCGGAGGAGGTGGAGGTGGTGGCGGATCAGGATTCCCAGTCGTGCGCGTTGGAGGAGCCATCCTGAAGAGGTTGACATCCATTAGCACATTGATAGACAAATATTGAAGCTGAATCCAACGGAATGAAAATTGCAACATATAGTCTTCACATCCGAACAAAATGAACGAGTGCATTCCTCTTGAAATGGTCACATATCCATAAATTGAGAAGCCACTTAGAATTAAGGTAGAGAAATAAATCAACAAGGTACGGATCAGAACGGATAATCGGTAAGAAATCCCAATCTCAAACCAATATCCATGGAAGAAGAACTAGAGCTACTATAATTCCCACCTATGAAACTCCCGGACCTTTCCGGTTATGCAATCAGGTGTTGGGGATACAGGGGAAACATAATATCTCACCCAAATCTAGCAAATCCTACATCTAGCTGTATCCATCCTTCAACACATAACCAAGAAAAACTTCGGAAACCATCTACCTCAACCTTCGAAAAGCATCCGTTATACAAGTTATGGCGATACTCCCAAACTCCCGCCCCAGTACTGGGTGGCGTCGAGGTTATCTCACCAACGAACTGCATAAAAGAGATTTTCGATGTCGGCGTACTAAACTCAGTTATTCCAGAATTGCAACGATAAAATTATGACGACAACACCTCAGAGCTCAACTCCCCGGGACACTTCCACTAAACCCCTGACAGGAGGCACCAAGACAATGTTCTCATCATAAAACCATCGGAACGATTCCAAGATACCCGCGTGATCCTAAAAAAAAATTTAGTGAAATTTGAGAAAACAAGAGTCAAAACTCTACGTCAGGATGCCTTACCAGAGCGATGAGGATACTGGGAAGTAAAAAGAATTCCTAAACTCTCCGATATATAATTCCTAAATGACTCAAAACATTTTTCTAGACACAACTCGGCTGCGAAAAACTATCAAGCAATGGGGCTCCTAAGGTCGGGGAAGGCTCTGATTACCAACTTGTAACACCCTCGATGCGACTATATCTCCCACGTGTCGAGGCACGACTTAGAGGCATAATCGCATTGAAGGCATATGTCGCAAGTAAGGCAATCTTCACAACATCCCATGTAATATAATAATAAAGGGGAGGTAACATAATTGGCTTATACTCGCCACGTCAATCAAGTACATAAATAAAATTACATCATCCAAACACTCATGGCCCGACTACGGAGCCAAAATAAAAGAGAACCCAACATGCGACACGGTCCCGATCACCCCCAACTGGGCACCACTACTGATCATCAGGAAAGGAAACATAGTAACGTTGAGAGTCTTTGTCGAACTCCCACTTGAGCTCAAGCGCGTCACCTGGAGCGGAATCATCAGGCCCTGCATCTGGTGTAATAGTAATTTGTCAGCCACAGGGACTCGGCAATCTCACACCCTCGCGATCAAGACTATTTAAGCTTATAGGTAAGGCAAGGTAAATATATGTGGAGCTCCAGCAAGCGACTAGTAAATATGGTGGCTATCCTGTTCGCAAAAGAGAGCGAGAAGAGGAGGCAAAGCGCGAGCGAGAAACTAGAGAGTAACCTGCGCAAACATTACTCCAACACCGTGTCCACTTCCCGGACTCCGCCGAGAAGAGGCCATCACGGTAACTCCCTCAGTTGATTCATTTTAATTAAGTTAAGGTTCAAGTTATCTACAACCGGACATTAACAAATTCCCATCTGCCCATAACCGCGGGCACGGCTTTCAAAAGTTCAAAACCCTGCAGGGGAGTCCCAACTTAGCCCGTGACAAGCTCTCACGGTCAACGAAGGAATAGACCTCCTCCCAAGACGTTCCGATCAGACTCGGTATCTCGGTTATTCAAGACACTTCGACAGGTTAAAACAAGACCAGCAACACCGCCCGAATGTGCCGACAAATCCCTATAGGATCTGCACATATCTCTTTATCAGGGCACAATCGGATAAGCAATCCGTACAACTAAAACCATCCCTCAAGTTTCCCCGAGGTGGCGCTGCAAGGGGCTCTAGGTTGGACCAACACTCAGAGGAGCACTGGCCCGGGGGGGTTTAAAATAAGATGACCCTTGGGCTCCGGAAACCCAAGGGAAAAGAGGCTAGGGGGAAAATGGTAAAACCAAGGTTGGGCATTGCTGGAAAAGCTTTAATCAAGGCGAAATATCAAGGGGTTCCCATTATAACCCAACCGCGTAAGGAACGCAAAATCCGGGAACATAACACCGATATGACGGAAACTAGGGCGGCAAGAGTGGAACAAAACACTAGGCGAGAGGCCGAGCCTTCCACCCTTTACCAAGTATATAGATGCATTAAGATAACATGGCAATATAATGATATCCCAACAAGTAAATAAATGTTCCAACAAGGAACGGCCTCCAATCTTCACCTGCAACTAGCAACGCTATAAGAGGGGCTGAGCAAAGCTGTAACATAGCCAATCAACGGTTTGCTAGGACATGGTGGGTTAGAGGTTTGACATGGCAATTTGGGAGGCTTGAAAGCAAGTGGTAGGCATCGTAGCATTGGCATAGCAAAAGAGCGAGCAAACTAGCATAGCAAAGATAGTAGTGATTTCGAGGGTATGATCATCTTGCCTGCACAGTTGTCAGAGTTGGCTGGATCCTCGAAAGCAAACTCAACGGGCTCCTCGTTAGCGAGCTCGTCTCCCGGCTCTACCCAAACAAGACAAATAAGCAACAAGGACACAATCAACCACGTGCAAGGATCAAACAAGATGATGCAAAGATGATATGCTATGCGGGATGCATATGTAAGATGTGACAAGGAATGCATGAACCTGGCCTCAACTTGGGAATCCAAGTGTGCCACTGGAAAGATGAGATGTGATCGCTTGAAAACGATATAAAGAACGCCGGAATCGGAGCTACGGTTTGGAAATGGCAAGCGATTCAAATATGACACCGGTCTACGATTTACAGCAAGTAGCCATCTAAATGCAACGAAATGAACATGCTACAGCACCCAAACATGACAACAAAGTACATGGCAGGGATGCATTCAAGATGCTTAACAAAAGTCTAGCAGTGAGCCATGGCCAATTAATCCATTAACAGGATCAAACAGGCATGGCAAAATGCATATGGCAAACAGGTTTCAGACTTAGTGAAATTAACACTTGTCTGGAATTTCAGATCAGGTAGCACACTTTGGAGCAACAAAACTACATGCTACAGGACCTGAACATGTCAAAGTAAAGCATGGAATGGAGATACTCAAAGAGATTAACAAAAGTCCCTTAGTGACCTTGAGCCAAAAGGGATCAGAAAATACAATTGCAAGCATGTGAACATGGCAAAAACATAATCAGTTTTCAGACTTAGTGAAAACTGGAGCATGCTGAAAACAGATATCAAGTAGGCATGTTTACGAGCTCGATGCACTCACTACAGAGCAATTCATGATAATCTAAGCATACACCCATCAAGAATACACAAAATACAAGCTAGACATGGCAAGAACAATAGCATAGCATGCACGGATCAACTACAACATCCTCGGCAAAATCGCTAACAAGTAAACAATCTGCCAAGATTCACGAAGTAGCAAAAGTAGAGCTTGATTGACTCAAGCTAGGGTGCTCCATAATTGCAAACAAAGCCATGGATGGATAGAGCACTACAATATTAACAAAACATCCTTACTGATCATCCCCAAAAGAGGCACGGATCACTAGGAAATAACATGAACATATGGTCATATGAGATAAACAGCTCAAGGACTTAGTGGAAATGCTAAGTCCCTGAAAACAGAATTACCAAGTGCACCACTTGGCAAGCTTGTGCTAGTCACCACACACATTAAAAAAATACATGGGTTGCACCTCTGGAAAGATGACAAAGCCCTTAACAAAACATATGTAGAGCACATGGGCATATCATGCACGCAATAATCATGGCAAAAATGACAAAAAGCTAAATGGAGTAGCAGATCTAACAATTATCTTAAGTAGACCTCTTCTAACAGCATTTCGGGCATCAAGATGAACTCAAATGAAAATGATGCAATGGAATGAAATGATGTAATCTCTGAGATGAACATTTTGATATGCTATATGCCAAAAACGGAGCTATGGATGAGGAGTTACGAGGCCATGAACATGAGCATATGGATCTGAAATTTCGGGGACTTAGACGAATTTTTTATCCTCCGGATCTAGGGTTTGACCCGGGCACGCAAAACGAGGTTCGTCGCCGGGGCTTCGCCGGAGTTCGTCGCCGGAGTAGGAGGGAGAGGCCGAGAGGGGCCGGGGAGGCGTGCCCGGGCGCCGGACCCGAGGGGCGGCGAGGGGCGCGGGCCCGGGGCGGCGAAGGCGGCGGCGTCGGGCGCGCGGGGCGGCCGCAGAGCGGCGGGCGCGGGCAGCGGTGGCGGCCGTCGACGCCGGCGAGGGCGCGGTGGCGGCGGAGAGCGGCGGGCGCGGAGGAAGCCGAAGGCGGGCGGCGGCGCGGTGGACTGGGCCTCGGGGCCCCGATCTGGGCCTCCCGGGCCGGGCGGCGGTGGCGAAGTGGGGCGGCGATGTGGACCAATGGCGTGATGCCACGTGGCGGCGGCGGGGGCAGGCCGGACGTGTCCGTCGGCGGGGCAAGTGTCCGGCGGCGCGCGATGACGAGTGGATCTAGGGTTTTTCGGGAGGAAGGAGAAGGAGATTTTCGGGGGCTCTTTAAATAGGCATAGAGGGAGCTAGGAGAGTCCAAATGAGGTGCGGTTTTCGGACACGCGATCGTGATCGAACGATCTAGATGATGGAGAAGGCTTAGGTGGGTTTTGGGCCAAATTGGAGGGGTGTTGGGCTGCAACACACACGAGGCCTTTTCGGTCCCTCGGTTAACCGTTGGAGTATCAAACGAAGTCCAAATGATACGAAACTTGACAGGCGGTCTACCGGTAGTAAACCAGGGCCGCTTGGCAAGTCTTGGTCCAATCCGGAAATGTTTAATCCCCACACACGAAAGAAAGGTAGAAATGGCCACCGGAGGAGAACGAAGTGCCGGAATGCAAAACGGACAACGGGGAAAATGCTCGAATGCATGAGACGAACACATATGCAAATGCAATGCACATGATGACATGATATGAGATGCATGACAACGACAACAACACACGGAGACAAAGACCCGAACCAGAGAAAATAAAATAACTTAACGTCGGAAGCGGCAAGAGTTGGGATACAAATTGGGAAAGTTACATCCGGGGTGTTACAAGTACCCTACAACAAGACCGCCTGGCACGTTCTGAGCTAGCGTAGCAATGCGGCCCCAACCCTAGCCCTCGTGATATAGCGAAACCAGTGCTTCGCGTACATAACTACGCTCTTGAAATACCATGGGCACAGGGGAAGGGGCACTATCACGGCACGCCCGAAATACGGCTTAAACCGCACCAGGGGCTGCCGGATTCCTTTTTTTCTTTTTTTCTCTTACTCTTAGGACTCCATACTTCGGATGACCCGTTCGGCAATTCAACTGCCACACAAATGATGCAAGATCCAGGAAAGCAGACAAGCCACGCCGCATTATGGAACTCCCAGGTGGTCTCTATTGCGAGCAGTATACCTATTTTTTAATACAATTCCGAGGCCTGCCCCTGGCCAGGACATGTTAAATAGTCCAATTTCTTTTGCTTATCGCACTATTTGTATCATTCCGCTTTCATAGCAGCCTTTCTATAAACAATGCATAGCTTTTTGTCTATTTTTTGCATTATCCTCTTTTTATATATATGTTTATCAATAACATGTTACATCCATACACTGTGGTACGGCAAAAATACGCCAGGGGCTTCAGTACCCATCAATATGGCGTTAGAAGTCCGTACACTTTCACAAGTGCGGCACCCCGAACTTATAGCACTATATGCATCGGCTCCAAATCATGATTTGGGTCAATAGTTGGGTTTGCCCGGCTCCTATGTTTTGGTGCCTTACGTTCCGCTATATCGGCTAAGGTAGCACTAGGAGAACTACTGCGATTGTGCCCCAGTTGAGCTGGGCTGAGCACCTCAGTAGAGAAAGCTAAAACTGACTGTCATGATGAGGCGAGAGACCGGTCGCTGTTCGAGAGGTTTTTCGAGTCCTTAAAGACTTCTGCCGCTTCAAGCGAGGAACCGGCTTTGTCCGGCCAAGGCGTGGATAGCGCCCCGAACTCGGTCTTCCGAATACTAGGGACTTCGCCGAAATTTAAAATTATAGAGTTCTATGGCTAAGTGAGAGTGTTCAAGCATTATAGTCCGATTGCCTTGTTCGTTGTGCGGAGCGCCTCCCTCGACGGACCCAATCATGGGAAAAAGAGCGCTCAGGTTTATCCCGAACACCCCAGCACTAGTGGCATGGGGGTAGAAGCCGACGACTGGCCATCTCTCAATTTTTTGATAAACGGCCGCACAGAAAGTAATATATTAAATTCAAGCATTGCTTAGTGCATATGAACAAGTTTTCAGCGCACAGGATAACACGAGCGAGTTCATTCAAAAATTACATCCTTGGTGCATTCATCCGCCATAAGGCGGGCACCGGCCAGAACATCCTTGTAATAGTTCTCGGGCTTGCGATGCTCCTTCCCCGGCGGCGGCCCGTCCCTCACAAGCTTCTCACCGTCCAGCTTACCCCAGTGCACCTTTGCACGGGCAAGGGCCCTATGGGCACCTTCGATGCAGACGGAGCACTTGATGACCTCGAGCCTTGGACAAGCCTCCACCAATCGCCGCACCAGTCCGAAGTAGCTCCCAGGCAGGGCCTCTCCAGGCCACAGCCGAACTATGAAGCCCTTCAGGGCCTGTTCGGCCGCCTTGTGGAGCTCGACTAGCTGCTTCAGCTGGTTGCTCAAGGGCACAGGGTGTCCGGCCTCAGCGTACTGAGACCAGAACACCTTCTCCGTCGAGCTGCCTTCCTCGGCTCGGTAGAATGCGGCGGCATCGGATACGCTGCGGGGAAGATCTGCGAATGCCCCTGGAGAGCTCCGGATTTGGGTAAGTAACAAGTAGTTTACTTTTATATGTCTTCTTTGCATAGAGAATGCCTTACCCGTCGCTATCTTTTTCACCGCATCCAATTCCTGGAGGGCCTTCTGGGCTTCAGCCTTGGCAGATTTGGCAGTTTTAAGGGCCGCAGCAAGCTCGGACGCTCGCGTCTTCGAGTCGAGCTCCAAACTCTCATGTTTTTTCATGAGAGCCTGAAGCTCTTGCTGCACCTCGCCGACCAGCGCCTCGAATTTCTCCCGCTCGGTGCGCTCCGTGGCCGCTCTCTTCTCGGCCTCGGACAGCGCCTGCTTGAGGGTCGCCACCTCAGTTGTGGCCCCTACAATAAGCAGTATACTCCTGTCATTTTTTGCAATTGTGTCTTCTTATAGGCATTTTTTCTATAAGGTATCTCTTACCTTCTTTCTCCTCGAGCTGCCGTTTGGCAAGGCCGAGCTCTTGCTCGGTCTGCTCGAGGCCCTGCTTCAGGGCATCCACCTCCGCAGTCAGTGCGGCGGTGGCCAGCAGCGAAGCCTGCATACGTATATTGACTCCTTTTTAGTTAGACTCCTGCGATATTTAATAGATCCTCTATTCGGATTTTCTTTCCGAACGCCAAACAGAGCATCAGGGGCTACTGTCTATGCGGTAATATTTTTACATATTTCTACTTACCTCGAAGCCTGTTAGAAGGCTAGCACAAGCTTCAGTAAGTCCGCTTTTGGCGGACCGAACATTTTGGACCACCGTACTCATGATGGTACGGTGCTCCTCGTCGATGGAGGCGCCCTTAAGCACCTCCAGCAGATTGTCCGACGCCTCCGGTTGGACGGAGGACACCGGCTCAATAGTCTTGCTCCTCTTGGCAGGAGTTCGCCTGCCACGGTCCGGAACCGTTGACGATTCCGGCGCGGTGTCCGGCTTAAAGCCGGACTTGGAGCCCTAGGGGTCTTGTCCCCTTCACTCTTGGAGTCCGGGAGGTCGCCTCGCGGCTCCTCCTGGACCACCTCCTCTTGCCCCGGAGCTTGTCGCGACGCCACTTCGGCGTCATCCGCAGCACAGGGGGAGGCAGATCCGCAGCACAGGGGGAGGCAGCGGGCGCAACTGAATTCACGTCCGATGAATCCGAGCCCGTCCCTGGGCGGGCTGCATGATTATATTCGACATTAGGGAAAGCTGCGCAACAAAAGGAATATCATGAGTTACTCTAGTATCCGAACACTTACGATTTCGCCGGACGCTTGGCCCTGTCCGGCCACTCCTCTTCGTCCTCGTCGGTGTCGGGGGCGTAGTCCGGCGGAGGGGTTTTCCTCTTCTTGGACCCTCCGGCCTCCCCTACTAGGGCGGCCTTCCTCTTCTTTCCTCCCCCCGCTGGAGGGGGAGAGGTCTCTTCTTCCTCCTCCTCGTCTTCACGGGAGGAGCGCGTCTCGGACTCATCGGACGACGAGTCCAACACCACCATATGCCGGGAACTCTTTCGAGTCCCCGTGGCCTTCTTCTTCTTGGCCTTCTTCTCCGGCACCACATAAGGTGCCGGAACCATCAGCTTCACTAGGAGAGCAGGGGCTGGGTCTTCGGGCAAGGGAGCCAGACAGTTAATCAGTCCGGACTTCGCCTGCCAATCCTGTCAAAGGTGAGGGAGTTTAGATCCCGCATAGAGTCAAACTATGAAGAAAACTTAACATCCTGTAAAAGATGAAAATATTTTACCTCGCCAGCAGGACGCTGCGAGCTGAATCCGCGGTCTTCGCAGGCGGATGTGGGAGCCTCGGCGCCTTTGGTTAGCCCCTTCCAGACATCTTCGTACGTCGTGTCGAAGAGCCTGCTCAGAATTCGGTGCTGCGCCGGGTTGAACTCCCACAAATTGAAGTCCCGTTCTTGACACGGAAGGATCCGGCGGACGAGCATGACCTGGACTACGTTGACAAGCTTGAGCTGCTTGTTCACCAGGGACTGGATGCATTTTTGCAGTCTGGTCACCTCTTCTTCGTCGCCCCACGACAAGCCCGTCTCCTTCCAGGACGTGAGCCGCGTAGGGGGTCCGGATCGGAATTCAGGGGCTGCGATCCACTTCGGATCGCATGGCTCGGTGATGTAAAACCACCCTGACTGCCACCCCTTCAAGGTCTCCACAAAGGAGCCCTCGAGCCATAGGACGTTGGCTATTTTTCCCGCCATGGCACCTCCGCACTCCGCCTGGTTGCCGCGCACCACCTTTGGCTTGACGTTGAAGGTCTTGAGCCAGAGGCTGAAATGGGGGCGGATGCAGAGGAAAGCCTCGCACATGACGATAAATGCTGAGATATTGAGGATGAAGTTTGGGCCAGATCATGGAAATCTAGGCCATAGTAGAACATGAGCCCGCGGACAAATGGGTGGAGAGGAAAACCCAGTCCATGGAGGAAGTGGGGAAGAAATACTACCCTCTCATGGGGCCTTGGGGTGGGGAGAAGCTGCCCCTCCTCAGGAGGCCGGTGCGCGATGTCTTTGGACAGGTATCCGGCCTTCCTTAGCCTTTTGACATGGCCCTCCGTGACGGAGGAGACCATCCACTTGCCTCCCGCTCTGGACATTGTTGGAGAAGGTTGAGGTAGGAAGTGCGGGCTTGGGCGCTGGAGCTCGGGTGCGCAGAAGATGGATAGGCAAAGGAGGAAGAAGGTGTAGGTAAAAAGGTGGATCCTTATCCCCTTATATGAGCGGATGCGACTATGCGTCCCCACCAGCCTAATAAAACTCGCTTGCCTCCCAAGCGTCGTGATAAATGGCGCGGTTGGGTTACCCACGTCCGTATTGATGAGAATCCCGTAAATGGGGGACACGATCTCTGCTTTGACAAGACGTGCCAAGGAAACCGCCTCGCAAAACACGCTGAGGTGGAAAAGTGAAAACGATTCGAATAAAGGCTTGGCCGTAGTGTGATGTCATGCTACGGAATACGTCAGCATTTTAGATTTGTGTTAATATTATTCTCTTTGTGGCAATACGTGGAAACTTATTTTGCAGAGCCGGACACTACCCTTGGTGTTTACAAACTTTTATGAAGAATTTGGAGGAGGAACCTGCCTTGCAATGCCGAAGACAATCTACACGCCGGACTCGTCGTCATTGAAGCCTGGTTCAGGGGCTACTGAGGGAGTCCTGGATTAGGGGGTGTTCGGGTAGCCGGACTATACCTTCAGCCGGACTCCAGGACTATGAAGATACAAGATTGAAGACTTCGTCCCGTGTCCAGATGGGACTTTCCTTGGCATGGAAGGCAAGCTTGGCGATGCGGATATTTAGATCTCCTACCATTGTAACCGACTTTGTGTAACCCTAACCCTTTCCGGTGTCTATATAAACCGGAGGGTTTTAGTCCGTAGGACAACTTCATCATACAAAAATCATACCATAGGCTAGCTTTTAGGGTTTAGCCTCCTTGATCTCGTGGTAGATCTACTCTTGTACTACCCATATCATCAATATTAATCAAGCAGGACGTAGGGTTTTACCTCCATCAAGAGGGCCCGAACCTAGGTAAAACATCGTGTTCCTTGCCTCCTGTTACCATCCGGCCTAGACGCACAGTTCGGGACCCCCTACCCGAGATCCGCCGGTTTTGACACCGACACCTCTCGTTGCTATGCATCTCATAGATAGATCTTGCGTGATCGTAGGATTTTTTTTGAAATTGCATGCTACGTTCCCCAACAGTGGCATCCGAGCCAGGTCTATGCGTAGATGATATGAACGAGTAGAACACAAAGAGTTGTGGGAAATCATAGTCATACTGCTTACCACCAATGTCTTATTTTGATTTGGCGGTATTGTTGGATGAAGCGGCCTGGACCAACCTTACATGACCATGTTCATGAGACCGGTTCCAACGACAAACATGCAACTTGTTTTGCATAAAGGTGGCTAGCGGGTGTATGTTTCTCCAACTTTAGTTGAATCAAATTTGACTACGGCTGGTCCTTGTTGAAGGTTAAAATAGCAAACTTGACGAAACATCATTGTGGTTTTGATGCGTAGGTAAGAACGGTTCTTACTAGAAGCCCGTAGCAGCCACGTAAAACTTGCAACAACAAAGTAGAGGACGTCTAACTTGTTTTTGCAGGGCATGCTGTGATGTGATATGGTCAAGACATGATGTGATATACGTTGTTGTATGAGATGATCGTGTTTTGTAAAAGTTATCGGCAACTGGCAGGAGCCTTATGGTTGTCGCTTTATTGTATGAAATGCAATCACCATGTAATTGCTTTACTTTATCACTATGAGATAGCGATTGTTGTAGAAGCAATAGTTGGCGAGATGACAACGACGCTACAATGGAGATCAAGGTGTCAAGCCGGTGATGATGGAGATCATGACGGTGCTTTGGAGATGGAGATCAAAGGCACAAGATGATGATTGCCATATCATGTCACATATTTTGATTGCATGTGATGTTTATCTTTTATGCATCTTATTTTGCTTAGTACGGTGGTAGCATTATAAGATGATCCCTCACTAAAATGTCAAGGTATAAGTGTTCTCGCTGAGTATGCACTGTTGCGACAGTTCGTCGTGTCGAGACACCACGTGATGATCGGGTGTGATAAGCTCCACGTTCACATACAACGGGTGCAAGACAGTTTTGCACGTGCGGAATACTCGGGTTAAACTTGACGAGCCTAGCATGTACAGACACGGCCTCGGAACACTGAGATCGAAAGGTCGAACGTGAATCGTATAGTAGATATGATCAACATAGAGATGTTCACCATTGAAAACTACTTCATCTCATGTGATGATCAGACATGGTTTAGTTGATACAGACCACATGATCATTTAGATGACTTGAGGGATGTCTAAGTGGGAGTTCTTAAGTAATATGATTAATTGAACTTAAATTTATCATGAACTTAGTCCTGATAGTTTTTGCATATCTATGTTGTAGATCAATGGCCCCTGCTACGATTCCCCTGAATTTTAATGCGTTCCTAGAGAAAGCTAAGTTGAAAGATGATGGTAGCAACTACACGGACTGGGTTCGTAACTTGAGGATTATCCTCATTGCTACACAGAAGAATTACGTTCTTGATGCACCGCCTGATGCAAGGCCTGGTGGAGGAGCAACTGCTGACATTGTGAACGTCTGGCAAGCTAAATCTGATGACTACTCGATAGTTCAGTGCGCCATGCTTTACGGCTTAGAATCGGGACTCAAAGACGTTTTGAACGTCATGGAGCATATGAGATGTTTCAGGAATTGAAGTTAATATTTCAAGCAAATGACCGAGTTGAGAGATATGAAGTCTCCAACAAGTTCTATAGTTGCAAGATGGAGGAGAACAGTTCTCAGTGAACACATACTCAGAATATCTGGGTACCATAACCACTTGACTCAGTTGGGAGTTATTCTTCTAGATGATAGTGTCGTTGATGGACGTCTTCAATCACTGCCACCAAGCTATAAAGGCTTCGTGATGAACTATAATATGCAAGGGATGAACAAGACAATTCCCGAGCTCTTCACAATGCTCAAGGCTGCAGAGATAGAAATCAAGAAGGAGCATCAAGTGTTGATGGTTAACAAGCCCACTAGTTTCAAGAAAAAGGGAAAAGGAAAGAAGGGGAACTTCAAGAAGAATATTAAGCAAGTTGCTGCTCCCGGGAAGAAGCCCAAGTCTAGACCTAAGCCTGAAACTGAGTGCTTCTACTGCAAAGGGACTGGTCACTGGAAGCGGATCTGCCCCAAGTATATGGTGGATAAGAAGGATGGCAAAGTGAACAAAGGTATATTTGATATACATGCTATTAATGTGTACCTTACTAATGCTCGTAGTAGTGCCTGGGTATTTGATACTGGTTCTGTTGCTCATATTTGCAACTTGAAACAGGGACTACGGATTAAACGAAGATTGGCTAAGGACGAGGTGACGATGCACGTCGAAAATGGTTCCAAGGTCGATGTGATCGCCGTCGGCACCTACCTCTACATCTACCTTTGGGATTAGTTTTAGACCTGAATAATTGTTATTTGGTGCCAGCGTTGAGCATGGATATTATATTTGGATCTTGTTTGATGCGGGACGGTTATTCATTTAAATCAGAGAATATTAGTTGTTCTATTTATATAAGTAATATCTTTTATGGTCATGCACCCCTGATGAGTAGTCTATTTTTGTCGAATCTCAATCATGGTAATACACATATTCATAATATTGATTCCAAAATATGCAAAGTTGATAATGACAGTGCAACATATTTGTGGCACTGCCGTTTAGGTCATATTGGTGTAAAACGCATGAAGAAACTCCATGTAGATGGGCTTTTGGAATCACTTGATTATGAATCATTTGATGCTTGCGAACCATGCCTTATGGGCAAGATGACTAAGACTCTGTTCTCCGGAAGAATGGAGCGAGCAACTAACTTATTGGAAATAATACATATCGATGTATGCGGTCCGATGAGTGTTGAGGCTCGTAGCGGGTATCGTTATTTTTTAACATTCACAGATGATTTGAGCAGATATGGGTATATCTACTTAATGAAACATAAGTCTGAAACATTTGAAAAGTTCAAAGAATTTCAGAGTGAAGTGGAAAATCATCGTAACAAGACAATAAAGTTTCTACAATCAGATCGCGGAGGCGAATATTTGAGTTACGAGTTTTGTCTTCATTAAAAACAATGTGGAATAGTTTCGCAACTCACGCCACCTGGAACACCACAGCGTATTGGTGTGTCCGAACATCGTAACCGTACTTTATTAGATATGGTGCGATCTATGATGTCTCTTACCGATTTACCACTATCGTTTTGGGGTTATGCATTAGGGACGGATGCATTCATGTTAAATAGGGCACCATCTACATCTGTTGAGACGACACCATATGAACTGTGGTTTGTCAAGAAACCTAAGTTGTCGTTTCTTAATGTTTGGGGTTGCGATGCTTATGTGAAAAAGCTTCAGCCTGATAAGCTCGAACCCAAATCAGAGAAGTGCGTCTTCATAGGATACCCAAAAGAGACTGTTGGGTACACCTTCAATCACAGATCCGAAGGCAAGATATTTGTTGTTAAGTATGGATCCTTTCTAGAGAAGGAGTTTCTCTCGAAAGAAGTGAGTGGGAGAAAAGTAGAACTTGATGAGGTAATTGTACCATCTCTTGGATTGGAAAGAAGTTCATCACAGAAAATTGTTCCCGTGATTCCTACACCAATTACTGAGGAAGCTAATGATGATGATCATGAAACTTCAGATCAAGTTACTACCGAACCTCGTAGGTCATCCAAAATATGTTCCGCACCAGAGTGGTACGGTAATCCTGTTCTGGAAGTCATGTTACTGGACCATGGTGAACCTACGAACTATGAGGAAACGGTGATGAGCATAGATTCTGTGAAATGGCTTGAGGACATGAAATTTGAGATGGGATCCATGCATGAGAACAAAGTGTGGACTTTGGTTGACTTGCCCGATGATCGGTAAGCCATAGAGAATAAATGGATCTTCAAGAAGAAGACTGACGCTGATGGTAATGTTACTATCTACAAAGCCCGACTTGTTGTGAAAGGTTTTTGACAAGTTCAAGGAGTTGACTACGATGAGACCTTCTCACCCGTAGCGATGCTTAAGTCTGTTCGAATCATGTTAGCAATTGCCGCATTTTATGATTATGAAATCTAGCAAATGGACGTCAAAACTACATTCCTTAATGGATTTCATAAAGAAGAGTTGTATATGATGCAACCAGAAGGTTTTGTCGATCCTAAAGGTGCTAACAAAGTGTGCAAGCTTCGGCGATCCATTTATGAACCGGTGCGAGCATCTCAGAGTTGGAATATACGCTTTGATAGTGTGATCAAACCATATGGTTATATACAGACTTTCGAAGAAGCCTGTATTTACAAGAAAGTGAGTGGGAGCTTTGTAGCATTTATAATATAATATGTGATGACATATTGTTGATTGGAAATGATATAGAATTTCTGGATAGCATAAAAGGATACTTGAATAAGAATTTTTCAATGAAAGACCTCGATGAAGCTGCTTATATATTGGGCATCAAGATCTATAGAGATAGATCAAGATGCTTAATTGGACTTTTACAAAGCACATACCTTGATAAAGTTTTGAAGAAGTTCAAAATGGATCAGTCAAAGAAAGGGTTCTTGCTTGTGTTACAAGGTGTGAAATTGAGTCAGACTCAATGCCCGACCACTGCAGAAGATAGAGAGAAAATGAAAGTCATTCCCTATGCCTCAGCCATAGGTTCTATCATGTATGCAATGTGTGTACCAAACCTGATGTGTGCCTTGCTATAAGTTTAGTAGGGAGGTACCAAAGTAATCTAGGAGTGGATCACTAGACAGCGGTCAAGAACATCCTGAAGTACCTGAAAAGGACTAAGGATATGTTTCTCGTTTATGGGGGTGACAAAGAGCTCGTCGTAAATGGTTACGTCGATTCTAGCTTTGACACTGATCCGGATGACTCTAATCACAAACCGGATACGTATTTATATTGAATGGTGGAGCTGTCAGTTGGTACAGTTCCAAGCAAAGCGTTGTGGCGGGATCTACGTGTGAAGCGGAGTACATAGCTGCTTCGGAAGCAGCAAATGAAGGAGTTCATATCCGATCTAGGTGTAATAACTAGTGCATCGGGTCCAATGAAAATCGTTCGTGACAATACTGGAGCAATTGCCTAAGCGAAGGAATCCAGATTTCACAAGAGAACCAAACACATCAAGAGACGCTTCAACTCCATCCATGATCAAGTCAAGGAGGGAGACATAGAGATTTGCAAAATACATACGGATCAGAATGTTGCAGACCCGTTGACTAAGCCTCTTTCACGAGCAAAACATGATCAGCACCAAGACTCCATGGGTGTTAGAATCATTACAATGTAATCTAGATTATTCACTCTAGTGCAAGTGGGAGACTGGAGGAAATATGCCCTAGAGGCCATAATAAAGTTGTTATTTATATTTCCTTATATCATGATAAATGTTTATTATTCATGCTAGAATTGTTTTAACCAGAAACTTGATACATGTGTGAATACATAGACAAAACAAAGTGTCCCTAGTATGCCTCTACTCCACATCAGGTCTGGTACCTCCCTGATCAAATCAAAGATGGTTAAGTTTCCTGACCATAGACATGTGTTGTCATTTGATGAATGGGATCACATCATTAGGAGAATTATGTGATGGACAAGACCCATCTGTTAGCTTAGCATAATGATCGTTAAGTTTTATTGCTATTGCTTTCTTCATGACTTATACATATTCCTTTGACTATGAGATTATGCAACTCCTGAATACCGGAGGAATACCTTGTGTGCTATCAAACGTCACAACATAACTGGGTGATTATTAAGATGCTCTACAGGTATCTCCAAAGGTGTTTGTTGGGTTGGCATAGATCGAGATTAGGATTTGTCACTCCGAGTATCGGAGAGGTATCTCTGGGCCCTCTCGGTAATGCACATCATGATAAGCCTTGCAAGCAATGTTACTAATGAGTTAGTTGCAGGATGATGCATTACAGAACAAGTAAAGAGACTTTCTGCAAACGAGATTGAACTAGGTATGAAGATACCAACGATCGAGTCTCGGGCAAGTAACATACCAATGATAAAGGGAATGACGTATGTTGTCATTGCGGTTTGACCGATAAAGATCTTCGTAGAATATGTAGGAACCAATATGAGCATCCAGGTTCCGCTGTTGGTTATTGACCGAAGATGTGTCTCGGTCATGTCTACATAGTTCTTGAACCCGTAGGGTTCGCACGCTTAACGTTCGATGACGATTTGTATTATGAGTTATGTGTTTTGGTGACCGATGATTGTACGGAGTCCAGGATGAGATCACGGACATGACAAGGAGTCTCGAAATGGTCAAGAGGTAAAGATTGATATATTGGACGATAGTATTCGGACACAGGAATGGTTCCGGAGTGTTTGGGGAATTTATCGGAGTACCGGGGGGGTTACCGGAACCCCCCGGGGGAAGTAATGGGCCATAGGGGAGAGGCAAGGCAGCCAACGAGGAGGTGGCGCGTGGCCTCCCCCATGGGGAGTCCGAATTGGAAAAGGGGAGGGTGCGCGGCCCCCCTTCCCTTCTCCCTCTCCATCTCCTTCCCCCTTTACCCCTCCAGTAAAAGGAAGGAGGGTCCGAATTGGAGTTGGAGTCCTAGTAGGACTCCTCCCCACTTGGGGGCGCGCCTAGGCCAGCCTCCTCCGTCTCCCTCCTTTATATACGGGGGCGGGGGCACCTCTAAGCACATCAATTCTTTCTTAGCCGTGTGCAGTGCCCCCCTCCATTGTTTACTCCTCCGGTCATCTTGTTGTAGTGCTTAGGCGAAGCCCTGCGCGGATCACATCACCATCACCGTTACCACGCCGTCATGCTGACGAAACTCTCCATCGACACTTTGCTAGATCAAGAGTTCGAGGGATATCATCGAGCTGAACATGTGCAGAACTCGGAGGTGTCGTATGTTCGGTGCTTGATCGGTAGAAGCGAGAAGACGTTTGACTACATCAACCGTGTTAAGCTAGCGCTTCTGCTTTCGGTCTACGAGGGTACATGGACACACTCTCCCCCTCTCGTTGCTATGCATCTCCTCGATAGATCTTGCGTGATCGTAGGAATTTTTTTGAAATTGCATGCTACGTTCCCCAACATTCGATACGAGCATCTCAACTCATTACCCCTTAATTCAAATATGTTATAAACTCTGCCATGGCAGAAAAATCATGTAGTACGTTCAGAACACCAACACACCATTGTTTTAATCATTTTTCTAACCCACTTAACATTTTTTGCGATACCGGATATTTTCTGTGACACTACAAATCATCGCAGAATATGCACATGCCTAATGATGGCCAAATACGTCGCCAAAAATCAGGCCAGAACGTCACCAAAGTTACTGAGGGTGCTCCCCAGGAGGAAAACAATTGGTGATGGTTGACCGTCACAGAAAATGATCTTTGGTGACGTTTTCTGTTTCGTCTCCGAGGGTTTTGTCATGGAATATAGCAGATTTTGTAGTCTAGGCTTGGCATACCATGGCCCATGTTGTATGTCGGCTCTCGTGGGGACCACACCATTGTGGAAAGCGCCCCCTCCCCGTTGTTGAAATTAAATATCTTCATGTGCCAGCTCCTACATGACTGCCTCTCATTGGGGACAGTGGTGGTCAAGTGACATGGGCCTGGAGGTGGGCTCTGCCCTTTGTGTGGTGTCCTAGAGATGGGTAGCCACATTTTCTTCACTTGTTTCACTACCCGTTTTTGTGGTGTGTTGTCCGTGAGGCTCTAGGACCTCAATGGGACGCCCTAGACCTGGCTGGGTTTATGGAAACTCGGGCCATCCAGGCCGGTAGGAGGAGCCGCCACTTCTAGTTAGTGTTCACAATGATGACTTGTACCGTTTGAACGATGCATAAAAAGATGATTATCAAGCGGGTCTTCTTACGATGGGTCATTGATTCTATCGTCAAGTTTCTAACTTTTTTACATCACGAGCACCCACTCTCTAGGCAGCGGGACCAAGACCGGTTAGGCAGCATGATGGACGCGCTGACTGCGGTAGGACGCCGCCTTTCTACTACTCCGTCCCGCAATGTAAGACATTTTTTCAAGTTGTTTTAAGATGCAAAAACATCTTATATTTTGGGATGGAGTGGGTATTTTTTATTAGGGCTGTTTGTGTTGTTGCCCTAGCAGACTTATAGTTACGTATCCTACATTTAAATATTGGGTTGTTAAATTTATAAAGCAAGATGAAAGTCTGTTTTCGAGAGCTTTGCTCAAAGTGTAGAAATAAACCACCACCACTAAATTAAGCAGTCGGCACCCACATCCATCCAAGTAACTAATATATGTGCCTGCATTTATTCCAAGTTGCTACTTAATTTGTGGCAACATATGTTGTCATGATCCATTCTGAGGCAGGGCTGTTTGTGTGATCTACGTACACTAGGTAGTACTACCAGTATCTGGTCAGGACGTGACGTCCCGACGGCTCTGATCATATCTGACGGGGATGCATGCTAGCTACTCATTGCCTCGTTTGCCCTAGCATGCAGCCTAGCAAATAAGAGGTCCCGGAGTACGTACTACTAGTACTGCAGAAGTATATCAATATCTATGCATGCACGCCCCTGCAACAAGCAAAGTGTAGTTGCAGCATCTCCATATTCATGTTTCTACAGAGGCCCCGGAGTAAATCGTCAGAAGTCAAAGTCAAAGCCTTTCACCAGAATAACATAGTGTATTTGAAATCCTAATGTAATTGCATGCACATGGTCCAGGCAAAACCGTAAAAGTCCAGCGGCAGTTATCAGTTTCATATTTCATACCACTACGTTTGTAACATTTTGCATATCCAATGGACAAGAAAGCAGCAGCACCACTAAATCATCAAACCTCAAACCACACACACACTGGCTGCTGGGAATATATATATATATAGGGATACATATATGGTTCGAATTTTATAGAGGGAACAAAAGACATCAACAAATTAAACAAGCAGTGCTAATTGGTTCGATAACTCCTTTTTTCTGCACGTAAAATGGAGTAGACATAAACGATCTTCAGGACATTTTTCACAAGTCCAGTCTTCAGCTTAGTGAATACGTCCTCAGGTCATTTTATCTGCTCGGATGTTAACAGGCGCATTAGAGGGTGAAACAAAAGAGCTAACAACTGAGCCAATATTAAACATAATGCATCGACCTCCTTAACTGCGCTACTCCAATCATTCATGTTTATAAGACCGTAAGTATTTTAAATAAACATTGACCCTTAATGTGATCACCAAAGCATTGTTACATGTCACGAAAATATATCATTTGAATCTTCTTTTAAATGTGAGTCCAATTATACATTTTTTGTGGCATGTAAGTAATATTCTGTTGATCAAATTAGTGGTCAACTTTTAAAAAAAATACGTGTAGGCCTTATAAAAATGTGAAATGATACTATTCACAAACTATAGCCACCTTTGGCTAATATGGAAAGTGCTGTTCTGTCTTCTTAATTAAAGTAAATTCAACAGGTTGGCAATGTATATGCTAAAATAAGTGTCAGCTATTTTTAAAAGGAAGGGTCAAAAAGAGCCCAACTTTGAATTAATAAAGTCATCAACCGACCAGAATTAACAGATGTGTCAACTTTAAATCAGGACTACAACTACAAACTCTGTGTTTTCTAAATCTAAGTAGATGCCCTGAGCCGTCCAATGTCTCCGCATTGGGACTTGCGGACAGATTGGGAGATCAAGATTAAATCAGAGGGCTATCCCATCAACTTAGGCATAAGAAAATTCAGTCTACTCATATTAGCCATAGACGAACTCCAATAATATTAGGTGCAATATATCGATTATTGTTCCTAAAATATGGCTCAATGTATCATTTACAACAAATAAATATTCCACCACAGAATTAGTGTACTCATTTTCTCGCAATAGGACATTATCATCAGTTAATTTATTTCTACTTGTAGCACAAAATAAGTGTGTGACAAACTAAATATGCCGGTCAGGATTAGCTAGCTGTAGGTTGGCACATATAGAGTATAGAGAGTGCAGAGACAAACACACGAGAGCCTTTTAGTACTTATGTTTTAGATCTTTCAACATTTTCCTTTTTTTAATCTTTACTTCAAGGGAACACTTGTGCATGCACGACATGAAATATCAACTATTGTACGTACGCATCCAGATCGGCTGCAAAGTCATCTAGTACGGGAACACACTCTTTTTGCATTCAAGGTTATATATATAGCAGTACATAAATTAAGATATATGTTTTATTACCATGACCATGAGAGACGATATGCTGTTTCTTCGATACTTCCGAAAATAAATCACCTAATTAAAGATGGAACGATCGATAAACTGAGTTACAAAATGTTTTCCTACATGTGCTACACGTACAGTTGCCTAAGAAATTGTTGATTGTATTTCTTGTAAGTCAGATAAATTGTTCATTGGAATGTGTGGGCAAAGCATGCACATACATGTACTAGCTAGTAATTTCACATTGGTGTTCAACAGGAAGCAATCAGAAACCGATGCAGTTCAAGCTAGCTGAGTTGAAAGTACACTCCTGATTATGCTTGTATGTACACAGTGAATGAGCAAACCAACAGGAGCACAGTGCAAACATAATTGTCCATCTCGAAACCCCAAATTGGGCAAAATTAAATCAACTTGGATTTGCATGCATGCATCGAACTCAGCATATACAGTGCTAGCTTCCTAGTGTGAAAAAAGAGCACTACTGTGTTTACTATACCCATGGTTTTCACTTTCAGTGAGATTTCGGTGAAATTCACTGAATTTCAGTAATTTCAGCAGACACTGAAATATTACGTTTCGGCCAAAATATTTCAGCAATTTCAGTATAGCACAACAATTCCAATATTTTTCAAAATATTTTTAAATTTTTTCAAATTTTTAATTGAATTCAAGTGAATATTTCGGTCATTTGGCTGAAATGGAAACTGAAATCACTGAAATTCATTGAATTTCAGTGATTTCGGTTGGTGCTGAAATTCTTCTGAAACTGAAATTGAAAACCATGACTATACCATATGAAATGAATGATCCAAGAAAATATATATATATATATATATATATATATATATATGTGAGCGCAATAGAATACTGCATGAGCACAATGGAAAGTAATTAAACGGAAACGTAACAATTGAGCATGTGTGGCAACGAAAGCCGAACCTGCCAAAGATCGATCGATGGATGTCGGATCGAACGGAGGGGGCTACTGCGCGGCGGTGTGCCTCTCGTCCCCGCCGGCCGTGCCAGGTTTCAAGAACGGTCCGCCGCTCAGCGGGCCGAGGCCGGACACCGGCCCGACGCCCATGGCTGATGTGTACCCGAAATCGTAGCCGCCGCTGCCGCTGCCGCCGTTCACGCCGAGTCTCGCGACAGCGCCCTCCCCCTCGTAGCTCCTGGCCAGCATCTGCACGGCCGCGAACTGGTCGTGCCCGAACCCAAGACCCGCGCCGATCGCCGTGGAGTGGCTGATGTTGATGAAGTTCTGCGTGCAGTTGGGCACCGTGTTGCCGATGAAATCCGCCATTGCCGGCGCCCCGTTGCACCCCACAGACGCCGAGACCGCCACCGCCGCAGCCGCCTAGATGCAAAACTCGCGCAGTTAAGACGAGTAAATTCGCGACATGTATAATAACTAGAGAAATACAGTTGATGCATTCTATCATTGAGTACATAATTACTACCTGGTACTTTGAGAGTTCGTATCTGGCGCGGCTGAGGTCCTGCTGGAGCTGGCGGAGCTGGTGCTGTAGGACAGAGATGACGCCGACGCAGCCGTAGACGGGGTCGCGGAGGCGCATGTCGGCCTCGTAGGCGAGCGAGTTCACCGCGTCCTCCCGCTGGTACGGGTTCAGCTCGTTGAGCAGCTTGGTGACGTTGCTGGCGCCGAAGACGCGGTGCACGTGGACGAACTTCTGCGGGTTGTCCGGCGGGAAGTAGGGCGCGAACACGCAGTCGGGCTGGCACTTGCGCCGGAGGAACTTGCAGGCCGCGCACGGCGAGCCCGTGCCGGCCGCCCCGGAGCTCGCGGCGCCAACCGCCGCCGCAGAGGATGCCATGGTGATCACCGAGCCTGGAAACGACGACGCCGATGAGGAGGCCATCGATCGATGGGTGGGTCGGTCTAGCTTCCTGGCGAAGGAGAGATCCAAATCCCAAGCAAGAAAGAGAAGACAGACGGTCAGGCGTGACGGTTTCCCTTCTGGAAAGTTTGGTATGGGAAATTGGAGCAGCAAAAGGAAATGGGGAAGGGGAATGGATCATAAATTTTATTCTTGCCATATCTGCACACACACTGCCCAGATGGCATGAAGCTATTCTAAGGAAGTGCAGATTATTCTTCGATACCTCTACGAAATTAGAAAAACTTGACGTAACTGTATATTTCTCTTGACAAAAATGGTCGAGACAAATCAGTAGAATTTATTTGTTCACCGATTTGGTCCTTGGATCCTGATTTTAGTTTCCTTCTCATCATGCTCTCCCAGAGTGAGAGAGCATGCGCCTTGGCAAGGCTGCTCCGCACATGGGCTACTGCCTACTGCTATCCCATTCCCATCCAACAACGCAAGATCAATATAGAGCAATAAGAGAGCAATAGGAGGCAGTGAGGCTGTGGGCATTTGTGCTTGATGGGATCAAAACACCATAAAAGACGTAGGATTAGTTAATAGTCAGGCACCAAGAAAGAAGCAGGAGGAAATCAAAGAATCAAAGAACTAGGAAAGAAAGAAGTCGGCGAGAAAGAAGAAGAACGTAGCATAAGGGAGAGAAGAACAAATTAAAGAAGGAAGCAAATGGATCCAAGGCCGGCGTACGGTGAGCGGCAGAGTAGAGTACGCACCCTTTCTGTGGGACGAAATTTTCTGCTCACTTCGTGCAGCTGCCGCGCGCTGACCTGAATCGCCTCTCTGCTACTTTTCCTCCTCCTCCTCGAGTCCAGCAAGCGGCTTCCTCGTATTTGGCTAGCTGCTGCGTCCCCCTTTTATCTCTCTCTCTCTCTCTCTCTCTCTCTCTCTCTCTCTCTCTCTCTCTCTCTCTCTCTCTCTGATCTTCTCTAGCTAGCTATAGTAGTTACTCCACTTGGCTGTTTGTTGTAGAGAAAAAATGGAGTATGAAAGTGACGACCAAAAGATGGTGCAAGCAGCTGCGTGGTTCAAAATAAATGGCCACTTTCTTCAGTACTGGAGGTTCAAATGGAATGGAGAGTTTCTGATTTTGGGTGTTCTCCAAGATCATTCTGATGGATGATACTATATGCATGCACACCTTATGTGGTAAGAATTCTTTTATTGTGATACAGATTACGTATATTTATATGTTTTTTAGTATTGTATATTTATATTGTTAATTATCTGGATCCTTTTGTAGAGAAATATTCACCTTGAACCCTTGATCTTAGTTTTTGGTCTTTATTCAATAGATCCAATGGGCACCCGCCACTATTAGAGACATAATACTCCTCTAAAGAATGTTGGAGTACCCGCCTCCTGGTAGCTCGCCGTGCAAGAGTGCCCTCTGCGTCATCTTTTCTGTGCGGACTCCCCGCACCCAGTCGTCTTTCCTTGTGGGGTCCATGACGCTTGGGCCACGGGTGCAGCCGAGACCACCTCTCTATGGTGTTCATCGTCGCACGACGGGAAAGGCAGGTCGGCCCATCGGTGTATTCGCCCCCTACGGGGCCGCATTACTCATGCGAGCCGAACACACCAGTGCGCCCGGCTCAGCATGTGATTGTCCACTCAGTCGGCCCTGACGGCCACCCGGCCATGGGTCGTGGCGGCGAGAAGCCTCCATAGTAGGACATGTGTTGGATGGCTCGAGGCGTTGGCCTTGCACCGCGTGTGCTGCCCCATGCATTTGAGAGGTGGCTATCCCGACTCTCTACCCACTCGGTTGGTGGTGGGGTCCGATGGGGCGCTGTGAGGTACTTTCATCTTCTGGTTTTGTTCTGATCTGGAAGTGCTTTGCGAACCCGGGCTCTTTCTATCACTCGCCCCGGGTGGTGAGTGTGTTTTGGGATGTCTACTTGGCTTATACGTCACCGGGTCTGGTCGGTTTTGTTGTGAACAGTGTGGTATAATAAGTCTACGAGGGAAAGTCTGGGTGATAGATTATTGTCCTAAGTTATGAGTTATAGCATGAGGATTGAATAGGAACCCAAGATCATAACACTATGTTTTATTTGTCTTAATTACTCTTAGTGTTTTTGTATGCTTGCTAACAGTATAATCATAAGTATACATGAGTCAATGGTTTTGCAGTATATAATTTTTTTGCGGGTTGCAGTATATAAGTTTATGATTTATCCACATGAAAAAAAATTAAGTATCTTGGATCAACGCAAAAAAATTCTGAATTTAATAATTGGGTGATATAGTCATGTCATCCTCGAGAATGGTTTAGTTAATATAAGAACACAACCGACTTGTCTTCAACACAATAAAGGATTGATCAACTTGTTTCACTCTTTTGATTTCGTTGTTTTAGTACTCGCAATAATCCTATCAACCTAAGCACACATACGCCACTCTTTCCAGTTTGAACAGTAATTCCTAACTAATTTCTATAGACCAATTTCTTCTACTCCTTTTTGGATTTGATTGTCTTCTTATCAGGATCTAAAATCGATCCCCAATACTTATGGGTATAAATCTCAAGGGAGCTCGTCATTTCTAGAGGCCCTGAGTCGGCAGCACAGAGCAATACTAGTGGCAAACATTTATAACTGCTTAGTGTGGTCGGGTTGTCAAGATCGATTTCTGCCCAAATCAATGGAGTGACTCTCATCGAAAGATCAACCCCCTAGCGAGGCACATCAATACCGTCTATCTTGATGTTCATTGATGAAAGTGTATGCAACCATGTGCAATGTTTGGTATGTGAGAATGTTTATATGCATATGAATGTGATGTGAGATATGTAATATACATATTGAGAATATGTGATATGTGTACTCATAAGAAATAAAAACAGTGAGTCAAAACCTTATATAAAGACACAAATGTTGCATTAGTTTTTGCTTCAACAAATACAAGAGCAATGTATTAATGAGTGACCCACGAATGTGTATTATGCATATTTAATCTTAGGAGCATGAATAGAAGAGGGCTCTACTTGCATAACTGAAAATCATAAGCCAAATCCTTCAACACAACAATGTCCCAAGCGTACCAAACCATGTATAATCTCTGCAGTCTCAACAACTTTTTCTACAGTCCCCATGCCAACGCATCACAAACCCTAGCTAGCAGTCTTCACTAGTTCTTGTCTTCTAATACCATCACCCTATAACACGTCATACCATTTAATGCATGTAGTTAGAATATAAACATGATTGAGGGGCCTTTTCTCACCCGCTGCGCAGCTCTCTCACATTCAATACCATGATAGTCACAACTCATGTTGCAAGGGTGCTCTCATCATGCTCCACAAGGCTAAAGACATTGGTGAGTTTTACACAATCATGACCGACTATGTCACAAATGATATAAAGATATGCTTTGTCATGATCATTAGCAAGTCTAAAATCTAGCACATACAAAGATTTGCGTCATCCTAAATGAAGTAAAAAAATTAATTGTTTTCCACTAAATGGATCGAGAGAGGACACGTGATGTCCGGACTCACCATGTGTTATTTGGTTTTAGTTTGCGGAAAAACGAACTTCCGGACCAGTTCGTGGACCGGTGGAGTACCTCGTTGGATAACGGTCCACATGTATGCGGACAGTTGAGGGTCTGTGTTAAAGATGTCCTAATGCCTAAAATTTACTAATATAGTTAGCAAGTAGACATGTCCGAAACACCATATATTTTACCGATGAAGGGAGTAGTTTATTTTATGAAATTGTGATGCGACCTCACTTGCATTTTTTTTGTGATGCAACTATATGGGCTAGCACAAGGAAACTAACCTTCTCAGCCCGACCTCAAATGAGCTCGGGTGAACAGTAAAATTGGAAAAAAATTGAACTTTTTGTGACAAACATTGACAAAAGTTCTAAGAGCTTGCCAAATTCATCATGAAATCACATTTGTGAAAATCGTGGCAAAAGAAAAAAGAAAATCAGGGCTCCAAAATACTTTCGAAAGTACCATTTTCTGAGTATCATTTTTTTGCCATGACTTCCACAAATATGATTTCATAAAGAATCTTTACCGACTCTTAGGTAAAAAAAAGTCAGTTTATTTTATTTTATTTTACTGTTTATCCGAGCTCATTGAACTCGGGCCGAGAAACTCCGCGGCCAGCCCTTTTTATCACTCGCACCTGCAAGGAACACTAAACCCCAATCATTGGAGCCTTAATAAATGGGCAAAATCCAGCCCCAAGCGAACCTGCCCGTCGTTGATAGTGGTGTGATGGATGAATTGATGGTGGGTGCACTGCACCACACACCCTGGCTAATTCCATGTGTCCCACGGACCTGGGTACCTGACCGGCGTGCAGGCAGCGCTGCCAAACCCCTTACCTCGGCAATAAATCCCCTCGAATTTCCACATGACGGGAGCCTCAGTGTCTCAGAAGTCAGAATTAATTCAGGCAGGCAGGCGGGCAGGCAGGACAGGCAGGGGAGGGGTCCGGCACTCCGGCGTGGTACCGGACGGTGTACGTGCAACTCTGGCCTCTGGCGCTCGTCTCTTGCAATTTACTTGGCTATCTGGTTTTAATCTCTCGATCGGTCCATCTCTAGCTTCGCGCTGCATGCATGTTAATTCCCCAGACATGTCGTGGTACGCCGGTGTAACATTTATTTTGTCGGTCAGGGCCGGCCGATCGAGCGCGCGCGCGCGCGTACGTACCACGCACGTCCTTCCTCCTACTGTCGTGCATGCACGCATGATTGTTCGTCAAGTGCCCCTGCATGCGGCCCACGCGCCCGCCCATGGCCCGGCCATGGTGCTGCCTTTCATTTTCGGTTCGGTTACTGTGGTCCAAGCAGTACGTGGCCATATATCCATGTCATGACCGTTTTTGCTGTAGCCACTTGCTCGACAATACCGGCGCCAGTATGGAGAGGTATGTACAGTCTTTACATACGTACGGAGTATATCAGATTGTAAGAACGGTGCGTTTCACTCGCGAGATTTTCTTTTCAAAAAGAAGAATAACACCCGGCCTCTGCATCGGACTTGCTTCGCTCTCGAGAAATGAACTTGTCTCAGCAATTTGTGTGGGTCATCGGATGTATGTTTTGTTTTACCGGACGAGCGAGCTACCGGGGGTTGCTCTGAAGGCGAAGCTTCAAGAGCGTAACGTGGTGGCACTAGTGGATCGCTAGCTCACTGAGTATGCAGGGCGGGGCAGCCGGCAGGGGCATGCAGCCAGCCGGAGGTGGGTACGGCCGGCCGGTGGGGTGTTGCGCGCGGTCCTCACGGCCGGCCGTCCACGGCGGTCGGTCGAGATCTGCGAGAGATATGTGCAGCAGCGCTAGCAGTTGGGCGGTTGGTCGATGGATCGGCACGCCCCGGCGTACCAGAACTGCGCGCCCCAGCAATAAATAGCCGCTCGCGCGCTAAAATTAGCCGAAATACGCCGCGGGCTGTTGATCAGGTCCGGCCGGTGGGGCGGCAGGCTCCGGCGACACCGGCGGCATGGCTCTCGCGCGGGCTGGCACATCATTCTTCCTGGTACTCCTCGTCCTCCATCAGCCCACGCGCACGTCACGCGTGGAGAATGGAGATGGAGCCAAGGATCACTCAGTACGTGTAGCTATCTAGACTAGACTAGGCGCGGCCATGACCATGCAATGGCCAGCCGAACGATCGGCCCAGCAGCCAGCAGGAAGCCTGGTTCCCGTGCACACAGATAAACTGGATGTAAAACGTGCCGTGATTTGATCGAATTTCCCGCCCTGCACGCGACGAAGATGGCACCGACGACGTACGTACTCAGGTAACATCTGGCCTTTCAAGGATGTCAGATCAAAGGTGGTGAGTGGTGACTAGCTTTGGGCGGTAGCGACGAAGTCATACGGTAGCTAGAGAAGCTAGCGGAGACGATGGAACGTGGAAGAAAGGAGCTCACGAAAATCTCGCGACCGACGGCGTGAAAATCTGATACGAACCCGAATTCAGCGCCCGTCACGTCTGCCCTGTTCATGGGGCACATGATGCACATGATCAAAGATGGACAGGGCTCTCGATCAGAAGGCGCAGCTCGGAAAACAGCCCAGTCCATGCCCTGTACACGTGATGAGGCAAATTAGGAAACAGCGGTATGTACATACTCGTGTATCGCAACAGTAGCAGGCCACGAGCCCACGATTGACAGTGCTAAGCTAGCATGCATGTACGTACGTACGTACGTAGGAGTAGTACATTACATAGCATACGTACAGCTTCGGAGGGTGGTGCATGTGCATGCACGTCGCCGGTTAATTCCGGGGCGAAGCTTGCACCGCTTTCCCGCGGCTCGGCCGTGTCTCACTCGATATCATCTCGAGTCACTTCAAGGGTTCAACTACTGTGATGATGATAAGGAATCGGCGATGCATGGGCCTCATCGCGCACGTACGTACGACAAGGAATTCGATCGATCGTTGTCGGCCGCATTACTGAACACGAATGAACGAACACGCGAGGGGTTTTGGAAGCATGGATTGAGTGGCTACAGCGAAGGGGCGGAAGGCGATCGTTGCCTCTCCGCAGACGCGATCGATCGACGCACGCCCTGAGACATCTGAGATGTTACGGCTGGCAAGGAACGGCATGCATGCACGCACGCAGGATAGAGAAGAGTGGTGTGCGACGGCCGGGCCGCGTGTCCTCGTACTCCCTCCCGGGCCCGGGAACGACGTACGGGTGGAACCATGCACGGAACCAAGTAGGCGAGCAGCAAGCGCGTGCATGGGACTATGGGATGGGATAGCTGTGTGGGAGCTGGGAGGTACGTACGTCGTACGGTGCGTAGGGGCGGCGAGAGGCCGGACAGGGGAGAGAGCACGGAGGAAAGAACCTGAGCAAGCGGCCGGAAACAGGAGCGAGGCCACGAGGAGAGTGCTTCGCCTGCGCGCGTCCCCCTGTCGGGGAGAGGTGAATCTGCTCTGCAGTTCAGCACTAGAATGCAATGCACACGAGACTTGCAAAGTCATCTAGGGAGAAAGACAGTGGCGTATGGAAAAAAGGAACAGAATGACTAATTCATATCTAGATGTTTTTTAAGAATGTCACATCTAACTGTTTTTTTTCTTCAACGCATGTACAGCGATCCCATCCGGCATCGCTAGCTCGCAGCACAGCAATCGCATCCGGCATCGCTGGCTCGCAGCGCTGCCCTGTTGCGGGGTGGGCTTTCTTTTTTTTGTTGTTTTGGGTTGCAGGCTTTACATTTTTTGTTTTTGGGCCGCGTCTGTTTTGCGGGATTTCTTTTTTTTTTGGGTCGCGCTTGTTGCGGGCTGTCTTTTTTTTTGGCCGCGTCTGTTGCTGGTCGTTAGTTTTCGTTTTGGGGCCATTTTTTTATTTTTGGATATTCTTTTTTGCATACAACACATGAGACATTTTTTTTAAAATAGATACCTTTTTTACTCATTTTTTTGTTTTTCTATTTTTTTCGTGGATACATAAAATGCCAGATAGGGTTGCTACAAGCTTGAACATTGTCAAAAAAGGGATGTCTAGGCTTCGTCTAGTCAATGGGTCCCCTGTTGCATGTCAAGCATCGACTCACAACTAGGGTGTGTGTGTGTGTGTCTGTATGTGTGTTTTATTTGTGCCCCCCCCCCCCCCAGTTGCAAATTCACCATCAACTCGCAATTATGGGACGTGTGTATGTGTGTCGAGGGTCCCTAATTATTGCATGTCGATAACCGACTTGCGACTAGAGTGTATGTGTGTGTGTGTTTTATTCGTGGCCCCCGGTTGCAAGCTGACCACCAACTCGCAACTAGGGGATGTGTGTCCAGGGTCTCCAATTGCATGTCGATAAATGACTTGCAACTAGGGGTGTGTGTGTGTGCCTTTTTTTCAAGGGGTCCCGAGTTGCATGTCAAGCATCGACTTGCAACTAGGGTGTGTGTGTCTGTATGTGTGTTTTATTTTGTGGCCCCCCAGTTGCAAGTTGACCATCAACTCACAACTAGGGGATGTGTGTGTGTGTGTGTGTCGAGGGTCCCCAATTACATGTTGATAACCGACTTGCAACTAGAGTGTGTGCGTGTTTGTCATTTTGTCAAGGGGTCCCCAGTTGCATGTCAAGCATCGACTCGCAACTAGGGGGATGTGTGTGTTTGTTGACGACCCCTAGTTGCAAGTTGACCATCGACTCGCAACTAGGGGTGTGTGTGTATGTGTGTGTGTGTGTGTCTTTATTCGTGCCCCCCAGCTGCAACTTGACCATCAACTCGCAACTAGGGGTTGTGTGTCTATATGTGTGTTTTGTTTGTGGCCCCCCAGTTGCAAGTTGACCATCAACTCGCAAATAGGTGACGTGTGTGTGTGTGTCGAGGGTCCCCAGTTGCATATCGATAATCGACTTGCAACTAGAGTGTGTGCGTGTTTGTCATTTTGTCAAGGGGTCCCAGTTGCATGTCAAGCATCGACTCGCAACTAGGGGGATGTGTGTGTTTGTTGATGACCCCTAGTTACAAGCTAACCATCGACTCGCAACTAGGGATGTGTGTGTATGTGTTTTGTCGTGGGTCCCCAGTTGCATGTCGAACCACTGGCTGCAACTAGGGTGTGTGTGTGTGTATGTGTGTTTTATTTGTGGCCCCCAGTTGCAAGTTGACCATCAACTCGCAACTAGGGGATGTGTGTGTGTCAAGAGTCCCCAATTGCATGTCAATAACCGACTTGCAACTAGAGTGTGTGCGTGTTTGTCATTTTGTCAAGGGGTCCCCAGTTGCATGTCAAGCATCGACTCGCAACTAGGGTGTGCGTGTTTGTTGAGGACCCCCAGTTGCAAGTTGCCCATCAACTCGCAACTAGGGGTTGTGTGTATGTATGTGTGTTTTATTTGTGGCCCCCCAGTTGAAAGTTGACCATCAACTCGCAACTAGGGGATGTGTGTGTGTGTGTCGAGAGATCCCCAATTGCATGTCGAAAACCAACTTGCAACTAGAGTGTGTGCGTGTTTGTCATTTTTTCAAGGGGTCCCCAGTTGCATGTCAAGCATCGACTCGCAACTAGGGTGTGCGTGTTTGTTGAGGACCCCCAGTTGCAAGTTGCCCATTAACTCGCAACTAGGGGTTGTGTGTATGTATGTGTGTTTTATTTGTGGCCCCCAGTTGCAAGTTGACCATCAACTCGCAACTAGGGGATGTGTGTGTGTGTCGAGGGTCCCCAATTGCATGTCGATAACCGACTTGCAACTAGAGTGTGTGTGTGTGTGTGTGTTTATCATTTTGTAAAGGGGTCTCCAGTTGCATGCCAAGTATCGACTCGCAACTAGGGGGATATGTGTGTTTGTTGATGACCCCTAGTTGCAAGTTGATCATCGACTCGCAACTAGGGTGTGTGTGTGTGTATGTGTGTGTGTGTGTCTTTATTCACGGCCCCCAGTTGCAAGTTGACCATCAACTCGCAACTAGGGATTGTGTGTCTATATGTGTGTTTTATTTGTGGCCCCTAGTTGCAAGTTGACCATCAACTCGCAACTAGGGGATGTGTGTGTGTGTCGAGGGTCCCCAATTGCATGTCGATAACCGACTTGCAACTAGAGTGTGTGCGTGTTTGTCATTTTGTCAAGGGGTCTCCAGTTGCATGTCAAGCATCGACTCGCAACTAGGAGGTGTGTGTGTGTGTGTGTTTGTTGACGACCCCTAGTTACATGCTAGTCTAATCTGTTTGTGCTTTTTTTTCATGCTCGAGTGATCGCACGCGTCACGATCGATCTGTGTCTCGTCGTATTGTCTTGTCGGACTGGGAGGCCTGCAACGGAGTGCAACTATTTTTTTTGTTGGGCCGCCATCACCTTGGTTTGATATGGGCTGTTTTAGAATACGAAGAGTCTAGCCCCAGAGTACATTAAATCGATACGGCAGCCTCCACCGACTTTTTCACTCTCCTTTCGCCTGTTCCCCTCACGCTGTTGTCCCGTTCCCCTCCCTTGTTCTTCCGTTTTTTTCATTTGTTTTTGTTTCAAAATCTGAAGAAGAACATCGACTCGCAACTATAGAAGGAGGGGGGGGGGGGGGTGGTGTATGTGTGTTTATCGATGGCCCTAGTTACTGTTGGAAATATGCCCTAGAGGCAATAATAAAAGGATTATTATTGTATTTCCTTGTTCATGATAATTGTCTTTTATTCATGCTATAATTGTGTTATCTGGAAATCGTAATACATGTGTGAATACATAGACACCAACATGTCCTAGTAAGCCTCTAGTTGACTAGCTCGTTGATCAACAGATAGTCATGGTTTCCTGACTATGGAGATTGGATGTCATTGATAACGAGATCACATCATTATGAGAATGATGTGATGGACAAGACCCAATCCTAAACATAGCACAAGATCGTATAGTTCGTTTGCTAGAGTTTTTCCAATGTCAAGTATCTTTTCCTTAGACCATGAGATCGTGTAACTCCCGGATACCGTAGGAGTGCTTTGGGTGTACCAAACGTCACAACGTAACTGGGTGACTATAAAGGTATACTACGGGTATCTCCGAAAGTGTCTGTTGGGTTGACACGAATCAAGACTGAGATTTGTCACTCCGTATAACGGAGAGGTATCTCTGGGCCCACTCGGTAATGCATCATCATAATGAGCTCAAAGTGACCAAGTGTCTGGTCACGGGATCATGCATTACGGTACGAGTAAAGTGACTTGCCGGTAACGAGATTGAACAAGGTATCGGGATACCGACGATCGAATCTCGGGCAAGTAACGTACCGATTGACAAAGGGAATTGTATATGGGGTTGCTTGAATCCTCGACATCGTGGTTCATCCGATGAGATCATCGAGGAGCATGTGGGAGCCAACATGGGTATCCAGATCCCGCTGTTGGTTATTGACCGGAGAGCCGTCTCGGTCATGTCTACATGTCTCCCGAACCCGTAGGGTCTACACACTTAAGGTTCGGTGACGCTAGGGTTGTAGAGATATGAATATGCAGTGACCCGAAAGTTGTTCGAAGTCCCGGATGAGATCCCGAACATCACGAGGAGTTCCGGAATGGTCCGGAGGTGAAGAATTATATATAGAAAGTGTAGTTTCGGCCATCGGGAGAGTTTCGGGGGTCACCGCTATTGTACTGGGACCACCGGAAGGGTCCCGGGGGTCCACCGGGTGGGGCCACCCATCCCGGAGGTCCCAATGGGCTAAAGTGGGGAGGGGAACCAGCCCATAGTGGGCTGGTGCGCCCCCCCTTGGCCCACCCCATGCGCCTAGGGTTGGGAACCCTAGGGTGGGGGGCGCCCCACCTGGCTTGGGGGGCACTCCACCCCTTGGCCGCCGCCCCCTAGGAGATCCCATCTCCTAGGGCCGGCGCACCCCCTAGGGGGCCTATATAAAGGGGGGGAGGGAGGGGCAGCCGTACCCTTGACTCTTGGCGCCTCCCTCTCCCCTGCTACACCTCTCCCTCTCGCAGAAGAACGGCGAAGCCCTGCTACGGTGACTGCTGCATCCACCACCACGCCGTCGTGCTGCTGGATCTTCATCAACCTCTCCTCCCCCCTTGCTGGATCAAGAAGGAGGATACGTCACACTGACCGTACGTGTGTTGAACACAGAGGTGCCGTCCGTTCGGCGCTAGGATCTCCGGTGATTTGGATCACGTCGAGTACGACTTCCTCATCCCCGTTCTTTGAACGCTTCCGCGCGTGATCTACAAAGGTATGTAGATGCAATCCGATCACTCGTTGCTAGATGAACTCATAGATGGATCTTGGTGAAACCGTAGGAAAATTTTTGTTTTCTGCAATGTTCCCCAACAGTGGCATCATGAGCTAGGTCTATGCATAGTTCTGTTTGCACGAGTAGAACACAATTTGTTGTGGGCGTAAATGTTGTCAACTTTCTTGCCACTACTAGTCTTATTTTGCTTCAGCAGTATTGTGAGATGAAGCGGCCCGGACCAACCTTACACGTACGCTTACGTGAGATTGGTTCCACCGACTGACATGCACTAGTTGCATAAGGTGGCTGGCGGGTGTCTGTCTCTCCCACTTTAGTTGGAGCGGATTTGATGAAAAGGGTCCTTATGAAGGGTAAATAGAATTTGACAAATCACGTTGTGGCTTTCACGTAGGTAAGAAAACATTCTTGCTAGAACCCTTTTGCAGACTTGCAACAACAATTAGAGGACGTCTAACTTGTTTTTGCAGCAAGTGTTTTGTGATGTGATATGGCCAAAGTTGTGATGAATGATGAATGATATATATGTGATGTATGAGATGTTCATGCTATTGTAATAGGAATCACGACTTGCATGTCGATGAGTATGACAACCGGCAGGAGCCATAGGAGTTGTCTTTATTTTTTGTATGACCTGCATGTCATTGAGAAACGCCATGTAAATTACTTTACTTTATTGCTAAATGTGTTAGCCATATTAGTAGAAGTAATAGTTGGCGAGCAACTTCATGGAGACACGATGATGGAGATCATGGTGTCAAGCCGGTGACAAGATGATCATGGAGCCCCAAGATGGAGATCAAAGGAGCTATGTGATATTGGCCATATCATGTCACTATTATTATTTGATTGCATGTGATGTTTATCATGTTTTTGCATCTTGTTTACTTAGAACGACGGTAGTAAATAAGATGATCCCTCATAATAATTTCAAGAAAGTGTTCCCCCTAACTGTGCACCGTTGCGACAGTTCGTTGTTTCGAAGCACCACGTGATGATCGGGTGTGATAGATTCCAACATTCACATACAACGGGTGTAAGACAGATTTACACATGAAAACACTTAGGTTGACTTGACGAGCCTAGCATGTACAGACATGGCCTCGGAACACAGAAGACCGAAAGGTCGAGCATGAGTCGTATAGAAGATACGATCAACATGAAGATGTTCACCGATGTTGACTAGTCCGTCTCACGTGACGATCGAACATGGCCTAGTTAACTCGGATCATGTTATACTTAGATGACTGGAGGGATGTCTATCTAAGTGGGAGTTCATTGAATAATTTGATTAGATGAACTTAATTATCATGAACTTAGTCTAAAATCTTTACAACATGTATTGTAGATCAAATGGCCAACTTTGTCCTCAACTTCAACGCGTTCCTAGAGAAAACCAAGCTGAAAGACGATGGCAGCAACTATACGGACTGGGTCCAGAACCTGAGGATCATCCTCATAGCTGCCAAGAAAGATTATGTCCTACAAGCACCGCTAGGTGAAGCACCTGTTCTCCCTGCAGAATAAGACGTTATGAACGCTTGGCAGACACGTACCGATGATTACTCCCTCGTTCAGTGCGGCATGCTTTACAGCTTAGAGCCGGGGCTCCAAAAGCGTTTTGAGAGACACGGAGCATATGAGATGTTCGAAGAACTGAAAATGGTTTTTCAAGCTCATGCCCGGGTCGAGAGATATGAAGTCTCCGACAAGTTCTTCAGCTGTAAGATGGAGGAAAACAGTTCTGTCAGTGAGCACATACTCACTATGTCTGGGTTACATAACCGCTTGACTCAGCTGGGAGTTAATCTCCCGGATGACGCAGTCATTGACAGAATCCTTCAGTCGCTTTCACCGAGCTACAAGATCTTTGTGATGAACTTCAATATGCAGGGGATGGAAAAGACCATTCCTGAAGTATTTGCAATGCTAAAATCAGCAGAGGTAGAAGTCAAATATGAACATCAAGTGTTGATGGTGAATAAAACCACTAAGTTCAAAAAGGGCAAGGGTAAGAAGAACTTCAAGAAGGACGGCAAGGGAGTTGCCGCGCCCGGTAAGCAAGAAGCCAAAGAATGGACCCAAGCCCGAGACTGAGTGCTTTTATTGCAAGGAAAGTGGTCACTGGAAGCGGAACTGCCCCAAATACTTAGCGGACAAGAAGGCCGGCAAAACGAAAGGTATATGTGATATACATGTAATTGATGTGTACCTTACCAGTACTCGTAGTAGCTCCTGGGTATTTGATACTGGTGCGGTTGCTCACATTTGTAACTCAAAGCAGGAGCTGCGGAATAAGCGGAGACTGGCGAAGGACGAGGTGACAATGCGCGTCGGGAATGGTTCCAAGGTCGATGTGATCGCCGTCGGCACGCTACCTCTACATTTACCTACGGGATTAGTTTTGAACCTCAATAATTGTTATTTAGTGCCAAGTTTGAGCATGAACATTGTATCAGGATCTCATTTAATACGAGATGGCTACTCATTTAAATCCGAGAATAATGGTTGTTCTATTTATATGAGAGATATGTTTTATGGTCATGCTCCGATGGTGAATGGTTTATTCTTAATGAATCTCGAGCGTAATTCTACACATATTCATAGTATGAGTACCAAAAGATGTAAGGTTGATAATGATAGTCCCACATACTTGTGGCACTACCGCCTTGGTCACATAGGTGTCAAACGCATGAAGAAGCTCCATGCAGATGGACTTTTAGAGTCTCTTGATTACGAATCATTTGACACGTGCGAACCATGCCTCATGGGTAAAATTACCAAGACTCCGTTCTCAGGAACAATGGAGCGAGCAACCAACTTATTGGAAATCATACATACTGATGTGTGCGGTCCAATGAGTGTTGAGGCTCACGGTGGTTATCGTTATGTTCTCACCCTCACTGATGACTTGAGTAGATATGGGTATGTCTACTTAATGAAACACAAGTCTGAGACCTTTGAAAGGTTCAAGGAATTTCAGAGTGAGGTTGAGAATCAACGTGACAGGAAAATCAAGTTCTTGCGATCAGATCATGGAGGAGAATACTTGAGTCACGAATTTGGCACACACTTAAGAAAAGGTGGAATAGTTTCACAACTCACGCCGCCTGGAACACCTCAGCGTAATGGTGTGTCCGAACGTCGTAATCGCACTCTATTAGATATGGTGCGATCTATGATGTCTCTTACTGATTTACCACTATCTTTTTGGGGCTATGCTTTAGAGACTGCCGCATTCACTTTAAATAGGGCTCCGTCGAAATCCGTTGAGATGACACCGTATGAATTATGGTTTGGGAAGAAACCTAAGCTGTCGTTTCTAAAAGTTTGGGGATGCGATGCTTATGTCAAGAAACTTCAACCTGAAAAGCTCGAACCCAAGTCGGAAAAATGCGTCTTCATAGGATACCCTAAAGAAACTATTGGGTATACCTTCTACCTCAGATCCGAAGGCAAGATCTTTGTTGCCAAGAATGGATCCTTTCTAGAGAAGGAGTTTCTCTCGAAAGAAGTAAGTGGGAGGAAAGTAGAACTTGATGAAGTATTACCTCTTGAACCGGAAAGTGGCGCAACTCAAGGAAATGTTCCTGTGGTGCCTACACCAATTAGAGAGGAAGTTAATGATGATGATCAAGATACTTCTGATCAAGCTCCTACTGAAATTCGAAGGTCCACAAGGACACATTCCGCACCAGAATGGTACGGCAACCCTGTCTTGGAAATCATGTTGTTAGACAACGGTGAACCTTCGAACTATGAAGAAGCGATGGCGGGCCCGGATTCCGACAAATGGCTGGAAGCCATGAAATCCGAGATAGGATCCATGTATGAAAATGAAGTATGGACTTTGACTGACTTGCCCGTTGAGCGGCGAGCCATAGAAAATAAATGGATCTTTAAGAAGAAGACAAACGCGGATGGTAATGTGACCATCTATAAAGCTCGGCTTGTCACTAAGGGTTATCGACAAGTTCAAGGGGTTGACTACGATGAGACTTTCTCACCGGTAGCGAAGCTGAAGTCCGTCCGAATCATGTTAGCAATTGCCGCATTCTATGATTATGAGATATGGCAAATGGACGTCAAAACGGCATTCCTTAATGGTTTCCTTAAGGAAGAATTGTATATGATGCAGCCGGAAGGTTTTGGTGATCCTAAGAATGCTGACAAGGTGTGCAAGCTCCAACGCTCGATTTATGGGCTGGTGCAATCATCTTGGAGTTGGAACATTCGCTTTGATGAGATGATCAAAGCATTTGGGTTTATGCAGACTTATGGAGAAGCCTGCGTTTACAAGAAAGTGAGTGGGAGCTCTGTAGCATTTCTCGTATTATATGTAGATGACATACTTTTGATGGGAAATGATATAGAGCTTTTGGACAGCATTAAGGCCAACTTGAATAAGAGTTTTTCAATGAAGGACCTTGGAGAAGCTGCTTATATATTAGGCATCAAGATCTATAGAGATAGATCAAGACGCCTCATAGGTCTTTCACAAAGCACATACCTTGATAAGATATTGAAGAAGTTCAATATGGATCAGTCAAAGAAGGGGTTCTTACCTGTGTTGCAAGGTGTGAAATTGAGCTCAGCTCAATGTCCGACCACGGCAGAAGATATAGAAGAGATGAGTGTCATCCCCTATGCCTCAGCCATAGGTTCTATTATGTATGCCATGCTATGTACCAGACCTGATGTAAACCTTGCCCTAAGTTTGGTAGGTAGGTACCAAAGTAATCCCGGCAAGGAACACTGGACAGCTGTCAAGAATATCCTGAAGTACCTGAAAAGGACTAAGGAAATGTTTCTCGTTTATGGAGGTGACGAAGAGCTCGTCGTAAAGGGTTACGTCGACGCTAGCTTCGACACAGATCTGGATGACTCTAAGTCACAAACCGGATACGTGTATATTTTGAATGGTGGGGCAGTAAGCTGGTGCAGTTGCAAGCAGAGCGTCGTGGCGGGATCTACATGTGAAGCGGAGTACATGGCAGCCTCGGAGGTAGCGCATGAAGCAATTTGGGTGAAGGAGTTCATCACCGACCTAGGAGTCATACCCAATGCGTCGGGGCCGATCAAACTCTTCTGTGACAACACTGGAGCTATTGCACTTGCCAAGGAGCCCAGGTTTCACAAGAAGACCAGACACATCAAGCGTCGCTTCAACTCCATTCATGAAAATGTTCAAGATGGAGACATAGATATTTGTAAAGTACATACGGACCTGAATGTAGCAGATCCGTTGACTAAACCTCTCCCTAGAGCAAAACATGATCAACACCAGAATTCCATGGGTGTTCGATTCATCACAATGTAACTAGATTATTGACTCTAGTGCAAGTGGGAGACTGTGGGAAATATGCCCTAGAGGCAATAATAAAAGGATTATTATTGTATTTCCTTGTTCATGATAATTGTCTTTTGTTCATGCTATAATTGTGTTATCCGGAAATCGTAATACATGTGTGAATACATAGACACCAACATGTCCCTAGTAAGCCTCTAGTTGACTAGCTCGTTGATCAACAGATAGTCATGGTTTCCTGACTATGGAGATTGGATGTCATTGATAACGATATCACATCATTAGGAGAATGATGTGATGGACAAGACCCAATCCTAAACATAGCACAAGATCGTATAGTTCGTTTGCTAGAGTTTTTCCAATGTCAAGTATCTTTTCCTTAGACCATGAGATCGTGTAACTCCCGGATACCGTAGGAGGGCTTTGGGTGTACCAAACGTCACAATGTAACTGGGTGACTATAAAGGTATACTACGGGTATCTCTGAAAGTGTCTGTTGGGTTGACACGGATCAAGACTGGGATTTGTCACTCCGTATAACGGAGAGGTATCTCTGGGCCCACTCGGTAATGCATCATCATAATGAGCTCAAAGTGACCAAGTGTCTGGTCACGGGATCATGCATTACGGTACGAGTAAAGTGACTTGCCGGTAACGAGATTGAACGAGGTATCGGGATACCGACGATCGAATCTCGGGCAAGTAACGTACCGATTGACAAAGGGAATTGTATACGGGGTTGCTTGAATCCTCGACATCGTGGTTCATCCGATGAGATCATCAAGGAGCATGTGGGATCCAACAGGGGTATCTATATCCCGCTGTTGGTTATTGACTGGAGAGCCGTCTCGGTCATGTCTACATGTCTCCCGAACCCGTAGGGTCTACACACTTAAGGTTCGGTGACGCTAGGGTTGTAGAGATATGAATATGTAGTAACCTGAAAGTTTTTCAGAGTCCCAGATGAGATCCCGGACGTCACGAGGAGTTCCGGAATGGTCCAGAGGTGAAGAATTATATATAGGAAGTGCAGTTTCGGCCATCGGGAGAGTTTCGGGGGTCACCGGTATTGTATCGGGACCACCGGAAGGGTCCCGGGGGTCCACCGGGTGGGGCCACCCATCCCGGAGGGCCCCATGGGCTAAAGTGGGGAGGGGAACCAGCCCATAGTGGGCTTGTGCGCCCCCCTTGGCCCACCCCATGCACCTAGGGTTGGGAACCCTAGGGTGGGGGGCGCCCCACCTGGCTTGGGGGGCACTCCACCCCTTGGCCGCCGCCCCCCTAGGAGATCCCATCTCCTAGGGCCGGCGCACCCCCTAGGGGGCGTATATAAAGGGGGGAGGGGCAGCCGTACCCTTAACTCTTGGCGCCTCCCTCTCCCCTGCTACACCTCTCCCTCTCGTAGAAGAACGGCGAAGCCCTGCTACGGTGACTGCTGCATCCACCACCACGCCGTCGTGCTGCTGGATCTTCATCAACCTCTCCTCCCCCCTTGCTGGATCAAGAAGGAGGAGACGTCACGCTGACCATACGTGTGTTGAACACGGAGGTGCCGTCCGTTCGGCGCTAGGATCTCCGGTGATTTGGATCACGTCGAGTACGACTTCCTCATCCCCGTTCTTTGAACGCTTCCGCGCGTGATCTACAAAGGTATGTAGATGCAATCCGATCACTCGTTGCTAGATGAAATCATAGATGGATCTTGGTGAAACCGTAGGAAAATTTTTGTTTTCTGCAACGTTCCCCAACTGTTACAACTCCATAATCGACTCGCGACTGGAGTTGTACCATCAACCCACAACTGGGGGGTGGTGTTTGTGTGTGTTTGTCGCGGTCCCCAATTGCATGTCACCCATCGACTCACGACTAAGGATGTGTGTGCTTGTCGAGGGCCCCCAGTTGCAAGTCAACCATCGACTCGCAACTGGGGGGGGGGGGGGCGTTGTCAATGTGTGTTTGTCGAGGGCTCCCAGTTGCAAGCCAACCATTGACTCACTACTCGGGAAGGGGAAGGGGACTATGTTTCTATGGGTCCAGTTGCATGTCAACCATCGACTCACAACTAAGGGTGTGTGTGTTTGTTGGGGGCCCCCGGTTGCAAGCAGACCATCGACTCGCAACTAGACGAGTCTGTGTTTTGTCGAGGCTCCCCAGTTTCATGTCGACCATCGACTCACAACTAAGGGTGCTTTTTGTGTGTTTGTCATGGTCCCCAGTTGCATGATGACCATCGACTTGCAACTAGGGGGTGTGTGTGTGTTTTGTCGTGGGTCCCCAGTTGCATGTCGACCATCAACTCGCAACTAAGGGTGTGTGTGTGTTTGTCGAGGGTCCTCAATTGCAAGCTGACCATCGACTCACAACTAGAGGGTGTGTGTGTTTGTCGAGGGTCCCCAGTTGCATGACGACCATCGACTCATAACTAGGGGTGTGAGTGTTTGTCGAGGGTCCCAGTTGCAAGCAGACCATCGACTCGCAACTAGGCGAGTCTGTGTTTTGACGAGGCTCCCCAGTTTCATGTCGACCATCGACTCACAACTATGGGTGCTTTTTGTGTGTTTGTCGTGGTCCCCAGTTGAATGACGACCATCGACTTGCACTAAGGGTGTGTGTTTGTTTTGTCGCAAGTCCCCACTTGCATGTTGGCCATCGACTCGCAACTAAGTGTGTGTGCGTGTGTGTGTGTGTGTGTTTGTCGAGGGTCCCCAGTTGCAAGCCGACTATCGACTCGCAACTAGAGGGTGTGTTTGTTTGTCGAGGGTCCCCAGTTGCATGACGCCCATGGACTCGCAACTAGGTGTGTGTGTGTGTGTGTGTGTGTTTGTCTACGGTCCCCATCTGTATGCAGACCATCCAGTCACAGCTAGGGTGTGTGTGTTTTGTCGTTGGTCCCCAATTGCATGTGGACCATCGAATCGCAACTAAGGATGTGTGTGTTTGTCGAGGGTCCCCAGTTGCAAGCAGACCATCGACTCGCAACTAGGGGCGTGTGTGTTTGTCGAGGGTCCCCGGTTGCAAGCAGACCATCGACTCGCAACTAGGCGAGTTTGTGTTTTGTCGAGGCTCCCTAGTTTCATGTCGACCATTGACTCACAACTAAGGGCGCTTTTTGTGTGTTTGTCGTGGTCCACAGTTGCATGACGACCATCGACTTGCAACTAGGGGTGTGTGTGTGTTTTGTCGTGGGTCCCCAGTTGCATGTCGACCATCGACTCACAACTAAGGGTGTGTGTGTGTGTGTGTGTGTTTGTCGAGGGTCCCTAGTTGCAAGCTGACCATCGACTCACAACTAGAGGGGGTGTGTGTTTGTCGAGGGTCCCCAGTTGCATGACGACCATGGACTCACAACTAGGGATGTGTGTTTTGTCGAGAGTCCCCAGCTGTATGCCGACCATCGACTCGCAACTAGGGGGTGTGTGTTTTTTCGTGGATCCCCATTTGCATGTCGACCATCGACTTGTAACTAAGTGTGTGTGTGTGTGTCGATGTGTGTTTGTCGAGGGTCCCCAGTTGCAAGCACACCATGGACTCGCAACTAGGTGAGTCAGTGTTTTTTCGAGGCTTCCCAGTTTCATGCCGACCATCGACTCGCAACTAAGGGTGTGTGTGTGTGTAGAGGGTCTCCAATTGCATGTCTACCATCAACTCAGAACTAAGGGTGTGTGTGCTTATCGAGGGTCCCCAGTTGCATGTAAATTATCGACTTGCAACTACAGGGATGTGTCTTTGTCGAGGGTCCCCGGTCGCATGTTGACCATCGACTCACAACTAGAAGTGTGTATGTTTGTCGAGGGTCCCCAGTTGTAAGCCAACCATCAAACTCGCAACAAAGGGGTGTGTGTTTGTCGAGGGTCCCCAGTTGCATGACGAACATGGACTCGCAACTAGGGGTTGTGTATTTTGATTTTTTTTACATATATTAGAACTGAAAGAAAACTACACCTGAAAGAAAAAAGAAAAAATTGAAAATAAAAGAAACAAAAGGAATAGAAAGCACAAATCGTTAGTACGTACGATCGGCTACAGCTACAGGCCGTAGAGTGAGCAAGCGTGTGAGGCACGCTGGGCCTTGCCCATGCGAGCGTGCTATGGTCACGCTGGTCACACAAAAAAAGATAAGGCCCTAGCGATCCAATAACAAAAAGGAAAAACAACAAACAAACAAACAAAAGGTTATAAACATATGATGATTTTAACTTAGATGTGACATAGTTATGTTACATCTAGATGCGTCCTAGACGGATCCGAAAAGGAAGCTATGCACGTAAGACAGTGGCGTATTTTTCTAGGGAGTATTAAACTGTATTTGCTGTACCGTGAACGGCACGAAAGATCAGATTCGATAAACAGATGCCACATAATTTAAACTACTAGTTCGCGTCACATACATCATGGGAATTCAACATAGTTCATACCACAAACTTAAAACATACTAGCTTAAAAAAACTAAATCCACTCATCATCGTCGCCGTCCTTCCTGACATGGAGATGATACTCCATCAAGGAGTTGGAGAGGATGAAGGCCATGCCGTACTCCTCCTTTGCCGCCTCTAGTTGTGCCACATCACTTTCTTCTCCGACGGCCGTTGTCTCCCTCGCCTCGAAGAACGCGCGCTCCATCACCCGGAGACACTTGGTCGTCGGCCAGAAGATCTTGTGAAGGCGGTCGAGGTTGCGCCACACCTGCCGGCCACCGCTGCGGGAGAGCGTGCCACGCTCCCGCGCCTGCACTTTGCACCACCCCTCCACCGGCGGGGGAGGGAGGAGCTCCCCACCTCGTCGTCATGGCGGCGCTCCGCGGCCCCCTCGGCCACCCCTCCCGCAACCAGCGCTCGGCATCGGGACGAGCTTTGTGTGATTGTTCGTGCAGCAAACTCCGGTCATAGGAAGGAGGATTTCTCGCTGGAGCTAACGATTTGCGGAAGAGGGGAAAGAGCGGAGCTGGACGAGCTCCCTAGATTATGTTTCATGTTACATAATCTAACGAGCTCATCCAACTCCGCTCCCCGCTCGCCCGGCTCCGTCCTGGCCATTTCTGGCGGCCGGCTGCGCTCCTTAGAATGTTGGTCCGGTCGCCGGCATGGTAGGATAGGGCATGGGACACAAGCTGGCTCACGGGACTCAAGGCCCCGCCGTCTCCCATGACCTACTCTTCCTCGTCGGAGACCAAAACCCAAATAGAGGGGAGTGGAGGGGAGGGAAGTGAAGTGGCTAGGGTTTAGTCCGGCGAGCGGATTGGGAGGATTTTATGTGGGGTCGGATGGGCCAGCGTGGGCCGGGTGCGACGTGATGGGCGTGCCGGGGCGCCCCATATCCGTCCCATATTTGGGCTGGATATGGGGGGTTCTTGAAGGAAATATACCCTAGAGGCAATAACAAATTTGTTATTTTATATTTCTTATTCATGATAAAAGTTTATTATTCATGCTAGAATTGTATTGACCGGAAACCTTAATACATGTGTGAATACATAAACAAACACCGTGTCCCTAGTGAGCCTCTACTTGACTAGCTCATTGATCAAAGATGGTTAAGGTTTCCTAACCATGCACATGAGTTGTCATCTGATAACGGGATCACATCATTAAGAGACTGATGTGATGGACAAGACCCATCCGTTAGCTTAGCATAATGATTGTTTAGTTTTATTGTTATTGCTTTCTTCATGTCAAATACATATTCCTTCAACTATGCGATTATGCAACTCCCGGATACCGGAGGAATGCCTTGTGTGCTATCAAACGTCACAACGTAACTGGGTGATTATAAAGATGCTCTAAAGGTATGTTCGAAGGTGTTTGTTGAGTTGGCATAGATCGAGATTAGGATTTGTCACTTCGAGTATCAGAGAGGTATCTTTGGGCCCTCTCGGTAATACACATCATAAGCTTGCAACAAATGACTAAGGAGTTAGTCACGAGGTGATGTATTACGGAACAAGTAAAGAGACTTACCGGTAACGAGATTGAACTAGGTATGAAGATACCGACGATCGAATCTCGGGCAAGTAACATACCGACAGACAAAGGGAATAACTTATGCTGTCATAACGGTTCGACCGATAAAGATCTTCGTAGAATAGGTAGGAGCCAATATGGGCATCCAGGTTCCGCTATTGGTTATTGACCCGGAGAGGTTTCTCGGTCATATCTACATAGTTCTAGAACCTGTAGGGTCCGCACGCTTAACGTTCGATGACGATATTGTATTATATGACTCATGTGATTTGGTGACCGGATGTTGTTCGGAATCTCGGATGAGATCATGGACATGACGAGGAGTCTCGAAATGGTCGAGTGGTAAAGATTGATATATAGGACGATAGTATCTAGACACCGGAAGTGTTCCCGGGGGGGAGGGAGGGTATCGAGTACATATCGGGTCACCGGAAGGGGTTCCGGGCACCCCCGGCAAAAGATATGGGCCTTATGGGCCAAGAGGGGAAACGCACCAGCCACCAGGGGCTGGCGCACCCCCCATATGGGCCGAACCAGAGGAGAAGGAAAGAGGGGAAGGGAGAAGGAAAGGGGGGATTCGGCCTCCCCTTCCTTCCCTCCTCCCTCCTCTTTCCTTCCCCCTCCGACAAATAAGGAGGGGGGGGGGGGCGCCGGCCATGGGAAGACCCCAAGTAGGATTCGGCCTACTTGGGCGCCTCCTTGGCTGCCTCCCCTCCCCCTCCCACCTATATATATGTGGGGGGCGCCCCTAGCACACCCTAGAAAATTTCCTAGCCGTGTGTGGCGCCCGCCTCCACTGTTTGCACCCTCGGTCATATTTTTGTAGTGCTTAGGCGAAGCCCTACGAGGATCACTTCACCATCACCGTCACCATGCCGTCGTGCTGACGGAACTCATCTACTACCTTGACATCTTGCTGGATCAAGAAGGCAAGGGACGTCACCGAGCTAAACGTGTGCAGAACATGGAGGTGTCGTGCATTCGGTACTTGATCGGTTGGAACGCGAAGAAGTTCGACTACATAAACCGTGTTGTTTAACGCTTCCACTTACGGTCTACGAGGGTACATAGACACACTCTCTCCCTCGTTGCTATGCATCTCCATGGATAGATCTTTGCATGTGCATAGAAATTTTTTTTGTTTTCCATGCAATGTTTCCCAACAGTGGCATCATGAGCCAGGTCTATGCATAGATGATATGCATGAGTAGAACACAAAGAGTTGCGGGCGGTGATAGTCGTACTGCTTCTCACCAACGTCTTATTTTGATTCGGTGGTATTGTGGGATGAAGCGGCCCGAACCAACCTTACATGTCCACGCACATGAGAACGGTTCCACCGACAGGCATGCGGCTAGTTTTGCATAAAGGTGGCTGGCGGGTGTCTGTTCCTCCTACTTTAGTTAATTCGAATTTGACTGCAGACGGTCCTTGAAGAAGGTCAAAATAGCAAGCTTGATGAAACACCATTGTGGTTTGATGCGTAGGTAAGAACAGTTCTTGCTAGAAGCCCGTAGGAGCCACGTAAAACTTGCAATAACAAAGTAGACGACGTCTAACTTGTTTTTGTAGGGCATGTTGTGATGTGATATGGTCAAGATATGATGTGATATACATTATTGTATGAGATGATCATGTTTTGTAAAAGTTATCGGCAACCGACAGCAGCCTTATGGTTGTCTCTTTATTGTATGAAATGCAAACGCCATGTAATTGCTTTACTTTATCATTATGCGTTAGCGATAGTTGTAGAAGCAATAGTTGGCGAGATGACCACCACGCAACGATGGAGATCAAGGTGTCGAGCCGGTGACGACGGAGATCATGATGATGCTTTGGAGATGGAGATGAAAAGCACAAGATGATGATGGCCATATCATGTAACATATTTTGATTGCATGTGATGTTTATCTTTTATGCATCTTATTTTGTGTAGTACGGCGGTAGCATTATAAGATGATCTGTCGGTGTCAAAACTGGCGGATCTCGGGTAGGGGGTCCCGAACTATGCGTCTAGGCCGGATGGTAACAGGTGGCAGGGGACACGATGTTTTACCCAGGTTCGGGCCCTCTCGATGGAGGTAAAACCCTACGTCATGCTTGATTGATATTGATGATATGGGTAGTACAAGAGTAGATCTACCACGAGATCAGAGAGGCTAAACCCTAGAAGCTAGCCTATGGTATGATTGTATGTTGTGGTTGTTGTTCTACGGACTAAAACCCTTCGGTTTATATAGACACCGGAGAGGGTTAGGGTTACACAAGATTGGTTACAAAGGAGGAGATATCCATATCCGTATTGCCTAGCTTGCCTTCCACGCCAAGTAGAGTCCCATCTGGACACGAGACGAAGTCTTCAATCTTGTATCTTCATAATCTAATAGTCCGGCCAATGGATATAGTCCGGCTATCTGGAGACCCCCTAATCTAGGACTCCCTCAGTAGCCCCCGAACCAGGCTTCAATGACGATGAGTCTTCGCGCAGTATTGTCTTTGGCATTGCAAGGCGGGTTCCTCTCCAAATTCTGTGTACCTGTCGAAATAGTGTCTAGTTTCTTGTGAATGTTGCACTCCTTGGCTTCCATGCCCAATAATGGCCATTTTCCACGTGTCGAGCGAATGTGAAGAGCCAGGGTGTTTTCACATTTACCCCCCTAGCTGTGTGAATGAGCCGCCTATTAAAAAGACGAGGATTTAGATCCAAATCACACCATCCTCCCTTGGTGAGCCTTCATCGGAACGCGCCCGATAGAGATCCATTCCATCATGGCCGGTCGACGCAGCTCCTCCTCTCGCTCCCCTAGCTCCAAGCCTGGAGATTGGGAGAGATGTTCCGTCCCGCACAGCAAATTAGTGATGCTTCAGACCAAGGGATTTCTTCCCCCAGCGTACATGGTCCCGGTTCGAGCCGGTCTTGCCACCTATAATGGCGGAGAGCAAGCGGAGAGCCTTCCCAATCCCTCCAAGGGAGAGCGGGTATGCCTTGTACCTTATTTGGTAAGAGGGCTCGGATTTCCAATTCATCCGTTTCTCCAGGGGCTCCTGGAGTTCTATGGCCTCCAGTTGCATAACCTTACGCCTGCCTCCATGCTGCATATCGTGGGATTCGTAGCCCTTTGCGAGTTGTTTTGGGGCTGTGAGGCTCATTTCGCTCTGTGGAGGAAGCTGTTCTGCCTTGTGCCCCGTTCTCAGAAGGGGTCAATATATCAAGTGGGCGGAGCCGAAGTGTGGCGTATTGCCGGGACCGGATACCTGTCCGGAACCCCAAAGAAGACGTCCGAAGACTGGCCATCAGAATGGTTTTATATAGAAGACGTCCCCCTCCCGGATCCTATTCGGATTGGCCTTCCTGAGTTCGACAACGCCCCTTTGAAGAAGCGCTGGAGCTGGCGTCCTCGGAGTTCCCTGGAGGAAGATGACAGGGACGTTCTTTACCTGATGAGCCAGATAAGTTTTTTAGCTCGATCCGGATTGACCATGATCGAGGTCATGGCCATATGTATCATGCGGGGGGTGCAGTCGCTTTAGTATAGAGGCCACCCCATGTGGGATTTCAACGGGGAGGATGACGCCACTCGCTACGGCCGTAAAGGGTCGGGATCGGTTGCTGATCTAATAAAGATCTTATCCACTTTGTACAAGGGAGAAGAGGAGGAATTCCTTCATGTCAACCCGCAGGGCGGATTTTCTATGTACAATCCTCCGAGCTGGGTAAGCGGAGACTTTTTCTTGCCCATCCGTTTCATATTTCCGCGGTTAAGTATTTAGTCTAGCGATTTCTACGCAGGAACCGCGCCAGGCTGTAAGGGAGATAAACAACCCCCCTCCACAACCCGAGGACCCCGGACGGTCCCTCGACCCGGCCTCCCAAGAGGATCCGGACATATCTGTGGAGCTGATTGATGGGGTATTTTACCAATCGAGCAATGATAATGCTTTGGTGGCCATTACGGCCGATTACCCTGGGCTAGTTCCAGCCTCACAGGTGACTAAGACCGAAGTCCCAGCACTTCAAAAAGGGATCCGTCCTTGCGTGTTTTTAATCATCGTATAACAGCCGTGTTTTGCAGGGGAGGTCCTCGAGGCAGAAGGCCGAGCCTGCGGCGACTGGCCAACAAGGGGCCGCGAGGCCAGCCAGGCTGAAAAGACCCGCAGTCCGGATTGTGACACCGGCGCAGCGGTACGGCGCGCCCTCTTTATTGCAAGACATTATTCTCAGAGGCGTATTAACGCCCATGCATTCCTTTTAGGAAAAAGAGCGCTCGCCGGACTATACCCGGAGAGGCTACCAATCGCGCCTCCACAAGCCAGGCTCCAAGGCCGGATTCAGAGGCGGGAACGAATACGAGGCATGCGCCGGGTGCTCCTCCGACAGAGGATGCGGATAAACTGTCCGCCACCAATTCTGAGGTGGAAAGTTCCATGAACCACAGGCGTCGCCGGACTGTTCTTCGTGACGCTTGTTTCTCCCAAAAGGCATTGGATGCCTTAAACTCGGGAGACGCGCACCTCCGTGCCGCTCAAAATGGTCTAGCCAGAGCCACGGAGCAGTATGTAAAAGACATACGGGTGAGAAAATTTCGTGATTATATATATCAGTAGCCCCCGAGACTTGAAACAGTTAGGATAACTGATTTAAGGATCATTTGTTATGCAGGTTCTTACATAAAAGAATACTCAACTGTCCCAGGAGCTGGAAGAGTGCAAAGCCCAACTTCAGGCCGCACTGGCCGTAGCAGGGGAGCACAAAGAGACCCCCTCTGGTAACATATCCTTCAAATGATAAGTATCATATAGAATGCGGCATGTATGCAGATCTGACGATAAAATTGCAGATGGCACTGGAGTAAATCCGGATAAGCAACAGCTCCTACGCCAGCTGAAGGCCGGTGAGAACGTGCTGACGACGGTGAGGCAGGAGAAAAATGATCTCCTAGATGCCAACACCAAGCTGGGCATGGAACTACAAGATGTTCATGCCCAACTGTCGGACTCTGTTAAGGAAAATCAGTGGCTTCGACGCGGCATATTTAGTAAGTGCTTGAACAAACTTTGAAAAAGAGTTCGGCGAGGAAGCTGGCTGACAGAGTTATGTCTGTAGGTATGCTAACAGGTCGTCCTGCCGAGGAAATGCCCGGTTCAATGGGTGACCTTCTTCCCGAGCTCTCACAGCTGCACAAACGAGTTCAGCAGGTGATGCAAGGCGTCGCCTAGGCCTTGTGGCCATCCGTCTCCATACCCGAAGGCCTTGGAGAGCTTGCAGAAAAGCTAAAGGGAGCGCGGCGGCGCTTCTGATTATGGAAGATATCGGCCTGACGTCAGGGCGCCAGGGAAGCCTGGGCAATGGTGAAGACACGGTACATGAAGGCTGACCCGAACCACATGGCCGAAGTCGGACCTGTGGGGCCCGATGGGAAGGAGATCCCTGTGAGCTTAGTGTACGACCAAGTAGAATTGGCCGCAAAGTATTCCCAACAGAACTGTAGGCTAGACAGCCTATTGGATGGTATTGAAGAGGAATTCAACCAGTCAAATTGACTATGTAATTTTAAAGTGACATGTATAATGCCTTCTAGCCGGATTGTAGATCGTTTGTCGTGGTGGACCTTTTTGCTTCGACCTCGGGACCCGACGGTCCGGAGTGTATCCGAATACCCTCTCGGTTATGTAAGAACCGGGGCATGCGTGGAGACCAGGCGTAGGGGTCATTAGTGCTTTATCAGACAAGTGCCCAACTAGTTATGTTATATTACATGGGTAGTAAGAAGCATCTTCCAGGGAGAATAGTTCCGTTAAGGGTTCCTTTCCCTGGGTAAGCATGCCCTAAAGTGCATTTCTGGACTGCGACAAGAAGCGCAGAAAAAGAATCTGGGGGCAGATATGGATAATAAATAAAAGTCATCTTTTGTTCACTGACCGAATATTCCCTTAAGAACGCTAGCTTTCGGCTTCACCCAGTCTGAGGTACACGTCCGGCTGACCCGGCGGTAACAATCGTAGAGGTTCTCCCCTTATGCCCTAGCCGAATTAACGAGAACGTAGGGCATAAATACAAGAGCCAGGCAACCCAGCTTGGCCAAAACTTAAGTCATATCGATGCATATAATGGTGAAAAAACGTACATGCGGAAGTATAACACATGTGTTGGGTGTAAGGCCCAGGTAAATAATTTAAGCTTCTATGAAAGAAGCCCCCAGGTATGAAGAGTGCGGCTAGCGCATCTGTAATGTATGAGTGAGGCACAAGGTGACCCTTGAAGGCCTAGAGAAATAAAAGAGAGAAAGGGAAACAAGACAGATGATGCATATGCAGAAAATGGACAAAGGGAGGGGACTAACATAAAGTACGGTGCTAGGCGTAGAATCTTCGAAGCCTGGCTGCGTTCCATGGGTTCGGCTTGAGTCGAATAGTCGATGCATCCCGTAGTCGGTACGCTCCACCGGTTAGAACTTGGTCGATAATGAAGGGACCTTCCCATTTGGGCTCAAGCTTGTTCTTTTTCTTATCCGACAGCCATAGAACTAGTTCGCCAACGTTATAAGTTTTGGCCCGTACTTCTCTGCTTTGGTATCTGCGAGCCTGTTGCTGTTAAAATGCGGAACGGGCTTTGGCTACATCGCGCTCTTCCTCCAAGGTGTCCAGACTGTCCTGCCGATCGAGCTCGGCTTCTCTTTCTTCGTACATGCGCACTCGAGGTGAGTCATGAATTATGTCACAGGGCAGGACTGCCTCTGCGCCGTACACCATAAAAAATGGTGTATATCCGGTACTACGATTCGGCGTGGTCCGCAGCCCTCAGAGTACGGAGTTGAGCTCCTCTACCCAGTGCGTGTCAGACTCCGTTAAGGAGCGCACTAATCTGGGTTTAATGCCGCTCATTATAAGACCATTTGCTCGTTCGACTTGACCGTTGGTTTGTGGGTGATAGACTGAAGCATAATCGAGCTTGATGCCCATTTTGCTGCACCAGAGTTTTACCTCGTCGGCCATGAAGTTCGTGCCGTTATCGGTGATGATGCTGTGGGGGACGCCGTAACGGTGTACAACCCCGGATATGAAATCTATCACCGGTCTGGATTCGGCTGTTTTAACCGGTTTAGCCTCTATCCATTTGGTGAATTTATCCACCATGACCAATAAGTATTTTTTCTTGTGGGTTCCCCCTTTAAGGGGTCCAACCATGTCAAGCCCCCAGACCACAAAGGGCCATGTAATGGGGATTGTTTGGAGGGCGGTGGGTATGTGGCTTTGATTTGCAAAGAGCTGGCAACCGGCGCAACGTTGGACCAAGTCCTGTGTATCAGCCCGGGCCATTGGCCAATAGAATCCTGTACGGAAGGCCTTGCTTACAAGAGCCCGGGCTGCGGCGTGATGATCGCCGAGTCTGGTGTGAATTTCTACCAAAAGGTTCCGCCCTTCCTCTTCGGAGATGCACCTTTGAAGGACTCCGGTAGCGCTTTTTTTGTACAATTCTCCCTCATGGACCCTGTAGGCCTTGGATCACCGCACTATGCAGCGTGCCTCATTTTGGTCCTCCGGAAGTTCCTGTCTAGTTAGGTAGGCCAGGAATGGTTCTGTCCACGGGGCAATAATGGCCATTATTTCGTGGGCTGAATGTGTTATTTCGGTGGTGTAGCCTCCGAAGTGTGTCAGAGAGTTCGGTATCGGGTATTTTGGCCGGGTCCGGACTGTTGTTACCGGTGTCCCCTTTCCATGCTACGGATGGCTTGAAGAGCCTTTCCAGAAATATGTTGGGAGGGACCACGTCGCATTTTGCGCCGATGCGGGCGAGGATATCCGCCGCCTGATTGTTTTCCCGAGCCAAATGGTGAAATTCGAGCCCCTTGAACCGAGCTGACATTTTTAGGACGACATTGCGATAAGCTGCCATTTTCGGATCCTTGGCATCAAAGTCTCCATTTATTTGGGATATCGCGAGGTTCGAATCCCCGCGCACCTCTAGGCGTTGAATGCCCATGGATACTGCCACCCGGAGACCATGTAGAATGGCCTCATATTCGGCTGCGTTGTTGGAGTCCGTATACATTATCTGTAGTACGTATCGAACGGTATCTCCTGTTGGGGATGTCAAAACGACGCCAGCCCCTAGACCAGCCAACATTTTGGAGCCGTCGAAGTGCATGATCCAGTTTGAATATGTGCCGTACTCTTTAGGGAGTTCGGCTTCCGCCGACTCAGCGACGAAGTCAGCCAAAACTTGCGACTTAATAGCTCGCCGTGGCTTGTAAGTTATGTCGAACGGGAGGAGATCAATGGCCCATTTGGCAATCCGGCCCGTCGCGTCGCGGTTGTTTATAATATCGTTAAGTGGTACTTCCGAGGCTACCGTTATCGAACACTCTTGAAAGTAGTGTCGCAGCTTCCGGGATGCCATAAATACCGCGTACAGTATCTTTTGATAATGCGGGTACCGTGATTTGCATGGAGTAAGGATAGTGGACACATAGTAAAACGGCTTTTGAAGGGGGAATTTGTGTCCGTCCACTTCTCGCTCGACGACGAGCACTGCGCTTACTACTTGATGAGTTGCCGCAATGTATAATAGCATTGGTTCGCCAATGTTTGGCGTGGCCAGGACTGGGTTTGTTGCCAATATGGCTTTTATTTCGTTGAGTCCGGTCGTGGCGGCATCCGTCCACTGGAAGTGTTCGGTGCACCGGAGGAGGCGATAAAGGGGTAATGCCTTTTCTCCCAAGCGGGAGATAAAGCGGCTTAGAGCCACCATGCATCCAGTCAATTTTTGTATTTGTTTGAGGTCTGTTGGGGTAGCCAACTGTGACAACGCTCGGATTTTGGCCGGATTAGCTTCAATACCTCTACTGGAGACAATGAATCCCAGGAGCTTTCCGGCTGGTACATCGGAAACGCATTTTTCCGGATTGAGCTTGATGTCATATGTTCGGAGGTTGTCGAATGTGAGCCTCAAGTCGTCTACTAGAGTTTCGACATGCTTGGTTTTAACGACCACGTCGTCTACGTATGCCTCCACTATTTTGTCGATCTGGTTTGCCAGACATGTCTGAATCATGCGCTGATATGTTACGCCGACATTTTTGAGCCCGAAGGGCATTGTGTTGAAGCAGAATGGGCCGTATGGTGTGATGAATGCCGTTGCGGCTTGGTCTGGCTCTGCCATTTTAATTTGATGGTAGCCGGAGTATTCTTTGAGGAAACACAATGAATCATGTCCTGCGGTAGCGTCGATGATTTGATCGATGCGGGGGAGGGGGAAGGGATCCTTTGGGCAGGCCTTATTAAGGTCCTTCAAATCGACACACAAGCGCCAGGATTTGTCCTTCTTTGGTACCATCACCAGGTTTGCTAGCCAGTCCGGATGCTTTATGTCTCTGATGAATCCGGCCTCCAATAGCTTGGCTAGTTTCTCTCCCATGGCTTGTCTCTTAGGTTCGGAGAAACGTCGAAGAGCCTGCTTGACTGGCTTGAATCCTTTTAGGCTGTGCTCAGCCAGCCTCCGTGGGATTCCTGGCATGTCTGAAGGGTGCCAGGCAAAAATGTCCCAGTTCTCGCGTAGGAACTCTCGCAGTGCGGCGTCGACATCAGGGTTTAATTGTGCCCCGATGGAAGCTGTTTTTGTAGGGTCCGTTGGATGGACTTGGAATTTGACTATTTCGTCCGCCGGTTTAAAGGAGGTGGACTTGGATCTTTTATCGAGTATCACGTCGTCCCTGTTCACCGTGGAGCGCAGCGCAGTTAGTTCCTCGGCCGCTAGGGCTTCGGATAGTGCCTCAAAGGCCAGTGCAGCTGTCTTATTTTCGGTGCAGAGTGCTATGTCCGGATCACTGGCAAGAGTGATGATTCCGCTGGGCCAGGGCATTTTGAGCTTCATGTACCCGTAATGGGGTATGGCGTGGAAGATTGTAAACGCCTCCGGCCCTAATAGAGCGTGGTATCCGCTGCTGAACGGGGCCACTTGGAATGTAATTTCATCGGACCTGTAATTATCCGGCGTGCCGAATACCACGTCTAGTGTGATTTTCCCAGCACAGCGTGCTTCCCGACTGGGGATGATTCCTCTAAAGGTTGTGCTACTTTGCTCAATGCGGCTCCAGTCTATTTCCATCTTTTGAAGAGTTTCCTCATAGATGAGGCTTAATCCGCTGCCGCCGTCCATGAGTACCTTGGTGAGTCGAAAGCCGTCCACGATTGGACTGAGGACCAGTGCGGCTGGTGCTCGGGCTGTTCGGAATTTAGGTTCGTCACTGGCATTGAAGGTAATAGCCGTGTCACTCCAAGGATTTATTTCTGCTATGTGGCAGATTTCGGCCATGCTGCGGAGTGTTCGCTTGCGTCTATTATTTGACGCGAAGGTCTCAAAGACCGTTAACACCGAATTTATGTCCACGGGATGGTGCTCTATGGTATTTGGGAGGAGTAGATCCTCACCACTTTTGGCCACCTGCCGGAGTATCCAACATGCTCTAAGGCTGTGCGTTGGTATTGCATCCGCTGTACTATAAATTTTGCAGGGTCCGTTGAGCCATCCCTCCAGTACGGTTCCTTGCCCCGTAGAGGGCTTTTGCTTTTTTGTAGTTAACCCAGGTGTATTGTGATAATGCACCCTTTTATTTTGGACTGGGTTTGTATTCAGGGCCGGATTATCCCAAAATTTTATTTCGGTTTTCCAGGTGCTTTCCATCGCACAGTACTTTCGTACTATGGACACCAAGTCGGCAAAGCGTGTAATTTCGCGGCGACTTATGGCGTTGAGGAATCCCTTGTCTGTGCAATTATTGCAGAAGAATGAAATTGCGTCTTCCTCGCGGCAGTTCTTTATCCTATTCATGACCAGGAGGAATCTGGCCCAGTAATGGTGTACTGTTTCTTCGGGCTCTTGCCTAATTTGGGATAGATCGCGTATGTTTTGGTGGGTGGGTGGAATTGAATCCGAATCCTCACCCAATCTGAGACTCAGGGGCCAAGGAGTTTCCGAACTTGGAAGTTTGGATTCTTGGATGTTTTCCGATAAATCTAGCCCGCTGCCTGATTCTAGGTTTAGGCCTTGAGTGATGTCCTCCCCTTCGCGGGTATCCGGCTTGGAGGGATCGGGAATCCGGACATAGCTAGTCCTTAAGATAGATGAAGGGTTGCCGCATTGTTCCTCCACCACTGCAACATGATGGGTGACCTGGGGAGAGTTGATCTCTCTCAGATCGGGTTTAGGCCCAATCTGATCGTAGTCTGTAGCGACTCCCAGGGCGGCGATGTGATCCAAGAGCTCGTTCAGGGAAGAGAGCTCCATTGGATCCAACTACTCGGCGAGTTCCGAGTTGACGTGAAGATTGATTTCGATGACCCGAGAAGTCATCGTCGGCGCAGCGGCCGAACAGGCGATCATAAGAAAACCACCTAGTCGGGGAGTTTGGCCGATAGCCAAAGCTCCCTCAGCAACAGTGCCGTCTTTAAAGATGGTATGAGACATCCTTCCTGATGGCGATGGCATAGAGGAACTCTCAATGAAAGCACCAATGTCGGTGTCAAAACCGGCGGATCTTGGGTAGGGGGTCCTGAACTGTGCGTCTAGGCCGGACGGTAACAGGAGGCAGGGGACACGATGTTTTACCCAGGTTCGGGCCCTCTCAATGGAGGTAAAACCCTACGTCCTGCTTGATTGATATTGATGATATGGGTAATACAAGAGTAGATCTACCACGAGATCAGAGAGGCTAAACCCTAGAAGCTAGCCTATGGTATGATTGTATGTTGTGGTTGTTGTTCTACAGACTAAAACCCTTCGGTTTATATAGACACCGGAGAGGGTTAGGGTTACACAAGGTCGGTTACAAAGGAGGAGATATCCATATCCGTATTGCCTAGCTTGCCTTCCACGCCAAGTAGAGTCCCATCCGGACACGAGACAAAGTCTTCAATCTTGTATCTTCATAATCTAACAGTACGGCCAATGGATATAGTCCGGCTGTCCGGAGACCCCCTAATCCAGGACTCCCTCAGGATCCCTTAACTAAATTTCAAGGTAAAAGTGTTCTCCCTGAGTATGCACTGTTGCTATAGTTTGTCGTGTTGAGACACCACGTGATGATCGGGTGTGATAGACTCTACGTTCACATACAACAGGTGCAAGATAGTTTTGCACATGCGGAATACTTGGGTTAAACTTGATGAGCCTAACATGTAAAAACATGGCCTCGGTGAAGGAAATATACCCTAGAGGCAATAATAAAGTTGTTACTTATATTTCCTTATATCATGATAAATTTTTATTATTCATGCTAGAATTGTATTAACTGGAAACTTGATACATGTGTGGATACATAGACAAAACACAGTGTCCCCAGTAAGCTTCTACTAGACTAGCTCATTAATCAAAGATGGTTAAGTTTCCTATCCATAGACATGTGTTGTCATTTGATGAACGGGATCACATCATTAGGAGAATGATGTGATGGAAAAGACCCATAGTTAGCTTAGCATAATGATCGTTTAGTTTTATTGCTATTGCTTTCTTCATGACTCATACATATTCCTCTGACTATGATATTATGCAACTCCCGAATACCGGAGGAACACCTTGTGTGCTGATTTGTCTCCAACGTATCTATAATTTTTGATTGCTCCATGCTATATTATCTACTGTTTTGGACATTATTAGGCTTTATTATCCACTTTTATATTATTTTTGGGACTAACCTATTAACCGGAGGCCCAGCCTAGAATTGCTGTTTTTTGCCTGTTTTATGGTTTGGAAGAAAAGGAATATCAAACGGAGTCCAAACGGAATGAAACCTTCGGGAACGTGATTTTCTCATCGAATACAACTCAGGAGACTTGGACCCTACGTCAAGCCACGTAACATGAGCCCACGAGGTAGGGGGCGCGCCTACCCCCCAGGCGAGCCCTCCACCCTCGTGCGGCCCCTGTTGCTCCATTGGCGTACTTCATCCTCCTATATATATCCACGTACCACCAAACGATCAGAAGGGGAGCCAAAAACCTAATTCCACCGCCACAACTTTCTGTATCCACGAGATCCCATCTTGGGGCCTGTTCCGGAGCTCCGCCGGAGGGGGCATCGATCACGGAGGGCTATTACATCATCATCAAAGCCCCTCCGATGAAGTGTGAGTAGTTTACTTCAGACCTACGGGTCCATAGTTAGTAGCTAGATGGCTTCTTCTCTCTTTTTGGATCTCAATACAATGTTCTCCCCCTCTCTTGTGGAGATCTATTCGATGTAATATTTTTTTTGCGGTGTGTTTGTTGAGACCGATGAATTGTGGGTTTATGATCCAGTCTATCTATGAATGATATTTGAATCTTCTATGAATTCTTTTATGTATGATTGGTTATCTTTGCAAGTCTCTTCGAATTATCAGTTTTGTTTGGCCTACTAGATTGGTTTTTCTTGCCATGGGAGAAGTGCTTAGCTTTGGGTTCGATCTTGCAGTGTCCTTTCCCAGTGACAGAAGGGGCAGCAAGGCACGTATTGTATTGTTGCCATCGAGGATAACAAGATGGGGTTTTTATCATATTGCATGAAACTATCCCTCTACATCATGTCATCTTGCTTAAGGCGTTACTCTATTTTTAACTTAATACCCTAGATGCATGCTGGATAGCGGTCGATGAGTGGAGTAATAGTATTAGATGCAGGTAGGAGTCGGTCTACTTGTCTCGGACGTGATGCCTATATACATGATCATACCTAGATATTCTCATAACTATGCTCAATTCTGTCAATTGCTCAACAATAATTTGTTCACCCACCGTAGAATACTTATGCTCTTGAGAGAAGCCACTAGTGAAACCTATGGCCCCCGGGTCTCTTTCTCATCATATCAATCTCCATCACTTTATTATTGCTTTGCTTTTTTACTTTGCCTTTTACTTTTCACTTTGCATCTCTATACCAAAAATACCAAAAATATTATTTATCGTCTCTATCAGATCTCACTTTCGTAAGTGACCGTGGAGGGATTGACAACCCCTAAGCGCGTTGGTTGCGTTGAGCTATTGTTTTTGTGTAGGTACGAGGGACTCGCGCGTAGCCTCCTACTGGATTGATACCTTGGTTCTCAAAAACTGAGGGAAATACTTACACTACTTTGCTGCATCATCCTCTCCTCTTCGGGGAAATCCAACGCAGTGCTCAAGAGGTAGCAAGAAGAATTTCTGGCGCCGTTGCTAGGGAGTCTGCGCAAAAGTCAACATACCAAGTACCCATCACAATCCCTATCTCTCGCATTACATTATATGCCATTTGCCTCTCGTTTTCCTCTCCCCCAATTCACCCTTGCTGTTTTATTCGTCCTCTCTCTCTATCATCCCTCTCTTTCTCTATTTGCCTCTTTTTTTCCGCTTGCTTTTTGTTTGCGTATAGAGGAATAATTTTGTTGTGAATTTCTTGTGAATTTTGTTGGTAGGAATAATTTTGGTAACAACGCGTATAGAGGAAATTTCAACTCTAGGCCTTATCCTAGTAATCCCTCTAATAATTATGGTAATTCCTACAACAATTCTTATGGAAATTATAATAAGATGCCCTCTGATTTTGAATCTAATATTAACGAATTTATTTCTTTGCAAAAGAATTTTAATGCTATGATTGAAGAAAAATTGCTTAAGATTGATGATTTGGCTAGGAACGTTGATAGAATTTCTCTAAATGTTGATTCTTTAAAGCTTAGATCTATTCCTCCTAAGCATGATATCAATGAGTCTCTCAAAGCCATGAGAATTTCCATTGATGAGTGCAAGGAAAGAACCGCTAGGATGCGTGCTATGAAAGATGCCTTTATTAAAGCGTGTTCTTCCAATTCCTATGAAAATAAAGATGAAGATCTAAAAGTTATTGATGTGTCCCCTATTAAATATTTGTTTTTCAATATTAATCTTGATAATGATGGGACTGAATATGATCCACCTTTACCTAGAAGGCGTTCTAAAAATTTGGAGTATTTAGATCTTGATGGTGAAGTTGATAAAAGTGGGTTTAAAAGAAATAAAACCCTAGATGATGCTAAACCCACTATATTGGAACTCAGGGAATTTAATTATGAAAATTGCTCTTTAATTTATTGTATTTGCTTGTTGCAATCCGTGCTAAATTCTCCTCATGCTTATAGTCAAAATAAAGCCTTTACTGAACATATCGTTGATGCCTTGATGCAATCTTATGAAGAAAAACTTGAGTTGAAAGTTTCTATCCCTAGAAAATTTTATGATGATTGGGAACCTACTATTAAAATTAAAATTAAAGATTATGAGTTTTATGCTTTGTGTGATTTGGGTGCTAGTGTCTCTACTATTCCCAAAACTTTGTGTGATTTGCTAGATTTCCGTGATTTTGATGATTGCTCTCTAAACTTGCATCTTGTGGCGGATTCCACTATTAAGAAACCTATGCGAAGAATTAATGATGTTCTTATTGTTGCAAATAGGAATTATGTGCCCGTAGATTTTATCGTTCTTGATATAGATTGCAATCCTTCTTGCCCTATTATTCTCGGTAGACCTTTCCTTAGAACGGTTGGTGCAATTATTGATATGAAGGAAGGGAATATTAGATTTCAATTTCCATTAAAAAAGGGCAAGGAACACTTCCCTAGAAAGAAAATAAAATTACCATATTAATCTATCATGAGAGCCACTTATGGATTGCCTACCAAAGATGACAATACCTAGATCTATTCTTGCTTGTTATGCCTAGCTAGGGGCGTTAAACGATAGCGCTTTTTGGGAGGCAACCCAATTTTATTTTTATTCCTTGCTTTTTGCTCCTTTTTAGTAATAAATAAATTATTTAGCCTCTGTTTTGGTTGTCTTTTTGTGTGTGTTTAATTAGTGTTTGTGCCAAGTAGAACCGCTGGGAAGACTTGGGGAAAGTCTTGTTGAACTTGCTGTAAAAAACAGAAACTTTAGCGCTCACGAGAACTGCTGCCATTTTTATTTGGAGAGTGATATTTAGTTAATTATTTTTGAAGATTATTAATAGATAAATTCCTCACGTCAAGCAATTTGTTTTAGAATTTTTGGGGTTCCAGATCTTGCGCTAGCTACAGATTACTACAGACTGTTCTGTTTTTGACAGATTCTGTTTTTCGGGTGTTGTTTGCTTATTTTGATGAATTTATGGCTAGTAAAATAGTTTATAAACCATAGAGAAGTTGGAATACAGTAGGTATAACACCCATATAAATAAAGAATGAGTTCATTAGAGTATCTTGAAGTGGTCTTTTGTTTTCTTTCACTAACGGGGCTCACGAGTTTTCTACTTTATGTTTTGTGTTGTGAAGATTTCATGTTTTGGGTAAAGATTTGATGGATTATGGAACAAGGAGTGGCAAGAGCCTAAGCTTGGGGATGCCCATGGCACCCCCAAGATAATCTAAGGACACCTAAAAGCCAAATCTTGGGGATGCCCCGGAAGGCATCCCCTCTTTCGTCTACTTCTATCGGTAACTTTACTTGGAGCTATATTTTTATTCACCACATGATATGTGTTTTGCTTGGAGCGTATTTTATGATTTGAGTGTTTGCTTGTTAGTCTACCACAATCATCCTTGCCGTACACACCTTTTGAGAGAGTCATACATGATTTGGAATTTGTTAGAATACTCTATGTGCTTCGCTTATATCTTTTGAGTTATATAATTTTGCTCTAGTGCTTCACTTATATCTTTTAGAGCACAGTGGTGGATTTGTTTTATAGAAACTATTGATCTCTCATGCTTCACTTAGATTATTTTGAGAGTCTTAATAGCATGGTAATTTGCTTAAAATCCTAATATGCTTTGTATGCAAGATTAATAATAAAACTTTCTTATGAGTGTGTTGAATACTAAGAGAAGTTTGATGCTTGATTATTGTTTTGAGACATGGAGGTAATAATATCAAAGTCGTGCTAGTTGAGTAGTTGTGAAATTGAGAAATACTTTTGTTGAGGTCTGCAAGTCCCGTAGCATGCACGTATGGTAAACTTTATGCGACAAATTTGAAACATGAGCTGTTATTTGATTGTCTTCCTTATGAGTGGCGGTCGGGGACGAGCGATGGTCTTTTCCTACCAATCTATCCCCCTAGGAGCATGCGCATAGTATCGAGGTTTTTGATGACTTGTATATTTTTGCAATAAGTATGTGATTTCTTTATGACTAATGTTGAGTCCATGGATTATACGCACTCTCACCCTTCCATCCTTGCTAGCCTCTTCGGTACCGTGCATTGCCCTTTCTCACATTGAGAGTTGGCGCAAACTTCGCCGGTGCATCCAAACCCCGTGATATGATACGCTCTTTCACACATAAACCTGCTTATATCTTCCTCAAAACAGCCACCATACCTACCTATTATGGCATTTCCATAGCCATTCCGAGATATATTGCCATGCAACTTTCCATCATTCCGTTCATCATGGCACATTCGTCATTGTCATATTGCTTAGCATGATCATGTAGTTGACATAGTATTTGTGGCAAAGCCACCGTTCATAATTCTTTCATACATGTCACTCTTGGTTCATTGCATATCCTGTTACACCGCCAGAGGCATTCATATAGAGTCATCTTTGTTCTAGTATCGAGTTGTAATCATTGAGTTGTAAATAAATAGAAGTGTGATGATCATCATTTTCTAGAGCATTGTCCCAAGTGAGGAATATATAAAAAAGAGGAAAGGCCATAAAAAATAAAGGCCCCAAAAAAGAGAAAGGCCATAAAAAAGAGAAAAGGCCCAAAAAAATGAGAGAAAAAGAGAGAAGGGACAATGTTACTATCCTTTGCCACACTTGTTCTTCAAAGTAGCACCATGATCTTCATAGTAGAGAGTCTCTCATGTTATCACTTTCATATACTAGTGGGAATTTTTCATTATAGAACTTGGCTTGTATATTCCAACAATGGGCCTCCTCAAGTGCCCTAGGTCTTCGTGAGCAAGCAAGTTGGATGCACACCCACTAGTTTCTTTTGTTGAGCTTTCATACATTTATAGCTCTAGTGCATCCGTTGCATGGCAATCCCTACTCCTTACATTAATATCAATCGGTGGGCATCTCCATAGCCCATTGATTAGCCTCGTTGTTGTGAGACTTTCTTCTTTTTGTCTTCTCCACATAACCCCCCTCATTACATTCTATTCCACCTATAGTGCTATGTCCATGGCTCACGCTCATATATTGCGTGAAAGTTTATAGGTTTGAGATTACTAAATTATGAAACAATTGCTTGGCTTGTCATCCGGGTTGTGCATGATGATAGCATTCTTGTGTGACGAAAATGAAACATGACTAAACCATATGATTTTGTAGGGATGAACTTCCTTTGGCCATGTTATTTTGAGAAGACATAATTGCTTAGTTAGTATGCTTGAAGTATTATCATTTTTATGTCAATATGAACTTTTGTCTTGAATCTTTCTGATCTGAATATTCATACCACAATTAAGAAGAATTACATTAAAATTATGCCAAGTAGCACTCCGCATCAAAAATTCTGTTTTTATAATTTACCTACTCGAGGACGAGCAGGAATTAAGCTTGGGGATGTTTGATACGTCTCCAACGTATCTATAATTTTTGATTGCTCCATGCTATATTAACTACTGTTTTGGACATTATTGGGCTTTATTATCCACTTTTATATTATTTTGGGACTAACCTATTAACCGGAGGCCCAGCCCAGAATTGTTGTTTTTTTTGCCTATTTTAGGGTTTCGAAGAAAAGGAATATCAAATGGAGTCCAAACGCAATGAAACCTTCGGGAACGTGATTTTCTCATCGAATACAACTCAGGAGACTTGGACCCTACGTCAAGCCACATAACAGGAGCCCACGAGGTAGGGGGGCGTGCCTCCCCCCCAGGCGCGCCCTCCACCCTCGTGGGGCCCCTGTTGCTCCACCGACGTACTTCTTCCTCCTATATATATCCACGTACCCCCAAACGATCAGAAGGGGAGCCAAAAACCTAATTCCACCGTCGCAACTTTCTATATCCGCGAGATCCCATCTTGGGGCCTGTTCCGGAGCTCCGCCTGAGGGGGCATTGATCACAGAGGGCTTCTACATCATCATTCAAGCCCCTCTGATGAAGTGTGAGTAGTTTACTTCAGACCTACGGGTCCATAGTTAGTAGCTAGATGGCTTCTTCTCTCTTTTTGGATCTCAGTACAATGTTCTCCCCCACTCTCGTGGAGATCTATTCGATGTAATCTTCTTTTTGCGGTGTGTTTGCTGAGACCGATGAATTGTGGGTTTATGATCCAGTCTATCTATGAATAATATTTGAATCTTCTCAGAATTCTTTTATGTATGATTGGTTATCTTTGCAAGTCTCTTCGAATTATCAGTTTGGTTTGGCCTACTAGATTGGTTTTTCTTGCCATGGGAGAAGTGCTTAGCTTTGGGTTCGATCTTGCGGTGTCCTTTCCCAGTGACAGAAGGGGAAGCAAGGCACGTATTGTATTGTTGCCATCGAGGATAACAAGATGGGGGTTTTATCATATTGCATGAAACTATCCCTCTACATCATGTCATCTTGCTTAAGCCGTTACTCTGTTTTTAACTTAATACTCTAGATGCACGCTGGATAGCGGTCGATGAGTGGAGTAATAGTAGTAAATGCAAGCAGGAGTCGGTCTACTTGTCTCGGACGTGATGCCTATATACATGATCATACCTAGATATTCTCATAACTATGCTCAATTCTGTCAATTGCTCAACAACAATTTGTTCACCCACCGTAGAATACTTATGCTCTTGAGAGAAGCCACTAGTGAAACCTATGGCCCCCGGGTCTCTTTCTCATCATATCAATCTCCATCACTTTATTATTGCTTTCCTTTTTTACTTTGCCTTTTACTTTTCACTTTGCATCTCTATACCAAAAATACCAAAAATATTATTTATCGTCTCTATCAGATCTCACTTTCGTAAGTGACCATGAAGGGATTAACAACTCCTAAGCGTGTTGGTTGCGTTGAGCTATTGTTTTTGTGTAGGTACGAGGGACTCACGCGTAGCCTCCTACTGGATTGATACCTTGGTTCTCAAAAGTTGAGGGAAATACTTACACTACTTTGCTGCATCATCCTCTCCTCTTCGGGGAAATCCAACGCAGTGCTCAAGAGGTAGCATGTGCTATCAAACGTCACAATGTAACTAGGTGATTATAAAGATGCTCTACAGGTGTCTCCGAAGGTGTTTGTTTAGTTGGCATAGATCAAGATTAGGATTTGTCACTCTGAGTATCGGAGAGGTATCTCTGGGCCCTCTTGGTAATGCACATCACTATAAGCCTTGAAAGCAATGTGACTAATGAGTTAGTTGCGGGATGATGCATTACGGAACGAGTAAAGAGACTTGCCGGTAACGAGATTGAACTAGTTATGAAGATACCGACGATCGAATCTAAGTAACATACTGATGACAAAGGGAATAACGTATGTTGTCATTATGGTACGACCGATAAAGATCTTCATAGAATATGTGGGAACCAACATGAGCATCCAGGTTCCGCTATTGGTTATTGACCGAAGAGGTGTATCGGTCATGTCTACATAGTTCTCGAACCCGTAGGGTCCGCACGCTTAACGTTCGATGACGATTTTGTATTATATGAGTTATGTGATTTGGTGACCGAATGTTGTTCGGAGTCCCAGATGAGATCACGGACATGACAAGGAGTCTCAAAACGGTCGAGAGGTAAATATTCGTATATATATATATATATATATATAGGATGATAGTATTTGGACACCGGAAGTGTTCCGGGGGTACCGGGTACGTATCGGGTCACCGGAAGGGGCTCCGGGCAACCCCCGGCAAGTTATATGGGCCTAATGGGCCAAGAGAGGGATAGACCATCCCCAAAAGGGGTTGGTGCACCCCCTATAGGCCGAATAGGAGGAGAAGGAAAGGAAGGGAAGGGACAAGGAAAGGGGAGGATTCAGCCTCCCCCTTTCCTTCCCCTCCCCCTCTCTTTCCTTCTCCCTCCGATGGATATGGAACGGGGGAGGTCGAATTGGAGGAGGCGCCCAAGTAGGATTACTCCTACTTGGGGCGCCCCTTGCAGCCCCTCTCCCTCTCCCACCTATATATATGTGTGTGTGTGTGTGTGTGTGTGTGTGTGTGTGTGTATATATATATGGGGGAGCACCGCTAGAACACACAACATTTATTCCTAGCCGTATGTGGTGCCCCCCTCCACAGTTTATGCCTCCGGTCATGTTGTCGTAGTGCTTAGGCGAAGCCCTGCACGGATCACTTCACCATCACCGTCACCACGCCATCGTGCTGACGAAAATCTACCTCGACACTTTGCTGGATCAAGAGTTCGAGGGACGTCATCAAGCTGACGTGTGTAGAACTCGGAGGTGCCGTACGTTCGGTGCTTGATCGGTTGAATCGAGAAGATGTTCGACTACATTAACCGCGTTAAGCTAACACTTCCACTTTCAGTCTACGAGGGTACATGGACACACTCCCCCCTCTTGTTGCTATGCATCTCCTAGGTAGATCTTACGTGAGCGTAGGAAATTTTTTGTAATTGCATGCTACGTTCCCCAACACTCAGAACGCTGGAGACCGAAAGGTTGAACATGAATCATATAGTAGATATGATCAACATAGAGATGTTCATCATTGATGATTACTCCATCTCACGTGATGATCGAACATGGATTAGTTGATTTGGATCACGTATCATTTAGGTGACTTGAGGGATGTCTATCTAAGTGGGAGTTCTTAAGTAATTTGATTAATTGAACTTAATTTATCATGAACTTAGTCCTGATAGTATTTGCATATCTATGTTGTAGATCAATGGGCCGTGCTACCGTTTCCTTGAATTTTAATGCGTTCCTAGAGAAAGCTAAGTTGAAAGATGATGGTAGCAACTACATGGACTGGGTCTGTAACTTGACGATTATCCTCATTGCTGCACAGAAGAATTATGTCATTGATGCACCGCTAGGTGAAATACCTGCTGCAGGAGCAGATGCTGGTGTTTTGAATGTCCGGCAAGCTTGATCTGATGACTACTCGATAGTTTAGTGTGCCATGCTTTACGGCATAGAATCGGGACTTCAAAGACGTTTTGAACGTCGTGGACCATATGAGATGTTCCAGGAGTTGAAGTTAATATTTCAAGCAAATGCCCGAGTTGAGAGATATGAAGTCTCCAACAAGTTGCAAGATGGAGGAGAACAGTTCTGCCAGTGAACACATACTCAAAATGTCTGGGTATTATAATCACTTGACTCAGCTGGGAGTTAATCTTCCAGATGATAGTGTTATTGACAGAGTTCTTCAATCACTACCACCAAGCTACAAAGGCTTAATGATGAACTATAATATGAAAGGGATGGACAAGACAATTCCTGAGCTCTTCACAATGCTCAAAGCTGCGGAGGTAGAAATCAAGAATGAGCATCAAGTGTTGATGGTTAACATGACCACTAGTTTCAAGAAAAAGGGCAAGGGAAAGAAGGGGGACTTCAAGAAGAATGGCAAGCAAGTTGCCACTCCCGGGAAGAAGCCCAAAGTTGGACCCAAGCCTGAAACTGAGTGCTTCTACTGCAAAGGGACTGGTCACTGGAAGCGGAACTGCCCCAAGTATTTGGCGGATAATAAGGATGGCAAAGTGAACAAAGGTATATTTGATATACATGTTATTGGTGTGTACCTTACTAATGCTTGTAGTAGCGCCTGGGTATTTGATACTGGTTCGGTTGCTCATATTTGTAACTTGAAATAGGAGCTACGGATTAAATGAAGATTGGCTAAGGACGAGGTGACGATGCTCGTTAGGAATGGTTCCAAGGTCGATGTGATCGACGTCGGCATGCTACCTATACATCTACCTTCAGATTAGTTTTAGACCTGAGTAATTGTTATTTGGTGCCAGCATTGAGCACGAACATTATATCTGGATCTTGTTTAGTGTGATATGGTTATTCATTTAAATCAGGGAATAATGGTTGTTCTATTCGTATGAGTAATAGCTTTTATGGTCATGCACCCTTGAAGAGCGGTCTATTTTTGTTGACTCTCGATTGTGGTGATGCACATATTCATAATGTTGATGCCAAAAGATGCAAAGATGATAATGATAGTGCAACATATTTGTGGCACTGCCATTTAGGTCATATTGGTGTAAAGCGCATGAAGAAACTCCATATAGATGGATTTTTGGAATCACTTGATTATGAATCATTTGATACTTGCGAACCATGCCTCATGGGCAAGATGACTAAAACTCCGTTCTCCGAAACAATGGAGCGAGCCAATGACTTATTGGAAATAATACCTACTAATGTATGTGGTCCGATAAGTGTTGAGGCACGCGGCGGCTATCGTTATTTTCTGACCTTCACAGATGATTTGAGCAGATATGGGTATATCTACTTAATGAAACACAAGTCTGAAACATTTGAAAAGTTGAAGGAATTTCAGAGTGAAGTGGAGAATCATCATAATAAGAAAATAAATTTTCTACGATCTGATCATGGAGGTGAATATTTGAGTTATGAGTTTGGTCTTCATTTAAAACAATGTGGAATAGTTTCACAACACATGCCACCTCGAACACCACAGCATAATGGTGTGTCTGAACATCGTAACCGTACTTTATTAGATATGGTGCGATCTATGATGTCTCTTACCAATTTACCACTATCATTTTGGGGTTATGCATTAGAGACAACTACATTCACGTTAAATAGGGCACCGTCTAAATCCGTTGAGATGACACCATATGAACTGTGGTTTAGCAAGAAACCTAAGCTGCCATTTCTTAATTAAAGTTTGGGGTTACGACACTTATATATGTCAAAAGGCTTTAGCCTGATAATCTCAAACGCAAATCGGAGAAATGCATCTTCGTAGGATACCCTAAGGAAACAATTGGGTACACCTTCTACCACAGATCCGAAGGCAAGATCTTTGTTGCCGAGAATGGAACCTTTATAGAGAAGGATTTTCTCTCGAAAGAAGTGAGTGGGAGGAAAGTAGAACTTGATGAGGTAATTGTACCTTCTCTCGAATTGGAAAGTAACACATCAGTGAAATCCGTTCCCGTGATGCCTACACCAACTAGATGATCATGAAACTGCGGATCAAGCTACTACTGGACCTCATAGGTCGAATAGAGCATGTTCCACACCAGAGTGGTACAGTAATCCTATTCTGGAAGTTATGTTACTAGACCATGGCGAACCTACGAACTATGAAGAAGCTATGATGAGCCCAGATTCCGATAAATGGCTTGAGGCCATGAAATCTGAGATAGGATCCATGTATGAGAACAAAGTGTGGACTTGCCCGATGATCGACAAGCCATAGAGAATAAATGGATCTTCAAGAAGAAGACTAGCGTTGATGGTAATGTTACTGTCTACAAAGCTCAACTTGTCACAAAAGGTTTTCGACAAGTTCAAGGTGTTGACTATGATGAGACCTTCTCACCTGTAGTGATGCTTAAGTCTTTCCGAATCATGTTAGCAATTGCCGCATTTTATGATTATGAAATGTGGCAAATGGACGTCAAATCTGCATTCCTTATTGGATTTCTTAAAGAAGAGTTGTATATGATGCAACCAGAAGGTTTTGTCGATCCTAAAGGTGCTAACAAAGTGTGCAATCTCCAGCGATCCATCTATGGACTGGTGCAAGAAGCATCTTGGAGTTGGAATATACGCTTTGATGAGGTGATCAAAGCATATGGTTTTATATAGACTTTCGAAGAAGCCTGTATTTACAAGAAAGTGAGTGGGAGCTCTGTAGCATTTCTGATATTATATGTGGATGACGTATTGATGATTAGAAATGATGTAGAATTTCTAGATAGCATAAAAGTATACTTGAATAAGAGTTTTTCAGTAAAAGACCTCGGTGAAGCTGCTTATATATTAGGCATCAAATCTATAGAGATAGATCAAGACGCTTAATAGGACTTTCACAAAGCACATACCTTGACAAAGTTTTGAAGAAGTTCAAAATGGATCAATCAAAGAAAGGGTTCTTGCCTGTGTAGCAAGGTGTGAAACTGAGCCAAACTCAAAGCCCGACCACTATAGAAGATAGAGAAAAAATGAAAGTCATTCCTTATGCCTCAGCCATAGGTTCTATCATGTATGCTATGTTGTGTACTGATACGTTTCCAACGTATCTATAATTTTTTATTCTTCCATGCTGTTATATTATCAATCTTGTATGTTTTATAATCATTTTATAGACATTTTATAACATTTTTTGGTACTAACCTATTGACATAGTGCCAAGTGCCAGTTGCTGTTTTTTGCATGTTTTTTACATCGCAGATAATCAATACCAAACGGAGTCCAAACGCAGAGAAACTTTTTGTGGATTTTTTTGGACTAGAAGACAACCAATGGACCGAAGAAGCACCTGGGGGCTGCTCCGAGGGGAGCACAACCCACCAGGGCGCGCCTGGAGGCCGAGGCGCGCCTTGGTGGGTTGTGCCCACCTCGGGTGCCCCCGGACCGCCTCTTTACTCTATAAATACCCCAATATTCCAGAAACCCCGAGGGAGTCGACAAAAATCAATTCCAGCCGCCGCAGAGTCCAGAACCACCAGATCCAATCTAGACACCATCACAGAGGGGTTCACCACTTCCATTGGTGCCTCTCCAATGATGCGTGAGAAGTTCTTTGTAGACCTTCGGGTCCGTAGTTAGTAGCTCGATGGCTTCCTCTCTCTCATTTGATTCTCAATATAATGGCCTCTTGGAGATCCATATGATGTAACTCTTTTGCCGTGTGTTTCTTGGGATCCGATGAACTTTGAGTTTACGATCACATCTATCACTTTTTATCCATGAAAGTTATTTGAGTTTCTTTGATCTCCTATAGGCATGATTGCTTATGGCCTCGTATTTCTTCTATGATATTTGGGTTTTGTTTGGCCAACTTGATCTATTTATCTTTCCATGGGAAGAGGTGCTTTGTAGTGAGTTCGATCTTACGGTGCTTGATCCCAGTGACAGAAGGGGAACCGACACGTATGTATCGTTGCTACTAAGGATAGAACGATGGGGTCTTCTACATAAATAGATCTTGTCTACATCATGTCATCGTTCATATTGCATTACTCCATTTCTCCATGAACTTAATACACTAGATGCATGCTGGATAGCGGTCGATGTGTGGAGTAATACTAGTAGATGCAGGCAGGAGTCGGTCTACTAATCTTGGACGTGATGCCTATGTAATGATCATTGCATGGATATCGCCATGATTATTTGAAGTTCTATCAATTGCCCAACAGTAATTTGTTTACCCACCATTTTTTATTTTTCTCGAGAGAAGCCACTAGTGAAACCTACGGCCCCCGGGTCTCTTTCTCATATTATTTTCCTTTGCGATATATTTTATTTTTCTCGAGAGAAGCCACCAGTGAAACATACACTAGGTTCATAATCAAAAATCTCATCTCCTCGCAATTTACATTATTTTCCATTTGCCTCTCATTTTCCTCCCCCCACTTCACAAAATTTGTCATTTTATTCGCCCTCTTTTTCATTCGCCGTTTTTTTGCCAGATCTGTTTTTGTGTGCAATCTTGTTTGGCGTTATTATCGTCACCGATAGTTCTTCCTCTATCGCGTGCACTCCCGAGAACGAAGTTCTCAACTTTAAACAAAGGGGGGAGAAAACTTAAAAGATGCCTGGTATAGAATTTGCAATGCTCATAATTGATCTATCTGTAAGCAATCTACTGTTGTTCTTCTTCGTTGTTTTTAGGTGGGCATCACCACTTGGTATAGATTTGTCCTTGATACGATTACCGGTGGAAATTTCTTGATGTGTCCCTCTCTTGATGCTTTTAATTCTATGGGAAATTTAGTAGGCTCGCCACCTCTTATGATTAATTAAACAACTTTGACTCTTGAGCATGTTATGGAAAGATTAGATGCTATTGAAAAGAAAATGCTTACTGAAGAGCATATTGAAAACTTTGATAAAAAGATGCATAATTTTGCTACTAAAATTGGGTCAAAAGCGGGAGAAGTTTTTAAGTTGCTAAAAGAAAAGGGAACCACAATTCATGAAAGAATTGAAGAAAGTTCATCTCGGATTGATAAACTAGAAGAAATCGTTAGTAACTTGACCACGGGTTTTGCTTCTGCTAAAACTATTGAAAAAACTCCAGTAAAGATTGGCAAGACTACTCAAGTTACTCAAGTTAGTAATAGTAAAGAGGATCTTAAGATGATTAGCATTCACCCGGATTTTGTTGAAGTTATGAGAGATCCCTTTGGCAAGAATGAATTCTTTAAGTTTGTTCCTAGGAGTATCATCATTGAAATCCTTATGCTAAATCTTTGAAGAATTCTAAGTGTTTGATCGAAGAGTTAGACAAAGATGACAAAACTTAGATCCTTGCTTTATGCCTAGCTAAGGGCGTAAAACTATAGTGCTTGTTGGGGGGGGGGGCAACACAATGGATAAAATTTATTTTTCCTTTCTGTTCTTGAGTGTTAGCGTAATTATGCTACTGTTATGATTGTGTTTTTTGTGTTTTAATTAGTGTTCGTGCCAAGTCAAGCCTTTAGGATCTTCTTGGGTGATAGTTGTTTGATCTTGCTGAAAAACAGAAACTTCTGCGCTCACGAAAACAATTCTCATTTTTAACGAGAGACCAATGCTACATCTTGAGCATGCGTTGGTTTTCCCTTCAAGAGGAAAGGGTGATGCAGCAAAGTAGCGTAAGTATTTACCTCAGTTTTTGAGAACCAAGGTATCAATCCAGTAGGAGATAACACGCAAGTCACCTAGTACCTGCACAAACAATCAAGAACCTTGCAACCAATGCGATAAAGGGGTTGTCAATCCCTTCACGGTCACTCGCAAAAGTGAGATCTAATAAAGATAGTAAGATGAATATTTTTGGTATTTTTGTTGTATAGATTGGAAAGTAAAGATTGCAAAATAAAATAAATAGGAAACTAGAATTGTAGATCGGAAACTTATATGATGTAAAATAGAAGGTTATATGATGGAAAATAGACCCGGGGGCCATAGGTTTCACTAGTGGCTTCTCTCAAGATAGCATATATTACAGTGGGTGAACAAATTACTGCCGAGCAATTGATAGAAGAGCGCATAGTTATGAGAATATCTAGGCAATGATCATGAATATAGGAATCACGTCAGTGTCAAGTAAACCAAAACGATTTTGCATCTACTACTATTACTCACACATCGACCGCTATCCAGCATGCATCTAGAGTATTAAGTTCATAAGAACGGAGTAATGCATTAAGCAAGATGACATGATGTAGAGGGATAAACTCAAGCAATATGATATAAACCCCATATTTTTATCCTCGATGGCAACAATACAATACGTGCCTTGCTGCCCTACTGTCACTGGGAAAGGACACCGCAAGATTGAACCCAAAGCTAAGCACTTCTCCCATTGCAAGAAAGATCAATCTAGTAGGCCAAACTAAACCAATAATGCGAAGAGACCTGCAAAGATATCAAATCATGCATATAAGAATTCAGAGAAGAACCAAATATTATTCATAGATAAACTTGATCATAAATCCACAATTCATCGGATCTCTGCAAACACACCACAAAAGAGTATTACATCGAATAGATCTCCAAGAACATCGAGGAGAGCTTTGTATTGAGAACCAAAGAGAGAGAAGAAGCCATCTAGCTAATAAATATGGAACCGTAGGTCTATGGTAAACTACTCACACATCATCAGAGAGGCTATGGTGTTGATGTAGAAGCCCTCCGTGATCGATTACCCCTCCGGTAGATCGCCGGAAAAGGCCCCAAGATGGGATCTCATGGCTACAGAAGGTTGCTGCGATGGAAAAGTGGTTTCGTGGCTCCCCCTGATGTTTTTAGGGTATAAGAGTATATATAGGCGAAAGAAGTACGTCGGTGGAGCTCCATGGGGCCCACGAGGGTGGGGGCGCGCCTACCCCATGGGCGCGCTCTCCTGCCTATTAGCCGCCTCGCAGAGTTCCAGACTTCAACTCCAAGTCTTCTGGATTGCTTTCGTTCCAATAAAGATCATCGCAAAGGTTTCATTCCGTTTGGTATTCCATTTCTGCAAAACGCCGAAATGGGCAAAAAAAAACAAAAACTGGCACTGGGCCTTCGGTTAATAGGTTAGTCCCAAAAATAATATAAAAGAGCATATTAAAGCCCATTAAACATCCATAATAGATAATATAATAGCATGGAACAATCAAAAATTATAGATACGTTGGAGACGTATCAAGCATCCCCAAGCTTAATTCCTACTCGTCCTTGAGTGGGTAAATGATAAAAAAATAGAATTTTTGATGTGGAATGCTACCTAACATATTTTTAAATGTAATTTTGTTTATTGTGGCATGAATGTTCAGATCCAAAAGATTCAACAAAAAAGTTTAATATTGACATAAAAATAACAATACTTCAAGCATACTAACCAAGCAATTATGTCTTCTCAAAATAACATAACCTAAGAAAGCTCATCCCTACCAAATCATATAGTTTGGCTATGCTTCATTTTCGTCACATAAAATGCTTCAATCATGCACAACCCCGATGACAAGCCAAGCAATTGTTTCATACTTTAGTATTCTAAAAAAATCAACTTTCACGCAATATATGAGCGTGAGCCATGGACATAACACTATAGGTGGAATAGAATGGTGGTTGTGGAGAAGACAAAAAAGAGGAAGATAGTTTCACATCAACTAGGCGTATCAATGGGCTATGGAGATGCCCATCAATAGATATCAATGTGAGTGAGTTGGGATTGACATGCAACGGATGCACTAGAGCTATAAGTGTATGAAAGCTCAACAAAAGAAACTAAGTGGATATGCATCCAACTTGCTTGCTCACGAAGACCTAGGGCAATTTGAGGAAGCCCATCATTGGAATATACAAGCCAAGTTCTATAATGAAAAATTCCCACTAGTATATGAAAGTGACAACATAAGAGACTCTCTATCATGAAGGTCATGGTGCTACTTTGAAGCACAAGTGTGGAAAAAGGATAGTAACATTGTCCCTTCTCTCCTTTTCTCTCATTTTTTTGTTTGGGCCTTCTTTTTTTTATGGCCTCTTTTTTTCTCCCTTTTTTTGGTCCGGAGTCTCAACCCAACTTGTGGGGGAATCATAGTCTCCATCATCCTTTCCTCGCGTGGAACAATGATCTAATAATGAAGATCATCACACTTTTATTTACTTACAACTCAAGAATTACAACTCGATACTTAGAACAAAATATGACTCTATGTGAATGCCTCCAGCGGTGTACCAGGATGTGCAATGAATCAAGAGTGACATGTATGAAAAATTATGAATGGTGGCCATGCCACAAATACGATGTCAACTACATGATCGTGCAAAGCAATATGACTATGATGAAGCGTGTCATAATAAACAGAACGGTGGAAAGTTTCATGGAAATATATCTTGGAATGGCTATGGAAATGCCATAATAGGTAGGTATGGTGGTTGTTTTGAGGAAGGTAAATGATGGTTTTATGGTATCGGCAAAAGTTGCGCGGCACAAGAGAGGCTAGCAATGGTGGAAGAGTGAGGGTGCGTATAATCCATGGGCTCAACATTAGTCATAAAGAACTCACATACTTATTGAAAAAATCTACAAGTCATCAAAACCAAGCACTACGCACATGCTCCTAGGGGGATAGATTGGTAGGAAAAGACCATCGCTCGTCCCCGACTGCCACTCATAGGGCAAGCAATCAAAGAAACACCTCATGCTTCAAATTTGTCACATAATGGTTACCATACGTGCATGCTACGGGACTTGCAAACCTCAACACAAGTATTTCTCAATTTCACAATTACTCAACTAGCACGACTCTAATATCACCATCTTCATATCTCAAAACAATCATCAAGTATCAAACTTCTCATAGTATTTTTATTATACCCATCTTGAATGCCCATCATATTAGGACTAATTTTATAACCAAAGCAAATTACCGTGCTGTTCTGAAAGGTTCTCAAAATAATATAAGTCAAGCATGAGAGATCGATAATTTCTATAAAATAAAACCACCACCGTGCTCTAAAAGATATAAGTGAAGCACTAGAGCAAAATTATCTAGCTCAAAAGATATAAGGGAAGCACATAGAGTATTCTAATAAATTCCGATTCATGTGTGTCTCTCCCAAAAGGTGTGTACAGCAAGGATTATTGTGGTAAACTAAAAATCAAAGACTCAAATCATACAAGACGCTCCAAGCAAAACACATATCATGTGGTGAATAAAAATATAGCCTCAAGTAAAGTTACCGATAGAGGAAGACAAAAGAGGGGATGCCTTCCGGGGCATCCCCAAGCTTAGGCATTTGGTTGTCCTTGAATTTTACCTTGGGGTGCCTTGGGCATCCCCAAGCTTAGGCTCTTGCCACTCCTTATTCCAAAATCCATCAAATATTTACCCAAAAACTTGAAAACTTCACAACACAAAACTTAACAGAAAATCTCATGAGCTCCGTTAGTATAAGAAAACAAACTGCCACTTTAATGTACTGTAATGAACTCATTCTCTATTTATATTGGTGTAAACCTACTGTATTCCAACTTCTCTATGGTTCATATCCCCCGATACTAGCCATAGATGCATCAAAATAAGCAAAGAACACGCGAAAAACAGAATCTGTCAAAAATAGAATAGTCTGTAGCAATCTGTAGGTTTCGAATAATTCTGTAACTCCAAAAATTCTGAAAAATTAGGACGACCAGAAAATTTGTATAATGATCTACTGCAGTTGGAATTGGTTTTTATCACTCTCTGGTAAAAAATGAAAATTACTTTCGTGAGCGCATACTTTTGAAGGAAATATGCCCTAGAGGCAATAATAAAGTTATTATTTATTTCCTTATTTCATGATAAATGTCTATTATTCATGCTAGAATTGTATTAACCGGAAACATAATACATGTGTGAATACATAGACAAACAGAGTGTCACTAGTATGCCTCTACTTGACTAGCTCGTTGAATCAAAGATGGTTAAGTTTCCTAGCAATAGACATGAGTTGTCATTTGATTAACGGGGTCACATCATTAGAGAATGATGTGATTGACTTGACCCATTCCGTTAGCATAGCACTTGATCGTTTAGTTTGTTGCTATTGCTTTCTTCATGACTTATACATGTTCCTATGACTATGAGATTATGCAACTCCCGTTTACCGGAGGAACACTTTGTGTGCTACCAAACGTCACAACGTAACTGGGTGATTATAAAGGTGCTCTACAGGTGTCTCCAAAGGTACTTGTTGGGTTGGCGTATTTTGAGATTAGGATTTGTCACTCCGATTGTCCGAGAGGTATCTCTGGGCCCTCTCGTTAATACACATCACTTAAATCCTTGCAAGCATTGCAACTAATGAGTTAGTTGCGGGATGACGTATTACGGAACGAGTAAAGAGACTTGCCGGAAACGAGATTGAACTAGGTACTGAGATACCGACGATCGAATCTCGGGCAAGTAACATACCGATGACAAAGGGAACAACGTATGTTGTTATGTGGTTTGACTGATGAAGATCTTCGTATAATATGTGGGAGCCAATATGAGCATCCAGGTTCCGCTATTGGTTATTGGCCGGAGACGTGTCTCGGTCATGCCTACATAGTTCTCGAACCCGCGGGGTCTGCACGCTTAAAGTTTTGGTGACGATTGTACTATGAGTTTATGTGATTTGATGTACCAAAGGTAGTTCGGAGTCCTGGATGAGATCGGGGACATGACGAGGAGTCTCGAAATGGTCGAGACATAAAGATCGATATATTGGATGACTATATTCGGACATCTGAAAGGTTCTGAGTGATTCGGGTATTTTCGGGGGTACCGGGGAGTTACGGGAATATGAGGAAGAAGTAATGGGCCTCATGGGCAAGTGGTGGAAGAGAGGAGGCAGGGCGCGCGGCCCCCTAGCCCAAAGCGAATTGGACTAGGGGGCCGGCCCCCCTTTCCTCCTTTTCCCCCCTCTCCTTCCTTCTCCTTCTCCTCCTTCCTTTCCTCCTCCTAGTAGGAGTAGGAAAGGGGAGTCCTACTCCTACTAGGAGGAGGACACCTCCTCCTGGCGCGCCCATAGAGGGCCGGCCGGCCTCCCCCCTTGCTCCTTTATATACGGGGCAGGGGGCATCTCTAGACACACAAGTTGATCTGTTGATCTCTCCCAGCCATGTGCGGTGCCCCCCTCCACCATATTCCACCTCGGTCATATCGTAGCGGTGCTTAGGCGAAGCCCTGCGTCGGTAGCAACATCATCACCGTCATCACACTGTCGTGCTGACGGAACTCTCCCGTGAAGCTCTGCTGGATCGGAGTTCGCGGGATGTCATCGAGCTGAACGTGTGCTGAACTCGGAGGTGTCGTGCGTTCGGTACTTGATCGGTCGGATCATGAAGACGTACGACTACATCAATCGCGTTGTGCTAACGCTTCCGCTTTCGGTCTACGAGGGTACGTGGACAACACTCTCCCCTCTCGTTGCTGTGCATCACCATGATCTTGCGTGTGCGTAGGAATTTTTTGAAATTACTACGTTCCCCAACAGTGGCATCCGAGCCAGGTTTTATGCGTAGATGTCATATGCACGAGTAGAACACAAGTGAGTTGTGGGCGATATAAGTCATACTACTTACCAGCATGTCATACTTTGGTTCGGCGGTATTGTTGGATGAAGCGGCCTAGACCGACATTACGCGTACGCTTACGCGAGACTGGTTCTACCGACGTGCTTTGCACACAGGTGGCTGGCAGGTGTTAGTTTCTCCAACTTTAGTTGAACCGAGTGTGGCTACGCCCGGTCCTTGCGAAGGTTAAAACAACACCAACTTGACAAACTATCGTTGTGGTTTTGATGCGTAGGTAAGAACGGTTCTTGCTAAGCCCAGTAGCAGCCATGTAAAACTTGCAACAACAAAGTAGAGGACGTCTAACTTGTTTTTGCAGGGCATGTTGTGATGTGATATGGTCAAGACGTGATGAGATATAAGTTGTTGTATGAGATGATCATGTTTTGTTGAAGTTATCAGCAACTGGCAAAAGCCTTATGGTTGTCTCTCTATTGCATAAGATGCAAGCGCCAAATAATTGCTTTACTTTATCACTATGCGATAGCAATAGTTGCAAGAGAAATAGTTGGCGAGACGACCATGTGACGACACATTGATATAGATCAAGATGATGGAGATCATGGTGTCATGCCGGTGACGATGGAGATCATGACGATGCTTTGGAGACAGAGATCAAAGGCACAAGATGATGATGGCCATATCATGTCACATATTTTGATTGCATGAGATGTTTATCTTTTATACATCTTACTTTGCTTAGTTACGATGGTAGCATTATAAGATGATCTCTCACTAAATTTCAAGATAAAAGTGTTCTCCCTGAGTATGCACTGTTGCCAAAGTTCGTCGTGCCCAGACACCACGTGATGATCGGGTGTGATAAGCTCTACGTCCATCTACAACGGGTGCAAGCCAGTTTTGCAGACACAGAATACTCAGGTTAAACTTGACAAGCCTAGCATATGCAGATATGGCCTCGGAACACTGAGACCGAAAGGTCGAGCGTGAATCATATAGTAGATATGATCAACATAGCAATGTTCACCATTGAAAACTACTCCATTTCACGTGATGATCGGTTATGGTTTAGTTGATTTGGATCACGTGATCACTTAGAAGATTAGAGGGATGTATTTCTAAGTTGGATTTCTTAAGTAATATGATTAATTGAACTTTAATTTATCATGAACTTAGTCCTAATAGTATTTGCATATCTATGTTGTAGATCAATAGCTCGCGTTATTGCTTCCCTAAGTTTTATATGTGTTCCTAGAGAAAACTAAGTTGAAAGATGATAGTAGCAATGATGCCGACTGGGTCTATGATCTGATGTTTATCCTCATTGCTACATAGAAGAATTATGTCCTTGATGCACCGCTAGGTGACTGACCTATTGCAGGAGCAGATGCAGACGTTATGAACGTTTGGCTAGCTCAATATGATGACTACTTGATAGTTTAGTGCACCATGCTTAACAGCTTAGAATCGCGATTTCGAAGATGTTTTGAACATCATGGACCATATGAGATGTTCCAGGAGTTGAAATTAATATTTCAAGCAAATACCCGAGTTGAGAGATATGAAGTCTCCAACAAGTTCTATAGCTAAAAGATGGAGGAGAATAGCTCAAGCAGTAAGCATGTGCTCAGATTGTCTGGGTACTACAATCGCTTGAATCAAGTGGTAGTTAATCTTCCAGATAAAATAGTGATTGACAGAATTCTCTAGTCACCATCACCAAGTTAGTAGAACTTAGTGATGAACTATAATATGCAAGGGATGATGAAAACAATTCCCAAGCTCTTCGCGATGCAAAAATCAGCGAAGGTAGAAATCAAGAAAAACATCAAGTGTTGATGGTTGACAAGACCACTAGTTTCAAGATAAAGGGCAAAGGGGAGAAGGGGAACTTCAAGAAGAACGGCAAACAAGTTGCTGCTCAAGTGAAGAAACCCAAGTCTGGACCTATGCCTGAGACTAAGTGCTTCTACTGCAAAGGGACTGGTCACTAGAAGCGGAACTACCCCAAGTATTTGGTGGATAAGAAGGATGGCAAAGTGAACAAAGCTATATTTGATATACATGTTATTGATGTGTACTTTACTAGTGTTTATAGCAACCCCTCGGTATTTGATACTGGTTCAGTTGCTAAGAGTAGTAACTCGAAATGGGAGTTGCAAAATAAACAGAGACTAGTTAAGGGTGAAGTGACAATGTGTGTTGGAAGTGGTTCCAAGATTGATATGATCATCATCGCACACCCCCTATACTTTCGGGATTAGTGTTGAACCTAAATAAATGTTATTTGGTGTTTGCGTTGAGCATAAATTTGATTGGATCATGTTTATTGCAATACGGTTATTCATGTAAGTTAGAGAATAATTGTTGTTCTATTTACATGAATAAAACCTTCTATGGTCATACACCCAATGAAAATGGTTTGTTGGATCTCGATCATGGTGATACACATTTTCATAATATTGAAGCCAAAATATGCAAAGTTAATAATGATAGTGCTACTTATTTGTGGCACTGTCGTTTAGGTCATATTGATGTAAAGCGCATGAAGAAAATCCATGCTGATGGGCTTTTGGAATCACTTGATTATGAATCAGTTGATGCTTGCGAACCATGCCTCATGGGCAAGATGACTAAGACTCCCTTCTCCGAAACAATGGAGCGAGCAACAGATTTGTTGGAAATCATACATACTGATGTATGTGGTCTGATGAATATTGAGGCTCGCGGCAGGTATCATTATTTTCTGATCTTCACAGATGATTTGAGAAGATATTACTATATCTACTTGATGAAACACAAGTCTGAAATATTTGAAAAGTTCAAAGAATTTCAGAGTGAAGTGGAGAATCATCGTAACAAAAATAAAAGTTCTTAGATATGATCGTAGAAGTAAAATATTTGAGTTACGAGTTTGGCCTTCAGTTAAAACAATGTGAAATAGTTTCACTACTCATGCCACCTGGAACACCACAGTGTAATGGTGTGTCCAAACGTCGTAACCGTGCTTTATTAGATATGGTGCGATCTATCATGTCTCTTACCGATTACCACTATCATTTTGGGGTTATGCATTAGAGACAGCTACATTCACGTTAAATAGGGCACCATCTAAATCCGTTGAGACGACACCGTATGAACTGTGGTTTGGCGAGAAACCTAAGCTGTCGTTTCTTAAAGTTTGGGACTGCGATGCTTATGTGAAGAAGTTTCAACATGATAAGCTCGAACCCAAATCGGAGAAGTAAATCTTCATAGGATACCCAAAAGAAAATATTGGGTACACCTTCTATCACAGATCCGAAGGCAAGATATTCATTGCTGAGAATGGATCCTTTCTAGAGAAGGAGTTTCTCTCGAAATAAGTGAGTGGGAGGAATGTAGAACTTGATGAGGTAACTGTACCTGCTCCCTTATTGGAAAGTAGTTCATCACAGAAATCTGTTCCTGTGATTACTACACCAATTAGTGAGGAAGCTAATGATGATGGTCATGTAACTTCAGATCAAGTTACTACCGAACCTCGTAGGTAAACCAGAGTGAGATCCGCACCAGAGTGGTATGGTAATCCTGTTCTGGAGGTCATGTTACTTGACCATGACGAACCTACGAACTATGAGGAAGCGATGATGAGCCCAGATTCCGTGAAATGGCTTGAGGCCATGAAATCTGAGATGAGATTCATGTATGAGAGCAAAGTATGGACTTTGATTGACTTGCCCAATGATCGGCGAGCCATTGAGATTAAATGGATCTTCAAGAGGAAGACGGACGCTGATAGTAGTGTTACCATTTACAAAGCTAGAATTGTCGCAAAAAGGTTTTCGACAAGTTCAAGGTGTTGACTACGATGAGAGTTTCTCACTCGTATCTATGCTTAAGTCTGTCCAAATCATGTTAGCGGTTGCCGCATTTTATGAAATCTGGCAAATGGATAAACAAAACTACATTCCTTAATGGATTTATTAAAGAAGAGTTGTATATGATGCAACCAGAAGGTTTTGTCAATCCTAAAGGTGCTAACAAAATATGCAAGCTCCAGCGATCCATCTATGGACTGGTGCAAGCATCTCGGAGTTGGAATATACGCTTTGATAAGTTGATCAAAGCATATAGTTTTATATAGACTTGCGGTGAAGCCTGTATTTACAAGAAAGTGAGTGGGAGTACTACAACATTTCTGATAAGTATATGTGTATGACATATTGTTGATCGGAGATAATGTAGATTTATTCTGCAAAGCATAAAGGAATGTTTGAAAGGATTTTTTCAAAGAAAGACCTCGGTGAAGCTGCTTACATATTGAGCATCAAGATCTATAGAGATAGATCAAGACGCTTGATAAGTTTTTCAATGAGTACATACCTTGACAAGATTTTGAAGTAGTTCAAAATGGAACAGTCAAAGAAGGAGTTCTTGCCTATGTTACAAAGGTGTGAAGTTGAGTAAGACTCAAAACCCGACCACGGCAGAAGATAGAGAGAGAATGAAAGTCATTCCCTATGCCTCAACCATAGGTTCTATAAAGTATGCCATGCTGTGTACCAGACCTATTGTATACCCTGCCCTGAGTTTGGCAAGGGAGTACAATAGTGATCTAGGAGTAGATCACTGGTCATTGGTCAAAATTATCCTTAGTGGAATAAGGATATGTTTCTCGATTATGGAGGTGACAAAAGGTTCGTCGTAAAAGGTTACGTCGATGCAAGTTTGACACTGATCCAGATGACTCAAAGTCTCAATCTGGATACATATTGAAAATGGGAGCAATTAGCTAGAGTAGCTTAGTGCAGAGCATTGTTGACATAGAAATTTGCAAAATACTTACGGATCTGAATGTGGCACACCCGTTGACTAAACTTCTCTCACAAGAAAAACATGATCACACCTTAGTACTCTTTGGGCGTTAATCACATAGCGATGCGAACTAGATTATTGAATCTAGTAAACCCTTTCGGTGTTGGTCACATGACGATGTGAACTATGGGTGTTAATCACATGGTGATGTGAACTATTGATGTTAAATCACATGGCGATGTGAACTAGATTATTGACTCTAGTGCAAGTGGGAGACTGAAGGAAATATGCCCTAGAGGCAATAATAAAGTTATTATTTATTTCCTTATTTCATGATAAATGTCTATTATTCATGCTAGAATTGTATTAACCGAAAACGTAATACATGTGTGAATACATAGACAAACAGAGTGTCACTAGTATGCCTCTACTTGACTAGCTCGTTGAATCAAAGATGGTTAGGTTTCCTAGCCATAGACATGAGTTGTCATTTGATTAACGGGGTCACATCATTAGAGAATGATGTGATTGACTTGACCCATTCCGTTAGCATAGCACTTGATCGTTTAGTTTGTTGCTATTGCTTTCTTCATGACTTATACATGTTCCTATGACTATGAGATTATGCACTCCCGTTTACCAGAGGAACACTTTGTGTGCTACCAAACATCACAACGTAACTGGGTGATTATAAAGGTGCTCTACAGGTGTCTCCAAAGGTACTTGTTGGGTTGGCGTATTTCGAGATTAGGATTTGTCACTCCGATTGTCCGAGAGGTATCTCTGGGCCCTCTCGTTAATACACATCACTTAAAGCCTTGCAAGCATTGCAACTAATGAGTTAGTTGCGGGATGATGTATTATGGAACGAGTAAAGAGACTTGCCGGTAACGAGATTGAACTAGGTATTGATATACCGGCGATCGAATCTCGGGCAAGTAACATACCGATGACAAAGGAAACAACATATGTTGTTATGCGGTTTGACTGATAAAGATCTTCGTAGAATATGTGGGAGCCAATATGAGCATCCAGGTTCCGCTATTGGTTATTGGCTGGAGACGTGTCTCGGTCATGTCTACATAGTTCTCGAACCCGTAGGGTCCGCATGCTTAAAGTTTCGGTGACGATTGTATTATGAGTTTATGTCATTTGATGTACCGAAGGTAGTTTGGAGTCCTGGATGAGATCGGGGACATGACGAGGAGTCTCGAAATGGTCGAGACATAAATATCGATATATTGGATGACTATATTGGGGCATCGGAAAGGTTTCGAGTGATTCGGGTATTTTCGGGGGTACCGGGGAGTTACGGGAATACGAGAAAGAAGTAACGTGCCTCATGGGCCAAGTGGTGGAATTGAGGAGGCAGGGCGCGCGCCCCCCTAGCCCAAACCGAATTGGACTAGGGGGTCGGCCCCCCTTTCCTCCTTTTCCTCCCTCTCCTTCTTTCTCCTTCTCCTGCTTCGTTTCCTCCTCCTAGTAGGAGTAGGAAAGGGGAGTTCTACTCCTACTAGGAGGAGGACACCTCCTCCTAGCGCGCCCATAGAGGGCCGGCCAGCCTCCCCCCTTGCTCCTTTATATACGGGGGCAGGGGGCACCTCTAGACACACAAGTTGATCTGTTGATCTCTCCCAGCCCTGTGCGGTGCCACCCTCCACCATATTCCACCTCGGTCATATCGTAGCGGTGCTTAGGCGAAGCCCTGCGTCGGTAGCAACATCATCACCGTCATCACACCGTCGTGCTGACGGAACTCTCCCGTGAAGCTCTGCTGGATCGGAGTTCATGGGATGTCATCGAGCTGAACGTGTGCTGAACTCGGAGGTGCCGTGCGTTCGGTACTTGGATCGGTCGGATCGTGAAGACGTACGACTACATCAACCGCGTTGTGCTAACTCTTCCGCTTTCGGTCTACGAGGGTACGTGGACAACACTCTCCCCTCTCGTTGCTATGCATCACCATGATCTTGCGTGTGCGTAGGAATTTTTTTGAAATTACTACATTCCCCAACAACTTTCTGTTTTTATCAGCAAGATCAAACAACAATCACCCAAGAAGATCCTAAAGGCATTACTTGGCACAAACTGTAGAGACCCGACCCGAATGGATCAAGTCTCTGTGCTTAAGTGTCATCCCTGGATCGGTATGCTGACACACACAGTACTCGAGGATTTATAACAGAGGTAAATCACATGTAAAAGTAACGTAAATACTATTACCTCAATCCAAATAGCGGAAGTAACAAGGTTGTGGATTCCCATCAACACCAACGGCAAAGTTGAGTGTAGAAATTGTAACCCTAACATATCACTTACTCGTCGTAAGATAATCCTGCAACATGAGACGTTGCAGCCACAAAGGGTCAGTACATTGAATGTACTGGCAAATTCACACTATAGAGCAATGATGAATAATGGCTATCACTACATGCATATATGGTTGGTGGAAAAGCTCTATGGTTATAAGGTTTTTTGCGAAAAGCCAATTTTTCCCTACTACAAAGGAATAAATTTTATTTAACTATCATGGTGGTTGTCAAACATTGAGAATGGTTGACAGCATTCTCAATCCCAATTAAGCATTATCATTAAAAAACCCAACAAAATTAAATTTTAGAGTAACATGTTGAGATTCACATGATAATCCAGGTACTAGATACTCAAGATGTCCATAACCGGGGACACGTCTTATCATGATTAGTTTATACACTCTGCAGAGGTTTGCGCACTTTTCCCCACAAGACTTGATCGCCTCCATTTGGTTTCTCGCACTACACGGTGTTTGAGAATACGGATGACCGAGACATAGTCTTTCAGAAGCGCTAGCACCTTACGATGGATAGACCGTTACACCTACTTTCCCCTACATCTGCTAGTCTACCCTATAAGAGTTCACACGACTTAATCAACTATGCTAGAGCCCATAATGGCTTGTGGCTGCACACGGAAGTTTCTAGTATGAAAAATCTCATGATCCCTTTGAGCCTGGGTGGCGGTCCATAAAAAAACAGGCAATCCTGGTCTACCCAGGTGCCTAGACAGGCAATCTTGGAATACCCAGGTACCTCAATCCACCCAGATGTGTGTTTAAGTTGCCACCTTAAGTAAACCATTAATTAACAATCTCACATCTGTCATGAATACTCTCAAAACCCAATCCACGTCTACGAGCATAGCATGGCACTATAAGCATAACGTAATAGTAACTCCCAAGGTTTGAATGCAGGGCAATAGGTTCCTACCTCATCAACTACTTCCCAATACCCACATGTTATCAATCCTACTCATGCAATGTTTGAGGGTGAAGCTAATGCATAAAAACTGGGTATGAAAGGGGATATGATCAAAGTGTGAACTTGCCTGAAATGTTGATTGAAGATGATTCTCACTCATAACTCTTGATAGTTCTACTCGTCACACTCCGGTCAATCTATCATAAGCAAGCAATAGTAACCACACATAAGCAATCACTCAAAAGATCAGAAAGAATGAAGAAGACGATTCGGAAAACATCAAAACCAAGAAAATAACTCTTGCAACATAAAACAATTCCTAACAGTACCAAAATTATGTGAATTTGGCTTTATCAGAAAGTTTAGGTCAAGAGCTTCGATTTGCAAAAAGAATCAACTAAAACGGAGCTACGAAACTCAAGTTATGATCAAACGAAGTTCAAATACAAATCTGGTTGAATTAAAATTTTAAAACTTTCAAAAACATGTTTGAGTTGGATTACTGTAAAGAGGGGATCATAACGAAGACGTGAGCGTTGGTTTCGTTGGATTTGGACTAACGAGTAAAAAGTAATGATCGTTTGAAAATCAGGGACTAATTTGTAAATTAAATCATCACAGATAGGTCCCTGGCCGAAAACTAAAATAAAAAAATCCTATCGAGTGAACCCTCGCTAACAGAACCTATCTAGCGAATCTGTTCACTGAACAACCTAAACGAACGAATGAAATCTAAATAAGTAAAACTAAACAAAACGGTTTTAAGTCGAAAACCAAAACTAAAACTACTAAAAGAAAACCGGGCGAACCGGGCGGTTCCTACCGGTTCAGGCGGGTCGGCGGTGGATCGAACCGGCGTTGGCGGTCAACTCCGACGGCAGCGAGGCGAGGCGGCACAGCGGTTCCGGCGATGCGCGAGCAAGGGGTGCGGCGGCGCGCTGTGCAGCAGCGGCGGGCGGCGGCACGGCGAGGCGCTGCGGCAGCAGCGGCGGATCTGCGCGGTGCGGCGGCGCGACAGCAGGGAGGAGAGGGTGTCCGGGCCTCGCCATTTATAGGCGGGGAGGCGGCGCACGGCTTGCGGGAGGGGCAACGACGACGGTGTCCGCGCCGGACACGGGCGACGGCGGTGTGCAGCGCCCGGACTCGGGGCGAAGGCGGCGCGCGGCTTGGGCCAGCCGGCTGGCTGGGCCGTGGCCCAGTCGGTCGGCCCGAAGATTTTTTTTTAAATAAAACATTTTCTCAGAAAATAAAAACAGAAAAATATATAAATAAATATATTATATAGGCATATAATATATCAAAATTTTCAGAAAAAGATTTCCTATGAGCTGAACATTTTTATAGAGTCAAATAAAATACACACAAATTCAAATAAAGCAAATAGTGCTTCTGCTCTAGTAAAATCGAGTAAAAAATCATTTCAAAAATACCAAAATTAATTCAAATTTATTTCTCTCCAATTTTCTGATGTAGGGAATCATGTTACCCTATTTTTCATATATTTTATTTTTGGAGAAAATAATTTGAATAAAACTCAAATAACTCTAAATTGAAAATAATTCCAATAGGACTTTAAATTTGATCTTTGAAACTCCCAACTCATATTTCATATAATTTGAAGAAGTCATTTTATCTTCTCTTGTGAAAATCATTGAGTTGCATAAAGTTTCAGAATTGGAAATATTTTCCCAAATGAAATTCAAATATTTTCGAACACCCCATTTCATTTAAATAAATGGAAGAAGTCATGTCATCTTCTCTCCAGGGTTTTATGATGAAAAGTATTTGAATTCACGGAGATTAGAAATGCAAAAATGAAAGTTTGGGAAAGTCCTTTTATTCCCTCTCATTTAACTTTCAAAAGTTTCAAATTTCACTCAACTTCACACAATCAATCAAACAATCAATCAAATCTATCTATTTATTATAACATTCCAAAATTTAGAATTTTGGGATGTTACAAACCTACCACCCTTAAAATGAATCTCGTACTCGAGATTTGGAGAGGCTAGCAAGAAAAGGGGTCTGGGGTGCTACCACCCTTAGAAGCATGGTTACTGTTCCACCAAAACTCATATACTCCATCCTTATTCTTGACAGTGTCGGTCTTCTCAGATCCTTGAGAAAATTCCTTCCCTGAGCTCTTCCGGTAGTGGCATAACCTTTTCCTCAATTCTTCTGTCCTTTCATCTTGGTAAGGTTATTCCGAGACTGGGTCTTCTTACCTAACGGGTCTGGCGCCAGTACTAAACAACTAATCGATATCTCATGGTGGTCAACAAATTTATGGTTTCTCCGGTAGGAAATGGGTCTGGGTTGATCCTCACCGTATAACCTACGGTTGGCAAAAGCTGCCTTATACAAGGGAAAATTTGCTATACCATTCTAAGGTCTAAACAGGGTTTTGATCGTCGTCTCTTTACTATAGGTAAGTCACTCAGATTTACCATCCCACATAGCAAGGCGAATAATAAGAGTAAGTCGGTATGGTGATCAATCCATCCCGCACCCAAATCATTACCTTGTATATAGTTTAGCGAATCTCGCATTCTAACACTCGATCATCCTCACAAGCATTGCAGAATTTCTCTTGTCCACGAACTGCGTTTGGAATAATCCATTGATTCTGCAAGCCAAACAAACATCTATCGTTCCTTCACCACTCTCAGGTTTTGCGTAAAATCCTATAAATCGTCGGTTGATAAGTCGTAATTCCTTCCAGGGTTTTTCCTTCAGCAAGAGTGTGCTTGCTTCTTGGCAGGTTCTGGGGCCTGTGGGTTATGGCCCATCTCATCACTTGCAAACCTTGAACTCATAATCGGGGCAACAGATCTCTAATCCAACATCCAACTTCCAGCTTCCTAGTATACTAAAATCCATCCAATTGTACTGTCTTACTTCCTTCTATTGGCACCAAACTAGGACATGATTACTTAGACTCATCATGGAGTTTCCATTGATCCATATTTCCGACATCATACCTCCTTTATATACAATAGTAATTTATCTCTTCATCCTCGTGGGATATACCACATACCAAGATAAAAACTTATACTTATGGAGTCCATATTCCACTTCGTGGAACATCATTATCCTTTCCAGGGTCAAGCGTCCTTACAGGGGAATATTGGCCATCTCTGCATGGCACTTCTTCAACTGGAAAAATGTGAAACACATCATGAACTCCTGACAGTCCTTCGGGTAACTCCAACTTGTAGGCCACTTCTCTCATACCCTCCAAAACTCGGTATGTCCTACAAATCTCGGGGCTAATTTTCCCTTAACTCCAAATCGTTTAATTCCTCGCAGAGGGGACTCACGAAGACATGTTCTGTCTCAAATTTCATAGACTACCTCCTTGCATTTTTGAGTCTGCATAACTCTTCTGCCTGGACTGAGCTACCTTCAGTCTATCTTGGATCAACTTAACATTCTCTTCTGACTCCTTGATCACATTTGGTCCAAACAACAGACGGTCTCCAACTTCATCCCACATCAACGGTGTCTGGCTCCTTTTCCCATACAAAACTTCAAAAGGGCATCTTCAAACTGGCTTGGTAACTATTGTTGTATGAGAACTCCACGTAAGGCAAATTGTCATCCCAACTAGATCCATAATCTAGCGCACAGGCTCTCAACATATCTTCCAAAATCTGGTTGACTCTCTCGGTCTGTCCATCTGTCTACGGGTGAAATGCTGTATTGAACTCCAATCTCGTACCCAAAGTCTGGTGTAACTGATGCCAAAACTTTGAAGTAAACTGTGTTCCTCCATCTGATACGATGGTCCTTGGAACTACATGCAGACATACGATCCTGGACATATATATCTTGGCCGACTTCGCACTTGTATAGGTGGTTTTCACTGAGATAAAGTGAGCCACTTTGGTCAAGAGAATCAACTACTACCTCGTTAGAATCATATCCCGATCGGGTTCTGGGAAATCCGGTAATGAAATCCATGCCAAGCTTATCCCACTTCCATTCGGGTATCGGCATAGGCTATAGTAATCTTGCTGGCTTCTGATGCTCGACTTTTACTTTCTCTGGCATGCATCACTTACGACTACATACTCCGCAATATCCTTCTTCATACCAGTCCACCAGAAACGCTCCTTCAAATCCAAATACATCTTGGTGTTTCCAGGGTGAATCGAGTATGGTGAGTCATGAGCCTCCTGAAGTATTAATTTCCTGATCTTTGCATTATTGGCCACATATACACAGTCCTCGAACCATAAGGTGTCGTGCTCATCCTTATGGAAACCTTTGGCCTTTCCTTTGCTCATCCTCCCTTTTACCTCAGCAATCTGTTTGTCATCCTTCTGAGTTTCATGGATCTTTCCCAATAATGTAGACTGAACTTCCATTGCTGCAACAAAACCTTTGGGAACAATCGCCAACTGAAGTTCCCTGAGATCCTCGGCTAACTCCTTTGGTAATCCTCTGATTATGAGGGTATTCGTCCTTGTTTTTTTGGTTGTGTCCTATTTCTCCAAAAAGCTTGTATGCACAAGGTTTCTTCATATCCTTTCCATAAGGCCTCAACTTCTGGGACACATACCGAGACTTTGGCAAAGTCAACTTAAATTCTTTCCAAGTGGTTACTCCTTGCCATCCATTGATGGTTTGGTACATCCTCCACCAAGTAGCAGCACCTCTTTCAAAACACTTAAGAGCATGCTGGGCCATATCCTCTTCGGTTATAGTGTTATTCTCCATATGATCTTCCATGTTCTAAATCCATCGGTCTGTCTCTAATTGACTTATCGGTCCAGAAAATATGTATTCATCTCCATTCATCCTCTATTGGGTCCATGGGTTTTGGGGTGGGATAAGAGAGATAGAGAGAGATACACACAAGGCAAACAAAAGTTTTGAAAAGGTAGATTTTATTTGTGGCTGTCGGGAAAAAACATCAAACAAATGACAGCTCACAAACGTAGCATCTAACGTAAGTGTATAACAGGGATTTGGTCTTCTAAAGGTCAATAAATCTTCAAAGTCATCAAACCCATCAAGTCTTGTTCCTGCCTCCAATGGCTTCTTCCAATCATGCTTGTCCTTTTCTAGTTCTTTTGCCAGATCATCTCTATTAATGTGAAGTCTCTCGTGACCTCCTTTAATTATTTTTGGAGGTGCGTTCCAAACTTCCGGGTTTCAACATCCTTGGCATGAACCATGGTCCTACTATCCTTCAGTTCCTGATGAATCTTTGATGTACCACGGTTTTTCTCCTCTAGCTTGGCTACTTTCAGCTTCTGGGTCCTGAGTTCTTCACGAAACGCTTCCTCATCAAATACGGCTTCCTGCAGATCCATCTTAACTTCTTGATGTAACACTCCAGATCCCGGTGATACACCAGCTAAAGTTAAAACTTCACCTCTTGCTGATAGATGCTCCATCAGCCTTCTACCATCCAATCCTTCCATGCATATGCATGCTTAACTCAGCACGGTGACAATAGCATAAGTGGGCGGTAACATCATGGATAACCGTGTTTCTGCCCTTGTCATTGCCATGAGCTATCTTCCATAGTTGATATCTCCTGACTTAGGGTTTTCTTGACAAAACTTTGAGTTCTCAGCTCTCCATGTTCCGGTCTTTCTCCAATACATCTTGATCTCGGGTATTGACAGCTTCCATAGTCTTCCAAGTTCCATAAGGGGTGCCTTCCTAGGTCATACAAATCTAGAAATTGTACAGGGCCTTCAAATTATCCTAGTCTTTGGAGTCTTCAACCGTTGCAGTTTCCATTATTATAATGTATGGTAAAATCCTCTTCATTCTGAATGGTCTCAGTTGTCCGATATCTTGTACTTCTTGAAGTGGTCTCATCAGCCGAAACTTCGTGTGGTCAAAAGGGGAAAGGGGTATGGTCTCACTAAAGGTAATATTTGAATAAGATCATAAGAGAAGAGAGGTAAAAGATCTTTTTGAAAGGGAAAGTTGTAGAGAAAAATCTTGGCTTGCCAGTTTCTAGGGTCACGTCCTACAGTCAACCTGGCTCTGATACCATCTTGTAGCGACCCGACCGGAATGGATCAAGTCTCTGTGCTTAAGTGTCATCCCTGGATCGGTAGGCTGACACACACAGTACTCGAGGATTTATAACAGAGGTAAATCACATGTAAAAGTAACGTAAATACTATTACCTCAATCCAAATAGCGGAAGTAACAACGTTGTGGATTCCCATCAACACCAACGGCAAAGTTGAGTGTAGAAATCGTAACCCTAACGTATCACTTACTCGTCGTAAGATAATCCTGCAACATGAGACATTGCAGCCACAAAGGGTCAGTACATTGAATGTACTGGCAAATTCACACTATAGAGCAATGATGAATAATGGATATCACTACCTACAAATATGGCTGGTGGAAAAGCTCTACGGTTATAAGGAATTTTGCGAAAAGCCAATTTTTCCCTACTACAAAGGAATAAATTTTATTTAACTATCATGGTCGTTGTCAAACATTGAGAATGGTTGACAGCATTCTCAATCCCAATTAAGCATTATCATTAAAAAACCCAACAAAATTAAATTTTAGAGTAACATGTTGAGATTCACATGATAATCCAGGTACTAGATACTCAAGATGTCCATAATCGGGGACACGGCTAATCATGATTAGTTTATACACTCTGCAGAGGTTTGCACACTTTTCCCCACAGACTCGATGGCCTCCGTTTGGTTTCTCGCACTACATGGTGTTTGAGAAGACGGATGACCAAGACATAGTCTTTCAGAAGCGCTAGCACCTTACGATGGATAGACCGTTACACCAACTTTCCCCTACATCTGCTAGTCTACCCTATAAGAGTTCGCACGACTTAATCAACTATGCTAGAGCCCATAATAGCTTGTGGCTGCACACGGAAGTTTCTAGTACGAAAAATCTCATGATCCCTTTGAGCCTGGGTGGCGGTCCATAAAAAAAGGCAATCCTGGTCTACCCAGGTGCCTAGACAGGCAATCCTGGAATACCCAGGTACCTCAATCCACCCAGATGTGTGTTTAAGTTGCCATCTTAAGTAAACCATTAATTAACAATCTCACATTTGTCATGAATACTCTCAAAACCCAATCCACGTCTACGAGCATAGCATGGCACTATAAGCATAACGTAATATTAACTCCCAAGGTTTGAATGCAGGGCAATAGGTTCCTACCTCATCAACTACTTCCCAATACCCACATGTTATCAATCCTACTCATGCAATGTTTGAGGGTGAAGCTAATGCATAAAAACTGGGTATGGGAGGGGATATGATCAAAGTGTGAACTTGCCTGCAATGTTGATGAAGATGATTCGCACTCATAACTCTTGATAGTTCTACTCATCACACTCCGGTCAATCTATGGTAAGCAAGCAATAGTAACCACACATAAGCAATCACTCAAAAGATCAGAAAGAACGAAGAAGACGATTCGGAAAACATCAAAACCAAGCAAATAACTCTTGCAACATAAAACAATTCCTAACAGTACCAAAATTATGTGAATTTGGCCTTATCAGAAAGTTTAGGTCAAGAGCTTCGATTTGCAAAAAGAATCAACTGAAACGGAGCTACGAAACTTAAGCTATGATCAAACGAAGTTCAAATACAAATCTGGTTGAATTCAAATTTTAAAACTTTCAAAAACATGTTTGAATTGGATTACTGGAAAGAGGGGATCATAACGAAGACGTGAGCGTTGGTTTCGTTGGATTTGGACTAACGAGTAAAAAGTAATGATCGTTTGAAAATCAGGGACTAATCTATAAATAAAATCATCATAGATAGGTCCCTGGCCGAAAACTAAAATAAAAAAAATCTTATCGAGCGAACGCTTGCTAACAGAACCTATCTGGCGAATCTGTTCACTGAAGAACCTAAATGAACGAACGAACTCTAAATAAGTAAAACTAAACAAAACGGTTTTAAGTCGAAAACCAAAACTAAAACTACTAAAAGAAAACCGGGGGAACCAGGCGGTTCCTACCGGTTCAGGCGGGTCGGCGGTGGATCGAACCGGCGTTGGCGGTCAACTCCGGCGGCAGCGAGGCGAGGCGGCGCGGCGGTTCCGGCGATGCGCGGGCAAGGGGTGTGGCGGCGCGGGGCGTCGCGCTGTGCAGCAGCAGCGGGCGGCGGCGCGGCGAGGCGCTGCGGCAGCGGCGGCGGATCTGCGGGGTGTGGCGGCGCGACAGCGGGGAGGACAGGGGGTCCGGGCCTCTCCATTTATAGGCGGGGAGGCGGTGCGCGGCTTGCGGGAGGGGCAACGACAGCGGTGTTCGCGCCGGACACGGGCGACGGCGGCGTGCAGCGCCCGGACTCGGGGCGAAGGCGGCACGCGGCTTGGGCCGGCTGGCTGGCTGGGCCGTGGCCCAGTCGGTCGGCCCGAAGATATTTTTTAAATAAAACATTTTCTCAGAAAATAAAAACAGAAAAATAAATAAATAAATATATTATATAGGCATATAATATATCAAAATTTTTAGAAAAAGATTTCCTACGAGTTGAACATTTTTATAGAGTCAAAGAAAATACACACAAATTCAAATAAAGAAAAGAGTGCTTCGGCTCTAGTAAAATCTAGTAAAAAGTCATTTTAAAAATACCAAAATTAATTCAAATTTATTTCTCTCCAATTTACTGATGTAGGGAATCATGTTACCCTATTTTCCATATATTTCATTTTTGGAGAAAATAATTTGAATAAAACTCAAATAACTCTAAATTGAAAATAATTCCAATAGGACTTTAAATTTGATCTTTGAAACTCCCGACTCATATTTCATATAATTTGAAGAAGTCATTTTATCTTCTCTCGTGAAAATCATTGAGTTGCATAAAGTTTCATAATTGGAAATATTTTCCCAAATGAAATTCAAATATTTTCAAACACCCCATTTCATTTAAATAAATGGAAGAAATCATGTCATCTTCTCTCCAGGGTTTTGTGATGAAAAGTATTTGAATTCACGGAGATTAGAAATGCTAAAATGAAAGTTTGGGAAAGTCCTTTTATTCCCTCTCATTTAACTTTCAAAAGTTTCAAATTTCACTCAACTTCACACAATCAATCAAACAATCAATCAAATCTATCTATTTATTATAACATTCCAAAATTTAGAATTTTGGGATGTTACACAAACACTAACTAAAACATAAAAAACACAATCATAACATAGGCTAGATGAATTGTTTATTAGTAAAAAGGAACAAGAAGTAAAGAACAAAAATAAAATTGGGTTGCCTCCCAACAAGCGCTATCGTTTAAAGCCCCTAGCTAGGCATAGAGATTTCAATGATGCTCACATGAAAGACAAGAATTGAAGCACAAAGAGAGCATCATAAAACACGTGACAAACACATCTAAGTCTAGCATACTTCCTACGCATAGGTGATGACCCACAAGTATAGGGGATCTATCGTAGTCCTTTCAATAAGTAAGAGTGTTGATGTCGGAGTAAATAGCCATGGGTAGCCTAGCCGGCTTCCCCCGGCACTTCTGAAAAATTTGCGAGCCTGCCTGGCTCACAAGTATCCGAGACATGGGGCCGCCTTCCCCTAGCCGGTACGATCAAGGCCGGCTTTCAGAAGGCGGTCCGACTTTGGCCCTCATGAGAAGGTCGACTCCAAGAAACCGGCTGTGAGAAGGCCGATTCCTTCGAGCCGGCTCCCCGTAAAGCAGTCAAGACCGTACCCACAAAGTTTGCGCCCACCTAATGGCGGTGCGACGGGGTGTGGCTACAGGAGAGCCTGCCACCCCCGAATCCCGGGGCACGCCTGGAACAGTGCGCCGTACGAGGTAGGCATGACCTGTCCGGCGCAGCACTGTTGCCATGTTGACCCTGGCGTCATCCACGACGGGCCGCCAGCGTGGCCCACAGGCGGTGGGCCCCTTAAAGTAGAGAGACGGCCGAAGGCGGCCACGCTTCCAACTAGCCGGCCCGAGACGGAGCCGGCTCCCGGCAGCTGGCTCGCCGCCTCCCTCGAAGAGGACACCCCATTAAGGAGACAAGACGCGGTAAGGCTATGGCGATCGCCCGGCAGGCGGTGGCACTGTAGCCACGCTTACCACGATGAAGCTCACGTCAGCAAGATGAAGCTGCAGTAACCAAGGAGCTGGCAGCCGGCGGGACCCACCAGTCGGCGGGCCCCAGCAGCCGGCGCAGAAGCCGGCGAGCGCAGTCACAGACGGCTGGGCCCCACGCCCAGCCGGATTACCATTGTACCCTCGGGGGGTAGGCTTATATAAACCCCCCGGGGCACCCATGCAAAGGGTTCGACCCCCTGCTAGTTCTAGACACCACACAAGGAGAAGAAGCAGGCTAGCCGTGCCCTTTCTTCCTCCTCCCCCCAAAACAGCTCGAGGAGCGTTGTGTAGCTACTTGATTCATCGAGTGATCATGCGGAGACCCCGCAGAGCAGCAGTAGGGGTGTTATCTCCTCGGAGAGCCCCGAAGCTGGGTAAGATCCGCCGGCGTGCGTGTCCTCGCCTCATCCCGCTTCTAGGCACCGGCAATGTCTTACTGGTTCCCACAAAGATAAGCCACCCGTCGGCATATGTCGCACCCACCACCCGACATTTGGCGCCCACCTTGGGGCCAAGCGCACCGTCGTCCGGAGACCTGTTCTGGACGGGAACCCTCTTCCTCCCCAGCGAGCGTAGCCAGCCCGGCACGCCCGATGGCGCTTGCCACGACACGCTGCAAGGCGTCACCAGCATCTGCGCGGCAAGCGGCCTCGCCGATCTCCCCGACGAGACCTTCATCCCCAACGAGCTCGCCTCCGATGCGAGCACTGACCGCCTCGCCAGCCTTCTCGGCCGGCTCCATGTCTCCAGCGAGCCCGCTGCGGACCTGGAGTCGGTTGGCTCCACCGACCCGATGCCTGTCGACTCCGACACGACCTCCTACGACGCCTTCCCCACCAACGTCGCGATCTACAACGACCCGCTTCCTCGAGCCGACGGCCACGGTGCTGTCATCGCCGAAGTGATGGTTGTCAGCCACAGCGGCCCGGCCGACGAGAGTGCCCGCGACGCCTCGCGCGCGGCGGCCCACGACTTGTCCGCTCCTCTCCCGGCCGACGCCGACGACGAAGCGCTGGAAGCACGCCGCCTCACCCTCCTCGCAGAGGGCCGGAGGCTGGCCTCCGTAAGACGCCTCACTGAGGCCTACCGGCGCGAGGCTGACCGCGCCGCCTTCGGCACGCCGGCCCCGGGCGGGCCAAGCCGGGCCGGCCTTGTCAAGCAACGCGGCGCCGTCATCGCCGACACACTAGGAGTCGACCGCCCGGTCTATGCCACTCCGCTCGAGAACTTGCGTGCCGCCCAGGCGGCCGTACACGAGCTGGACGGCCTGGAGCCCGAAGACCTTCCCCACATGACCCGGCGCATCCAGCAGTTGATCGACGCCGCCACGCAGCGGCACGAAGCCGACGCTCACGCGGAAAGCCTTCCCCCGCGCCGAGAGCACGGCGCGACGTCCCGGACGCCGACTACGAGCGATACCCGCGCGCGACGCGAGAAGGAGCCGGCTACCAGCCGTAGCCGGACCCGGATCTCCATCGAGCGGGATGCGGACGGTCGTCCCCGGGCCATGGAATGGCGGGGCGACCCGCCTCCGCCTCCGCCCCGCGGAGAGAGATACCCCGCCTCACCGCCAGCGGCGCACCCGACTCTCAGCGGCCGGCTGGGCCGCCGCGAAGGAATCGGCGAGAACGACGCCCGTCATCGGATCGACCGCCTGGCGCGATCCCTGGCATTGGAAGAAGAAGACGATGTCGGCCCGCCTTGCTTTGGCCCCCGCATCCGCGACGAGCCCTTCCCCAAAGGGTTCTCGCTCCCAAGAGACACGCCCAAGTACAACGGCTCCGTGAAACTGGAAGATTGGTTGATCGACTACTCCACCGCAGTCAGCATCGCCAATGGCAATCGGCGCGTCGCCGTGAAGTACGTGCCCCTCATGCTGCAGGGCACGGCGCGGACTTGGCTCAACAGCCTCAAGCCGCGTAGCATCAACAGCTGGCTAGACTTCACAGAAGCCTTCATCCGCAACTTCACCAGCACCTACAAGCGGGCTCCCAAGCCCCGACAGCTTTCCTTGTGCATGCAAGGCCCCGCCGAGTCCACTCGCGATTACCTCACACGTTGGGCCGAGCTCCGCAACTCCTGTGAAGGGGTGCACGAGGTACAAGCCATAGAGTACTTCACAGCCGGATGCCGAGAAGGCACCCTCCTCAAGCACAAGCTCCTTTGCGACGAGCCGGCTACTCTCGACGAGCTTCTGGACATAGCGGACAAGTACGCTACCGCCGACTCCTCGATGAAGACCGAGCTTTGGGTAGACGCGTCCGGAAAGGTACTCAACCCGGCGCCCAAGACGCCGGCTGGAGAGCCCGGCCGACACCCCAACTCGAACGACAACAAGCGCAAGGGCCCCGCGCCACCTCCCGCTAGCCGGCAGGTGGCCACGGTCGAAGATGCGCCGCCTGAAGAACGACCGGCACCCAAGAAGCCCAAGGGCGGCAGGCCGGCTTGGCAGCCCGCCTTCTCCTACGAGCAAACCCTCGACGCCCCTTGCAAGTTCCACAGCGGCGCGAAGCCGTCCAACCACACGACCCGGAAGTGCAACTGGCTCACCCGAATCTCTAAGGGCGAGGGGCTCTTGCCGCCTCCGCCTGCCGGTCCGCCGCCTCCGCCTCCGCCGCCTCCGGCCGCTCGGCCCGCAGTCGGAGCCATGCATGACGAGTTTCCTGATGAGCAAGCAACCTACGTCGTCTTCACCAGCCAGCCCGAAGACCGGCGCAGCAAACGCCGAGAGCACCAGGAAGTCAGCGTGGTCGATGCCAACCCCGCTGAACACATGCATTGGTCAGAAAAGCCCATCAGCTGGAGCCGGGCCGACCATCCGGAGGTGATGTCGTCTCCTGGCTCTTATGCATTGGTCCTGGAAGCCACCCTGGCAACGGACAGGCGCGCCGCCCGCTTCTCTCGTGTGTTGATAGACGGCGGGAGCAGCATCAATATCTTGTATCGTGACACCCTGGAGAAGTTGAACGTCAAGACAAAACAGCTCACGCCCACTCGGACAGTGTTCCACGGCATCGTACCCGGCCTGTCCTGCGCCCCCATTGGCAAAATCAAGATTGATGTACTTTTTGGGGACAAGGAGCATTTCCGCCGGGAAGCGATCTGGTTTGAAGTGGTGGACCTGGAGAGCCCTTACCATGCATTGCTGGGCCGACCTGCCTTGGCCAAATTCATGGCGGTTCCCCACTATGCATACCTCAAGATGAAGATACCAAGCACCAAAGGCGTCATCACCGTAGCCGGCGACTACAAGAAGTCCTCCGAGTTCGCCGCAGCCAGCAGCCGGCTGGCCGAGTCCCTTGTGATCGCCGAAGAGAAGAAGATGCTGGACCGAGTCGTGGCCATGGCCGGCAAGCAGTCGGCCGTGTCCCCCGACCCCAAGGAGCATGATACTCAAGGGTCTTTTCAGCCGGCCAAGGAGACGAAGAAGATACCTCTTGACCCCGAGCGTCCAGAGAGGTTTGCCGTCATCGGGGCTAACCTGAACAGCAAATAGGAAGGCGAGCTCGCCGATTTCCGCCGTGAGAATCGGGACATCTTCGCATGGTCCCCCAAGGACATGCCGGGTGTTCCGAGGAAATTCGCCGAGCACAAACTGCATGTTCGAGAAGACGCGAAGCCGGTCAGACAACCCCTTCGGCGGCTGTCAGAGGGGAAGCGCAGGATTGTAGGGGAGGAGATAGCCCGGCTCTTGGCGGCCGGCTTCATCATGGAAGTTTTCTTTCCAGAGTGGCTCGCCAACCCGGTCCTTGTGCTGAAGAAGAATAACAAGTGGCGCATGTGTATAGACTACACAAGTCTCAACAAAGCCTGCCCCAAAGATCCTTTCGCCCTGCCAAGGATAAACCAAGTGATAAACTCCACAGCCGGATGCGAGCTGTTGAGTTTTTTCGATGCTTACTCTGGATATCACCAGATAAAGCTAGACCCGGATGACCGCCTGAAGACCGCCTTCATCACGCCATTCGGAGCCTTCTGCTACCTGACTATGACATTCGGCTTGAGAAATGCTGGTGCCACCTTTCAGCGTTGCATGCAGAAGTGCCTCCTCAAGCAGCTCGGCAGGAATGCCCACGTTTACGTGGACGACATCGTGGTGAAGACGGAGAAGCGTGGCACCTTGCTGGAAGACCTCAAGGAAACATTTGAGAACCTGCGCCGGTTCCAAATCAAGCTCAACCCCGAGAAATGCGTGTTCGGGGTGCCAGCTGGCCAGCTCCTAGGCTTCCTGGTCTCTGAACGTGGCATCGAATGCAACCCAGCGAAGATCAAGGCCATCGAGAGAATGGCGATCCCCACCAAGCTTCGAGACATTCAGAAGTTCACCGGGTGCTTAGCCTCCTTGAACCGCTTCATGAGCCGGCTCGGAGAAAAGGCCCTCCCCCTCTACCGCCTCATGAAGAAGTGCACTCACTTCGAGTGGAACGACCAGGCCGACCAAGCTTTCCACGAGTTGAAGAAGATGCTGGCCACGCCGCCTGTCCTCGCAGCGCCGACTGAGAAAGAGCCCATGCTCCTTTACATCGCTGCAACCAGCCGGGTGGTCAGCACCGTCATCGTAATCCAGCGCCGGGAAGAAGGCCGAGCCCAGCCGGTCCAGAGGCCGGTGTATTATTTGAGCGAGGTGCTGTCCGCCTCAAAGCAGAACTACCCGCACTACCAAAAGATGTGTTACGGCGTGTACTTCACCGCCAAGAAGCTGAAGCCCTACTTTCAAGACCATCCCGTCACGGTCGTATGCACTGCCCCGCTAGCCGAGATCATAGGCAGCCGGGATGCATCCGGCCGGGTCGCGAAATGGGCAATCGAGCTGGCCCCTTACACAATCTTCTACCAGCCCCGCACTGCCATCAAGTCCCAAGCGCTGGCCGACTTCCTCGTCGACTGGGCCGAGACCCAGTACCTGCCGCCGGCTCCGGACTCCACCCATTGGCGCATGCACTTCGACGGGTCCAAGATGCGCACCGGCTTGGGAGCCGGCATCGTCCTTACCTCTCCCAAAGGCGACAAGCTCAAATACGCGCTACAGATCCACTTCGCCGCCTCCAACAATGTGGCCGAGTACGAGGCGCTCATACACGGACTCCGGCTTGCCAAAGAGCTTGGCATTCGCCGGATCCTATGTTATGGCGACTCGGACCTGGTAGTCCAGTAGTCATTCGGTGACTGGGACGCCAAGGACGCGAACATGGCGAGCTACCGTTTCCTGGTCCAACAACTCAGCGGATACTTTGAAGGGTGCGAGTTCCTCCACGTACCTCGAGCCGACAACGAGCCAGCCGATGCCTTGGCCCGAATAGGCTCCACCCGGCAAGCAATTCCGACCGGCGTCGCTCTACAACGCCTACTCAAGCCGTCTATCAAGCCGTCTCCGGAATCCGATTCCATCTTCGTGCTGCCTGACCCCGATGCGGCCAGGTCCGGCTCGAAGAATCAAGTAGCCGACCTCAAGACCCCTGTAGCCGGCCCGGGGACTTCGGCCGCTGGCTCGGGGGCTGCGGTAGCCGGCCCGAGGACTGCACCAGCACTACAGCCGGCGGCCGACTCCAGCACCTCACCGCCCAGCCCACCCACCCTGGTGGCAGTAGCCACTTTGGCAGTAGAAGAAGTCGCGGCTCCGTCTTGGGCTCAGTCCATCCTCAACTTCCTAGTAAACCAAGACCTGCCGGCTGACGAAACAGAAGCAAGACAAGTCCAGCGTCGAGCCGGAGCATACACAATCGTCAACAGAGAACTACTCAAGCGCAGCGTCACCGGAGTCCTCCAGCGATGCGTCGAGCAAGAGAAGGGCATCGCAATCCTCGCAGACATTCACCAAGGAGAATGCGGCCACCATGCGGCCTCAAGATCACTTGTCGCCAAAGCCTTCCGCCATGGTTTCTTCTGGCCGACTGCTTTGGACGACGCCGAAGAATTAGTCAAGCATTGCAAGGGATGCCAGCTCTTCAGCTCCAAGCAGCACATGCCGGCTTCGGCACTCAAGACCATTCCCCTCACTTGGCCCTTTGCCGTTTGGGGACTGGACCTAGTGGGCCCATTCAAGACGGCGCGCGGTGGCATGACGCATCTGCTCGTCGCTGTGGACAAATTCACCAAGTGGGTTGAGGCGAAGCCGATCAAGAAGCTGAATGGGCCGACTGCCGTGACGTTCATCGCGGACATAACAACTCGTTATGGCATGCCGCACAGCATCATCACCGACAATGGCATGAATTTCGCCAAAGGAGCCTTGGCACGTTTCTGCGCAGCCCAAGGCATCCGGCTGGACTTAGCATCCGTCGCCCACCCGCAGTCAAACGGCCAGGTCGAGCGAGCCAACGGCCTCATCCTCTCCGGCATCAAGCCCCGACTGGTTGTACCTCTGGAGCGCTCAGCCGGCTATTGGCTTGATGAGCTGCCGGCTGTCCTCTGGAGTCTGCGCACTACACCAAACAAGTCAACCGGTTTCACCCCTTTCTTCCTTGTATATGGTGCCGAGGCGGTCATCCCAACCGACATCGAGTTCGACTCGCCTCGTGTAACCATGTACACGGAAGCGGAGGCCAAGGAAGCACGAGAAGACGGCATCGACCTGCTGGAAGAAAGCCGGCTGTTAGCTCTCAGCCGGTCTGCAATTTACCAGCAGGGTTTGCGCCGCTACCACAGCCGGAAGGTCAGGCCAAGATCTTTCCAAGAGGGCGACCTTGTGCTCCGGCTGATTCAGCGAACAGCCGGCCAGCACAAGCTCTCAGCCCCTTGGGAAGGCCCCTTCGTCATCAGCAGAGCTCTAGGCAACGACTCCTACTACCTGATCGACGCACAGAAGCCGAAGGCACGCAAGAGAGACGACTCCGGCAAGGAGTCGGAACGGCCATGGAACGCCAACCTCCTTCAAAGATTTTACAGTTGAAAGGCAGTATGTATCATGCTAACCTTTGTATTAAGTACAAGACAATAGGCTCCCCGAGGAGGACTCGGGGAGTGCCATCCCTTACGCATGAATGAAAAATATCATGCTTGTCGTATCATTTACTTATTCCGTCCGGCACCGAGTCCGACTAGTCGGCTCGGGGACTGGCCGACTGAAGTTATATTAGAAGTCCCACCCGCAGTCAGACAAGTAGTGTGCCGGCTCTCAAGCCTTCCCTTGCCAAAAGTCGCAGTTCGAAGAACCGGCTGTCCGGCTGGCAAGGGTTATAGGTAGGAACGACCGCCCACACGAAAAACGGCTAGGGACTAACGGACTAATATAACAAAGCCGGTTTTTCCCACACCGCCGACTGGCTACCAGAGTAGCCGGCCGGCCGGTTTCCACTCGCTTTACTTCAATCCAAGAAAGCTCAAGTACTTGCCTCCCCAAAGAGGGAAGGCGGCAAAGGAAAAAGCCTAAGGATAAACAAGCATACGTGAATGGAAACCAAACATGCACATGATAATATTTACATGAAAAGACCTCCAAGAGGCCAGCATTCAACATAGTTGGATACACCCCCAGTGGGTGGAATTGCGAAACTTAACAAAGATTGTTCAAAGACAACAAAGCAGGAAAGATAAAGATGGCAGGTCAAGCTGGCGGAGCGGCCGACTGGTTGGCGGAGACGGTCGTGCCGGCTGAAGGAGCGGCCGGCTGACGAACTTCGGCTTGGTCGCCGCCTCCCGCAGAGGGTGCGCTCCCACGCGCCTCGTTGCTGGAGGCACGGTCGGCCTGAGGTCGGCTGGTTGCTCCACCAGCCGGCTTGACGTCTCCGCCGTCGTCGTCTTCGTCTTCTTCACCCTCGTCGCTGGAGGCGATCTCCTCCGCCGAGTCCTCGCCCATCGCCGGGTTCAGCCCGAACCACTCCTCCGGCTGCGCGACACCGTCATCATCGATTTCGGGTGCGAAGACGCTGATGTCGGTGCACTCGGCGATCGTTGAAGCCCGCTGGGCGATAGCCGGCCTCACCGCCTCCAGCTCCGCGTCGGCCTCCATCCGCCAAGTGTGCAGCTGGTTGAGGCTGAGCCCTGGGTACCAAGCCCGGACGAATTCCAACGCCCGCCCGGCTCCGAGGCGGGCCGCCGACGCCTTCCAAGCCTCGAAGCGGCCGACTGCGACTTCCAGCCAGTCGGCGGTTCGGCTTGGAGTACGGGGATCGTCTCGCTGGGCCAGAGGGCGGCCAGCACTTGCGCCCCGGCACGTTGGAGCCGGCGGAGCATCCGATGAGCCGGCTGCAACCTTGCCTGGACAGCCAGGAGCTGCTCCTCAAGGGTCCAGTTTGCATCCGGTGCGATGTCGGCCCCCGCTTGCCGGCGCGCCTCGCGATGGGCCTCAATGCTTTGGGCGGCGAAGGCGGAGTAGCCTGGGAAGTAATTTGCAAGAAACAGCAAGCAAGAGTTCAAGATAAGTCAAAAAACCCAAGCGGCAAGTGGCAGGAGAAGGGCCAAGAAAGGCAGCTTACTGTCGATCAAGTCTTCAATCCGGCCGAAGCCTTCGTCTAGAGCTCGCCGGGTCTCAGACCAGCTCGCCGCCTCCATCTCATATTCCGCTAGCAAGGTGGCTTCGCTCTCCTTCGCCGCCTGAAGGGCCGCTTTGTGGCTTTCCTCCTGGTCGGCCAGCTTCTTGGCCAGGCGATCCCGTTCCTGGGCCAAGGCAACGCACTCCGCCTCCTTGGTATAAAGGGCGGCCTTCGCCTCGCCAAGCTCCTTCCGCAAGTCGGCGTTGGCCCCTGAAGACAAAGAAGAAGAAAAATCAATAAGAAAGTGTCCTCAAGAAAGATTCGACCCGACTGCGCGGCAGTCGGCCCGAATCTCGGGGACTACACCCAGTGGGTGCGCTGACGTTCCCCCACAGGAGACAAACAAAACCAAGTACTTACTTCGGCTGTCGGCCAGGTCGTCGGTCCGCCGGCTCAACTCTCGAGCCTGGGAGTCGAAGGCGGCAACACGAAGGTTGTGGTATTCCTAAAAGTTTAGAAAGAAAGCAAAATAAGGTGGCCGTCAAGAAAGATCCGACCCGACTGCGCAGCAGTCGGCCCAAATCTCGGGGACTACACCAAGTGGGTGCGCTGGCACGCCCCCACGGAAGAAATCAAGAAAGCAAAGTAGCACGCCGGCCCGTCGCCAGCTGCACCTTGAGGCCGGCCCGGCTCTCTAGCTCGCCTCCGGCCGGCTCTTCCGGCGCCGCCGATGATTGACCGCCTTGGCCCGCTCCGGTTGGCGCCGCAGGCGGCGCTCTTCCGGCCGAGGCCATGGGCTCCTCCTCCCTCTCCAACAGCGGCGGGTCTTGGACGATCTCCTCCGCCATGGGCAACGGGGTGTCGGGGGCCACGGCTCGGAGGGGCACGGCGAGCAGCGGAGGCTGGCTGCGCGAGCTTTCCGCCTCCATCTCCGCGGAAGCCGCCTCCCTCTGGGCCTTGGCTACCGCCTCAGCCTGCCCCTTTGCCGCCTGGGCGGCCGCCTTCTCCGCCGCCTCGCGCTCCTCCCGCGCTTCGCGGGCGTTCCGCTCGGTGGCCTCCCTAAGATCGGCGCGGGGGTCCACGCGGCAGGAGCTCGAAGACCCTCCAGCCGGCCCGACGACGGAGCCGCCCGGGCCCCGCTCAAGGGAAAGTGTCGCCCTGTCCAGCAAGCAAAGGAAAGTTAAGAAGACGTTTGAAGAAAAGAGAACGACAACGACGAGACTGCGGCAAACCAAGTAAAGACTTACGCCGAGACCGCCTGGGGCTGCTTTACGGCCTTGCGGAAGCGGGCCGCCTTCGCGGCCGCCTCTTCTCGCTTCGCCGCCGCGGCGGAAGGCTTGGACTTCTTCGGCTGACTGCCAAAGAGGCCTAGAGCGGCCCGGCGTTTCTGCGCGCCGCCGGCAACCGGCGCAACAGACGAGCCCGCGCCCTGTTGGTTGGCCACCGGCTGGCGACGCGGAGCGACTTCGACTTCGAAATCGTCCGGCCAGTCCTCGAAGCTCCCGGTGAACTTTGAGCCTCCGGGCTCGGCGCTGTCCCCCACGACGGCATCCTCCGTGGCAGCCGCCCCCTAGTCCGGGTCGTCAACATCATCCACCATGCGGTCGGGGGCGTACTGGCGTTCGATCCCTGCCGCCCCGGCCGGCGGCGGGAGAAGAGGGTTCTGCACAGAGAACCGGCTGGTCACAAGCCGGCCGTCGCGAACCGGCTGACGACGAAAAAGAAGATAAAGAGAGAAACTTACCACGGCTGGAGGATTTGCGCAAGAATACGGCGCCTTGCCGTATTGCCAGTCCCCGCTGAGCTTGCAGTTGGCAATGTAGTTGACCATGAGGGCCACCTCCGCGTGGGGCATCTCCCATGTGCTCAGCCGGCTTGGGTCGAAGCGGCCGCTCATCTGGCACATCATATGGGGCCGGCTCTGGAGAGGAAGGATCCGGCGCTCCACGAAGGCGGCCACCAAGTCGGCCCCGCACAAGCCTTCCGACTGAATCAGCACCCGAAGCCGGGAGATGGCGGTGTTCCCGGCCGGAGACAGCGTCCGGGACTGGAAGCTCCACGAGGGCTGCCTTCCAGCCGGCGGGCCGGCTACGTAAGCCGGCAAGTTGATGTAGTCTTCTTGCTCGGCGGCGTTCTTCACATAGAAATAAGATCTCTGCCAGACCTTCACCGACTGGATCAGGGGGATGGGCGGGAACGGATTGTTCTCACTCGCCCTCCTCATGGCGATGAAGGCTCCGCAGGGGGCGGGCACGCCAGCGACGACTGTGCCGAGCTTGCTTTGGAAGAACTCTCCCTAGAGCTCCAGCGTGGGGAGCAGCCCTAAGAAGCCTTCGCAGAGGGAGACGAAGGCCGACAGCAGCATCACCGCATTGGGCGTGAGGTGATGCGGCTGGAGACTGTAGAATTCGAGGAAGGAACGAAGAAACCCGCTCGCCCTCCTCCGGCGCCGGCAAGATCTCCTTCTCGGGCGCCAGGCGGACCTGAACGCGGTCGGCGCCGGGCAGGCGCCGGGTCTGGCGAAGGAACTCCACGTGGTCTTCATGGACGTTGGAGCCGTCCCAGGAGCTTGACAAGGCCATGGAAGCAAGGTGGCGTGGAAGCGCGACGGCGCTGAGACGGGAGGCTGCGGCGACAGCGAGAGGAAGAAGATGAGGTCTAGGAGGGACGGAGTGGGAGGGAGCGCGCGAGCCTCTGTCGCTCCCCCTCTTCCCCCTACTTATAGGCTCACGTGGCGGAGCCGAGGAGGCGTGGCGTGGGGAAGCGCAGGGTCGATCGTGCCCACTTCCCACATCCCGCGATTACCGATCCATAATGGCGAGGCGAAAACTGCCTTGAGAAGGCGAGCGGCCCTGTGGGTCACGGGAGATCCGCGCCTGGACAGAGGCTCGCGAGTGGCGGGCCCGGGCCTGCGGCGGCGTCCCATCGCGCGCGTGCGCTCGCAGGATCCTGCCGCCACGTGGCCGCGAGAGGACCCGTGGTCAGCACGCAGGTCCCCTCTCCTCCCGCCTGCGCGGGGTTAACTGAAGTCGGCCTACGCCCGCGAGGCCGGCTCCTCAGGATAGGAAGCTGGCAAAGCTTCTCGTCCCCACTGCTCACCTCGGAGCTCGATCAGCTTCGAGGACTACTGTCGGAGTAAATAGCCATGGGTAGCCTAGCCGGCTTCCCCCGGCACTTCTGAAAAAGTTGCGAGCCTGCCTGGCTCACAAGTATCCGAGACATGGGGCCGCCTTCCCCTAGCCGGCTATGATCAAGGCCGGCTTTCGGAAGGCGGTCCGACTTTGGCCCTCATGAGAAGGTTGACTCCAAGAAACCGGCTGTGAGAAGGCCGATTCCTTCGAGCCGGCTCCCCGTAAAGCAGTCAAGACCGTACCCACAAAGTTTGCGCCCACCTAATGGCGGTGCGACGGGGTGTGGCTACAGGAGAGCCTGCCACCCCCGAATCCCGGGGCACGCCTGGAACAGTGCGCCGTACGAGGTAGGCATGACCCGTCCGGCGCAGCACTGTTGCCATGTTGACCCTGGCGTCATCCACGACGGGCCGCCAGCGTGGCCCACAGGCGGTGGGCCCCTTAAAGTAGAGAGACGGCCGAAGGCGACCATGCTTCCAACTAGCCGGCCCGAGACGGAGCCGGCTCCCGGCAGCCGGCTCGCCGCCTCCCTCGAAGAGGACGCCCCATTAAGGAGACAAGACGCGGTAAGGCTACGGCGATTGCCTGGCAGGCGGTGGCACTGTAGCCACGCTTACCACGATGAAGCTCACGTCAGCAAGATGAAGCTGAAGTAACCAAGGAGCTGGCAGCCGGCGGGACCCACCAGTCGGCGGGCCCCAGCAGCCGGCGCAGAAGCCGGCGAGCGCAGTCACAGTGGCTGGGCCCCACGCCCAGCCGGATTACCATTGTACCCTCGGGGGGTAGGCTTATATAAACCCCCCGGGGCACCCATGCAAAGGGTTCGACCCCCTGCTAGTTCTAGACACCACACAAGGAGAAGAAGCAGGCTAGCCGTGCCCTTTCTTCCTCCTCCCCGCAAAATAGCTCGAGGAGCGTTGTGTAGCTACTTGATTCATCGAGTGATCATGCGGAGACCCCGCAGAGCAGCAGTAGGGGTGTTATCTCCTCGGAGAGCCCCGAAGCTGGGTAAGATCCGCCGGCGTGCGTGTCCTCGCCTCATCCCGCTTCCAGGCACCGGCGATGTCTTACTGGTTCCCACAAAGATAAGCCACCCGTAGGCATATGTCGCACCCACCACCCGACAGTTGAACCCAACAAGGAGCAGAAGGAAATGATAAGCGGTTTCCAGCAAGGTATTCTCTGCAAGTACTGAAATAAGTGGTAACAGATAGTTTTGTGATAGGATAATTTGTTACGAGCAACAAGTAACAAAAGTAAATAAAGTGAAGCAAGGTGGCCCAATCCTTTTTGTAGCAAAGGACAAGCCTGGACAAACTCTTATAAAGGGAAAAGCGCTCCCGAGGACAGATGGGAATATCGCCAAGATAGTTTTCATCACGCTCATCTGATTCGCGTTCGGTACTTTGATAATTTGGTATGTGGGTGGACCGGTGCTTGGGTACTGTCCTTACTTGGACAAGCATCCCACTTATGATTAACCTCTATTGCAAGCATCCGCAACTACACCAAAAGTATTAAGGTAAACCTAACCATAGCATGAAACATATGGATCCAAATCAGCCCCTTACGAAGCAACGCATAAAGTAGGGTTTAAGCATCTGTCACTCTAGCAACCCATCATCTACTTATTACTTCCCAATGCCTTCCTCTAGGCCCAAATAATGGTGAAGTGTCATGTAGTCGACGTTCACATAACACCACTAGAGGAGAGACAACATACATCTCATCGAAATATCGAACGAATACCAAATTCACATGACTACTAATAGCAAGACTTCTCCCATGTCCTCAGGAACAAACATAACTACTCACAAAGCATAAACATGTTCATAATCAGAGGGGTATTAATATGCATATAGGATCTGAACATATGATCTTCCACCAAATAAACCAACTAGCATCAACTACAAGGAGTAATTAACACTACTAGCAACCTACTAGCACCAATCCCGGACTTGGAGACAAGAATTGGATACAAGAGATGAACTAGGGTTTTGAGAGGAGATGGTGCTGATGAAGATGTTGATGGAGATTGCCCTCTCCTGATGAGAGGAGCGTTGGTGATGACGATGGGGATGATTTCCCCCTCCGGGAGGGAAGTTTCCCCGGTAGAACAGCTCTGCTGGAGCCCTAGATTGGTTCCGCCTCGTGGCGGCGGAGTTTCGTCCGAGAAGATGGCTTCTTATTTTTTTCCATTAAAAGACTTAATATAGCAGAAGATGGCCACCGGAGGGCCACCAGGGGGCCCACGAGGTAGGGGGCACGCCCAGGGGGCTAGGGCGCGCCCCCACCCTCGTGGGCAGGGTGTGGCCCCCCTGGTGAATCTCTTCCGCTGAGTATTTTTTATATATTATGAAAACATCTTCCGTGAAATTTCAGGACTTTTGGAGCTGTGCAGAATAGGTCTCTAATATTTGCTCCTTTTCCAGCCCATAACCAGCTGCCGGAATTCTCCCTCTTCATGCAAATCTTGTAAAACAAGAGAGAATAGGCATAAGTATTGTGACATAATGTGTAATAACAGCCCATAATGCAATAAATATCGATATAAAAGCATGATGCAAAATGGACGTATCAACTCCCCCAAGCTTAGACCTCTCTTGTCCTCAAGCGAAAAGCCGAAATCGAAAAATATGTCCACGTGTTTAGAGATAGAGGTGTCGATAAAAATAAAATACGGACATGAGGGCATCATGATCATTCTTAGAATAGCAACTTATATAATTCTCGTCATATGAATTCTTATGCTAGAGTAATAATTCAATCACAATTTCAAGTATGAATCGTAAACTTCATTGAAAACTAACAAACTATAATCTCAGTCATTGGAGCAATTGCAATTTATCATAACATTGGAAAGAGTCGATATATAAGAGCTTTTCAGCAAATCCACATACTCAACTATCATATAGTCTTTCACAATTGCTGACACTCACGCAATACTTATGGGTATGGAATTTTAATCGGACACAGAGAAAGATAGGGGCTTATACTTTTGCCTCCCAACGTTTTACCTCAAGGGTAATGTCAACAATAATAGTTCATGAAAACTCACATCCAATTAGCCATATATACCAGGATCTTTCCAACATACTATGCTTGCCAAAGGATAAAATGTAAAAAGGAAGGGTGAAGATCACCATGACTCTTATGCAATGTAGGAGATAAAAGTAAAAGATAAGCCCTTCGCAGAGGGAAGCAGAGGTTGTCATGCGCTTTTGTAGTTGGATGCACAAAATCTTAATGCGAAATAACGTCACTTTATATTGCCACTTGTGATATGGACCTTTATTATGCAGTCTATCGCTTTTATTTCTTCCATACCACACGATCGTATAAAGTTTATTTTCTCCCACACTAATAAGTCATACATATTTAGAGAGCAATTTTTATTGCTTTGCACCGATGACAACTTACTTGGAGGATCTTACTCAATCCATAGGTAGGTATGGTGGACTCTCATGACAAAACTGGTTTAAGGGTATTTGGAAGCACAAGTAGTATCTCTACTTGGTGCGATGAATTTCGCTAGCATGAGAGGGAAAGGCAAGCTCAACCATGTTGGATGATCCATGACAATATAATTTATCTCAAATGTAAGAAAACATAACCCATTATGTTGTCTTCCTTGTCCAACATCAACTCTTTAGCATGTCATATTTTAATGAGTGCTCACAATCATAAAAGATGTCCAAGATAGTATATCTATATGTGAAGACCTCTCTTTCTTTATTACTTCCTATTAATTTCAACGATGACCAAAACTATGTTTGTCAACTCTCAACAACTTTTATTCATCATACTTTTTCTATGTGAGATCATTACTCTCCATAAGACTCACATGATCTCTTTGTTTCTTTTTATTTCTTTCTCTTTTCTTTTATTCACTTAGGATCATGGCATAAGAATCAAGCCCTTGACTCAACACTAATCATTATTATATTGCTCACGGACTCGATTTACATAGATGAATTATAAAGCAAAACTCACGACTAGATCATACTAAGAACTTTTATTCTACTAGATCAAGATATTACCAAAAGGATCGAACTAAGGAAAACGGTAAAGATAAAAGTGACGGTGATACGATACCTGGGCACTCCCCTAAGCTTGGCAGTTGCCAAGGGGAGTGCCCATACCAGATACTCAATTCTTCTTTGTTGGTGGAGACGGTGGTGATTTTGTTGATGGCGTAGGCTTGTCGTTCTTCTTCCAAGGCATAGGCTCACCATCATAGAAGGATGACTGAGTCTCCTGAAACCTCAAATCTGTAGCCAAACTCATCCTCTTGAATCTATATTCATATAACTCACAGTTTTGATTTTGCAGGTCATAGATCTGGGCTTGGAGGTGCTCGTTTTTCTCATGAAGCTTGAAGATGGCCTCCCCAATGTCCTTGACGTCCAGCTTGTGGTTGTTGGTGAACTCCATGATCATAATGTGATTGGAATCGAGTCCACGCTCCACCATCTCCTGACACTTGAAAACTTCTTGCTCCAATGCCTTGAGCCTTGCCTCCGTGCTTCTGGTCTTCCTTGGTCCCTCAGCATCGCGGATGTGCAACAACCCCTCATGCATCTCAATGGTTTGAGGGTGTTGCAACCCTTCTGCGAGGCAGGGGTTGATGACCTTCTCGAAGAACTGGTCCTTGGGGGTACTTGAAGATGACATGACGACCTGGATCTGTCAAAAAAACAGCTCGAAACAAAACCAGGGGATTTTTGCGTGATATGGGAGTCAAAACCTCCGGGAGATTATATAATAAATTTTTAACGACCAAAATACGTGTGGTGTAAGAAAACAGAGTCTGGAGAGCACACGAGGTGCCCACGAGGTAGGGGGCACGCCCTCCACCCTCGTGGAGCCCTCGTGTCCTTCCCGGACTGCTTCTTATTTTTCTCCTTTTCTAAATATTGTAAAGCGGAGAAATATTGCCTTAAAAACTGTTTTGGAGTCGGTTTGCTTACCATACCACATACCTATTCCTTTTCGGAGTCTGAAATGTTCCGGAAAGTGTCCCTTATGTATTCTTCCGGGGTTACGGTTTCAATAATATTGGTTTCCACATTTATGGGATTACCTGAGATATAATGTTTGATCCTTTGACCGTTCACCACCTTCGGATTTGTGCCTTCGAAGTTGTTTATTTTGATGGCACCGGAATAATAGACCTCCTCGATAACGTAAGGACCTTCCCATTTAGAGAGAAGTTTTCCTGCAAAAAATCTTAAACAAGAGTTGTATAGTAATACATAGTCACCTACATTAAACTCATGCTTTTGTATCCTTTTATCATGCCATCTTTTAACTTTTTCTTTAAACAACTTGGCATTTTCGTAGGCTTGGGTTCTCCATTCATCGAGTGAGCTAATATCAAATAACCTCTTCTCACCGGCAAGTTTAAAATCATAGTTGAGCTCTTTAATAGCCCCATATGCCTTGCGTTCTAGTTGGAGAGGTAAGTGACATGCTTTTCCATAAACCTTTTTATACGGAGACATACCCATAGGATTTTTATATGTAGTTCTATAAGCCCACAACGCATCATCAAGTTTCTTGGACCAATTTTTTCTAGATCTATTAACAGTCTTTTGCAAAATTAATTTGAGCTCTCTATTACTCAATTCTACTTGACCACTAGACTGTGGGTGATAAGGAGATGCAATTCTATGATTAACATCATATTTAGCAAGCATTTTACGGAAAGCACCATGAATAAAATGTGAACCACCATCAGTCATTGAATATCAAGGGACTCCAAATATTGGAAAATAACTTCTTTAAGCATTTTAATAGAAGTGTTATGATCAGCACTACTAGTTGGAATAGCTTCTACCCACTTAGTAACGTAATCAACAACAACTAAAATATGTGTATATCCATTAGAGGAAGGAAAGGGTCCCATATAGTCAAAGTACCAAACATCAAATGGTTCAATAACAAGTGAATAATTCATACGCATTTCTTGACGTCTACTAACATTACCAATTCTTTGACATTCATCACAAGATAAGACAAACTTACGGGCATCCTTGAAGAGAGTAGGCCAATAAAAACCAAATTGCAATACCTTATGTGCAGTTCTATCTCTAGCATGGTGTCCTCCATAAGTTTCGGAGTGACACTTACGTAGGATCTGTTCCTGTTCATGCTCAGGTACACAACGTCTAATAACACCATCTACTCCTTCTTTATAAAGATGTAGGTCATCCCAAAAGTAATGCCTCAAATCATAAAAGAACTTTTTCTTTTGCTGGTATGTGAAACTAGGTGGTATAATCTTAGCAACAATGTAATTAGCATAATCAGCATACCATGGAGCAGTATGAGAAGCATTTATGACATTTAATTACTCATCAAGAAAGCTAACATCAATAGGTAGTGGGTCATCAAGCACATTTTCTAACCTAGATAAGTTGTCTGCAACGGGGTTATCAGCTCCCTTTCTATCAACAATTTGTAAATCAAATTCTTGTAGCAAGAGAACCCATCTAATAATTCTAGGTTTAGCATATTTCTTTTCCATAAGATATTTAATAGCAGCATGATCAGTGTGAATAGTTACTTTAGAATCAACAATATAAGGTCTGAACTTATCACAAGCAAATACAACTGCTAAGAATTCTTTTTCAGCAGTAGCATAATTTCTTTGAGCATTGTCTAGGGTTTTACTAGCATATTGAATAATGTTTAATTTCTTATCAACTCTTTGCCCTAGAACAACACCTACAGCATAATCACTAGCATCACACATAATTTCAAAGGGTAAATTCTAATTAGGTGGCTGAACAATAGGTGCAGAGATCAATGCTTTCTTAAGTATTTCAAATGCTTCTACACAATCATCATCAAAAACAAATGGTATATCTTTTTGTAATAAATTAGTCAAAGGCTGAGAAATTTTTGAGAAGTCCTTAATGAACCTCCTATAAAATCCGGCGCGACCAAGGAAACTTCTTATACCTTTGATGTCCTTGGGACATGGAATCTTTTCAATAGCATCAACCTTGGCTTTATCAACCTCAATACCTCCTTCAGAAACTTTATGCCCCAAGACAATACCTTCATTAACCATAAAGTGGCACTTTTCCCAATTCAAGACAAGATTAGTTTCTTCACATCTCTGCAAAACTCGAGCAAGGTTGCTCAAGCAATCATCAAAAGAAGATCCATAAATGGAGAAATCGTCCATGAAAACCTCACAAATCTTTTCACAAAAGATAGAGAATATAGCCATCATGCATCTTTGAAAGGTAGCAGGTGCATTACATAAACCAAAAGGCATACGTCTATAAGCAAAAGTACCAAAAGGGCAAGTAAAAGTAGTCTTTGATTGATCTTTGGCTGACACAGGTATTTGAGAGAAACCAGAATAACCATCTAGAAAGCAAAAATGTGTATGTTTGGATGATCTTTCTAGCATTTGATCGATAAAAGGTAATGGGTAATGATCCTTTTTAGTTGCCTTATTTAATTCGTGGAAATCAATTACCATCCTATAACCTGTAATAATTCTTTGTGGAATCAATTCATCTTTATCATTAGGAACGACAGTAATACCTCCCTTCTTAGGGACACAATGGACAGGACTTACCCACTGACTATCAGCAATGGGATAGATTATACCTGCCTCAAGGAGCTTTAGTATTTCTTTTCTTACCACTTCTTTCATTTTAGGATTCAGCCGACGTTGATGATCACGAACTGGTTTAGCATCTTCTTCCAAATTAATTTTATGTTGACATAGAGTGGGACTAATGCCCTTAAGATCATCAAGAGTATACCCAATAGCAGCACGATGCTTCTTCGGAGTTTTCAATAATCTCTCTTCCTCATGCTCTGAAAGGTTAGCACTAATAATAACAATATATATCTTTTTCTCTTCAAAATAAGCATATTTAAGAGTATCAGGTAACGGTTTAAACTCAAACACGGGATCACCCTTGGGTGGAGGAGGATCCCCTAGGATTTCAACAGGTAAATTGTGTTTCAGAATAGGTTCCTGTTTAAAGAATACTTCATCTATTTCCCTTCTTTCATTCATAAACATGTCATTTTCATGGTCTAGCAAATATTGTTCTAAAGGATCACTAGGAGGTACGGCAATTGAAGCAAGACCAATAATTTCATCCTTACTAGGTAATTCTTCTTCACGGTGTTGTCTATTAAATTTAGAGAAATTAAATTCATGAGTCATATCGTCTAAACCTATAGTAATAACATCCCTTTTGCAATCTATGGTAGCATTAACAGTGTTCAAGAAGGGTCTACCAAATATAATGGGACAAAAGCTATCTTGTGGGGAACCAAGAACCAGAAAATCAGCAGGATATTTAGTTTTCCCACACAAGACTTCAACATCTCTAACAATTCCCATTGGTGAAATAGTATCTCTATTCGCAAGTTTAATTGTGACATCAATATCTTCTATCTCAGCAGGTGCAATATCATGCATAATTTCTTTGTATAAGGAATGAGGTATTGCACTAGCACTAGCACCCATATCACATAAGCCATGATAACAATGATCTCCTATTTTAACAGAAATAATAGGCATGCCTACCACAGGTCTAGGTTTATCTTTAGCACAAGGTTTAGCAATTCTAGCAGTTTCATCACAGAAATAAATAACATGTCCATCAATATTATCAGACAAGAGATCTTTCACAATAGCAATATTAGGTTCAACTTTAATTTGCTCATGAGGTGTATAAATTTTAATATTGCGTTTACGAACCACAGTTGAAGCTTTAGCATGATCCTTTATCCTAACAGGAAAAGGTGGTTTCTCAACATAAGAAGTAGGAACAATAGGATCATTATAAGTGACAATATTTTCTTCAACTTTAATAGGTGCAGCTACTTTTACTTCTATGGGAGGATGATATTCAAACCACTTCTCCTTGGGGAGATCAACATAAATAGCAAAAGATTCACAGAAAGAAGCTACTATCTCAGAGTCAAGTCCAAATTTAGTGCTAAATTTACGGAATTCATCGATATCCAAAAAAGATTTAACACAATCAAAACTAGGTGTCATACCTGACTCCTTACCTTTGTCGAGGTCCCAATCTTCATAGTTGCGTTTAATTATTTCCAATAAATCCCATTTGAATTCAATAGTCTTCATCATAAAAAAGCCAGCATAAGAAGTAACAAGCATTGTGCGATTGCTATCAGAAAGCCGAGCATAATTTTTTTTAATAATCATTTCTCTTGGGAGCTCATGATTGGGGCATGAATATAACATTGATTTAAGCCTCCCCCAAGCTTGAGCGACGCTTTCTCCTTCAAGAGGCCAAAAATTATATATATAATTGCGATCACGATGAACAAGATGCATAGGATAAAACTTCTGATGAAATTCCAATTTCAATCGTTTGTAATTCCAAGACCCCATATCATCACATAGCCTATACCATGTTGATGCATCTCCATTCAAAGATAAAGGGAAGACCTTCTTCTTAACAACATCTCCGGGTACACTTGCAAGCTTAAATAATCCACAAACTTCATCCACATATATTAGATGCTCATCAGGATGTTTTGTTCCATCTCCTAAAAAGGGATTAGCTAGCCGTTTTTCTATCATACCCGAAGGAATTTCAATGCAGACATTTTCATTTTCAGTAGGTTCAGTAGGTTGAGGAGCAACTCTTTGCTCTACTGGTCGGGGTGAAGATACCCCAAACAAGCCCCTCAGAGGATTACTTTCCATAGTAACAAGTGACAGTAAATTTCAGCACACTATATAAATTTTTCCTTACCAAATTCTACCTACCAAAGGTGCTTCACTCCCCGGCAACGGCGCCATAAAAGAGTCTTGATGACCCACAAGTATAGGGGATCTATCGTAGTCCTTTCGATAAGTAAGAGTGTCGAACCCAACGAGGAGAAGAAGGAAATGATAAGTGGTTTCCAGCAAGGTATTCTCAGCAAGTACTGAAATAAGTGGTAACAGATAGTTTTGTGATAGGATAATTTGTAACGAGCAACAAGTAACAAATGTAAATAAAGTGCAGCAAGGTGGCCCAATCCTTTTTGTAGCAAAGGACAAGCCTGGACAAACTCTTATATAGGGAAAAGCGCTCTCGAGGACACATGGGAATATCGCCAAGCTAGTTTTCATCACGCTCATATGATTCACGTTCGGTACTTTGATAATTTGGTATGTGGGTGGACCGGTGCTTGGGTACTGTCCTTACTTGGACAAGCATCCCACTTATGATTAACCTCTATTGCAAGCATCCGCAACTACACCAAAAGTATTAAGGTAAACCTAACCATAGCATGAAACATATGGATCCAAATCAGCCCCTTACGAAGCAACGCATAAACTAGGGTTTAAGCATATGTCACTCTAGCAACCCATCATCTACTTATTACTTCCCAATGCCTTCCTCTAGGCCCAAATAATGGTGAAGTGTCATGTAGTCGACGTTCACATAACACCACTAGAGGAGAGACAACATACATCTCATCACAATATCGAACGAATACCAAATTCACATGACTACTAATAGCAAGACTTCTCCCATGTCCTCAGGAACAAACGTAACTACTCACAAAGCATAAACATGTTCATAATCAGAGGGGTATTAATATGCATACAGGATCTGAACATATGATCTTCCACCAAATAAACCAACTAGCATCAACTAAGGAGTAATTAACACTACTAGCAACCTACTAGCACAAATCCCGGACTTGGAGACAAGAATTGGATACAAGAGATGAACTAGGGTTTTGAGAGGAGATGGTGCTAATGAAGATGTTGATGGAGATTGCCCTCTCCTCATGAGAGGAGCGTTGGTGATGATGATGGCGGTGATTTCCCCCTCCGGGAGGGAAGTTTCCCCTGCAAAACAGCTCTACCGGAGCCCTAGATTGGTTCCGCCTCATGGCGGCGGAGTTTCGTCCGAGAAGATGGCTTCTTATTTTTTTCCCATCGAAAGACTTCATATAGCAGAAGATGGCCACCGGAGGGCCACCAGGGGGCCCACGAGGTAGGGGCCGCGCCCAGGGGGTAGGGTGCGCCCCCACCCTCGTGGGCAGGGTGTGGCCCCCTGGTGAATCTCTTCCATTGAGTATTTTTTATATATTATGTAAACGTCTTCCATGAAGTTTCAGGACTTTTGGAGCTGTGCAGAATAGGTCTCTAATATTTGCTCCTTTTCCATCCCAGAATCCCAGCTGCCGGCATTCTCCCTCTTCATGTAAGCCTTGTAAAATAAGAGAGAATAGGCATAAGTATTGTGACATAATATGTATTAACAGCCCATAATGCAATAAATATCGATATAAAAGCATGATGCAAAATGGACGTATCAATAGGCATCTTATAGGCAAACAAATTATCAAGGCAAGCAAAAACTAGCATATGCAAGGAAGTAGAAAGAAATAATAGTAATCTTAACATAACGAGAGGTAATTTAGTAACATGAAAATTTCTACAACCATATTTTCCTGTCTCATAATAATTACATGTAGGATCATAAGCAAATTCAAAAATATAGCTATCACAAAACATATTCTTAACATGATCCCCATGTATGCAAAGTTGACACTCTTCCAAAATAGTGGGATTAACATTAACTAAAGTCATGACCTCTCCAAACCCACTTTTATCAAAAACTTCATAAGATTGAACATTCTCCAAATATGTGGGATCTAAAGTTGACACTCTTCCAAACCCACTTTCAATATTATTGCAAACATTATTATCAATCTCATATTCATCATGGGGCTTAAATAAATTTATAAGATCATAAGAAGAATCACCCCAATCATGATCATTGCAACAAATAGTAGACATAGCAAAACTAGCATCCCCAAGCTTGAGGTTTTGCATATCATTAACACAATTGTCATTAAGATAATTCATAATAACATCATTACAATCATGCTTTTCATCGAAGGAACTATCAAGTATGGGTGCAATAGCAACGATCTCATGTTTAACATAAGGAACTATAGCAAATTCATCTTCATAAATATTGGCATCATGGCCACAAGAATAGCAAGCATCATGTTCATCAAGGGATATTTCAATCAAACCATCGGAATCATAATTATCTATAGATTCATGCATATCATTATTTTCTGCCAAAGCAGTGGTCATTCTTTCAATAAATTCTTTGACATAGACATTATGAGCATAGTTTTCACAACAATATTTAAGTATGTCAAAATTTTCAGATTCGTAGAGAGTAATATCATAATTTTCAATCAAAGAAGCAACTTCATAAGCACCCTTAAAAGCAACAAATTCTTCAATTTGTTCGATATTGAGTAACTATAAACACCCCTTGCATAAGAAGATAAGATTTCATTATTATTAAACTCACATAGGTAGGGCAGGTGTTTTTAGGGTTCTTAGAGCAACATGTAAAATCATAAATTTCACAAAGATTCCAAGCATAACATAGAAGTCTGTTTATTTGATCCCATAATAGTCTCCCTTTTCAGACAAACGGCGACACACAAAATGAGCATGCTCATCTAAAGATTTCCCAACAACTAGGCTAGTTGGGGTTTCAGTACGAGCGCATAAGGTTCGAAGATGATCCAAGTAGAACACTTTAAGGTGATCCATATCAATAGATTTTTAGCAAGAAAAGATGCAAGCAAATAGAAGCCACATGGCAACACAAGAAAATAAAAGATCTGACGAGAAAACGGTGAACGGAAAAGAGGGGCGAATAAAACGACAAATTTTTTTGAAGTGGGGGAGAGGAAAACGAGAGGCAAATGGAAAATAATGTAATGCGAGGGAAAGAGTTTATGATGGGTACTTGGTACGTCTTGACTTGGCGTAGATCTCCCCGGCAACGGCGCCAGAAATTCTTCTTGCTACCTCTTGAGCATGCGTTGGTTTTCCCTTGAAGAGGAAAGGGTGATGCAGCAAAGTAGCATAAGTATTTCCCTCAGTTTTTGAGAACAAAGGTATCAATCCAGTAGGAGATAACACGCAAGTCACCTAGTACCTGCACAAACAATCAAGAACCGTGCAACCAACGCAATAAGGGGGTTGTCAATCCCTTCACGGTCACTCACAAAAGTGAGATCTAATAAAGATAGTAAGATAAACATTTTTTGTATTTTTGTTCTATAGATTGGAAAGTAAAGATTGCAAAATAAAATAAATAGGAAACTAGAATTGTAGATCGGAAACTTATATGATGTAAAATAGAAGGTTATATGATGGAAAATAGACCCCGGGGCCATAGGTTTCACTAGTGGCTTCTCTCAAGATAGCATATATTATGGTGGGTGAACAAATTACTGCCGAGCATGTAGCGACCAGACCTCAAACAGTCTGATCTCTGTGCTCTGGTGTCATCCCTGGATCAGTAATGCTGACACCACATAGTACTCAGAGGTTTTATAGCAGAGTAGCAATTACACACTTATTACATCGAGTGTCTCAAAATAGAACTTATTACAATAAATATGGCTTAAGGCCATCTAATAACGATAACAGCGGAAGGCTTGGAAGATAAGTGAGTCCATCAACTCCAACGGCATCACTGAGTATAGAACCATGACCTAAACACTCCTTAATCGTCGTCTGAAAAGTCTGCAACATTAACGTTGCAACCCGAAACGGGTCAGCACATGGAATATGCTGGCAATGTAACACATAGAGAGTAATGGAATGAAACAGCTATACTATATGCATATTTGGCTGGTGGAAAGCTCTATGGTTACAGTTTTGCGTAAAGCCAATTTTTCCCTACTTCAAAAGAATAAATTTATTTAACTATCATGGTAGTTGTTAAACATTGAGAATGGTTGACAGCATTCTCAATCCCAATTAAGCATCATCATTAAACATAACCCAACAAAATTAATTTAGAGTAACATGTGGAGATTCACATGAAAATCCAAGTACTAGATACTCAAGATGTCCATAACCGGGGACACGGCTAACCATGATTAGTTTATTACACTCTGCAGAGGTTTGCGCACTTTTCCCCACAAGACTCGATCGCCTCCGTTTGGTTTCTCGCACTACATGGTGTTTGAGAAGACAGATGACCGAGACATAGTCTTTCAGAAGCGCTAGCACCTTACGATCGGGTAGACCGTACCACCTACATCCCCTACATCTGCTAATCTACCACTGTAAGAGTTCGCACAACTTAGTCAACTATGCTAGAGCCCATAATAGCTTGTGGCTGCACATGGAAGTTTCTAGTATGAATAGCCTCATGATCCCTTTGAGCCTGGGTGGCGGTCCAAAAGAAAACAGGCAAGTCCTGGAATACCCAGGTGCCTCAATCCACCCAGATGTGTGTTTAACTTGCCACCTTAGATAAACCATTAATTAAAAATCTCACATCTGTCATGGATATCACTCACCCAATCCACGTCTACTAGCATAGCATGGCATAATAAGCAAACGTAGAAGTAACTCCCAAAGGTTTGATAATAAACAGGTAATAGGTACTACCTCATCTACTTCCCATCCCACAATTTAATTAGATCCTAATCATGCAATGTGTGAGGATTGATCTAATGCAATAAAATTGGGTAGTAGAAAAGGTATGATCAAAGTGTTACTTGCCTTGATGATGATCCGCGAAACCTAACGATTCGAAGTAACAGGCGGCGCACTCCGGGTATTCTATCGCAGACAAACAAACAAGCATACAATAAGTACTCATCTAATGCACACGTAAAACTCAGATAAGAGATCTAACCAGAAGGTTCAACTTAAGAACTCCGGTTGGCAAAAAGAATCAAATCGAACGAAGCAACGAAAGTCAAACAGCGAAAGAAAACAACTTCGTTCTAGTAATCTGGATCTAGGGAAAATTTTACAGTAGAAAAATCTTGTTTAAGTTGGTTAAACGGATAGAGGGTTTCAAGACGAAACTCTAGGCGCTTGAATCGCCTGATTCCGATAAATGAGCGAGAAGTTACACTAAAACGAAAATCGGATCAGGAATCGCGATCAAAAAAATTGTGGATTTAATATGAGAAAAAGAAAAATGACGAACGCTCGCTAGAACGAATGAATGGACGAACGCTCGCTATTTAAATAAACCGGAAAAACCGATCTATTTAAAAAAACCGAATCTAAAAAAACAGACAAAAACCAATTTTTTTTAAAAACGTTGGCACGGAAGTCGAGGCTTCGGCGGCGGCGGCGGTGTCCGGCGCGGGCGGCGGGCGGCGGCGGCGGAAGCGGCGGCTGGGGCAGCGGCTGGGCTAGGGTTTCCCGCGGGTGGGCCGCCCCGGCTTATAAAGGCCCCCCTCGGGCCGGAGTCCTAGTCGGACACGGCCCGTAGGTCGGTTCATTTTTTTTAATTATTCCGCTCGGAAGAAAAATAAAAAGAAATAATAAACAGACTCCAAAATTTCGAAATAAATTTTCACGGGCTTCTAAAATCAAGCCGCACAAGGTGAACATTTATTTGGGACCTAAATGCAATTTTGAAAAACGCACATTTTTCCTAAATTCAAATAAAACACCGAAAAACTCCGAAATAAAATCTTATTTGATTTTATTATTAAATCCTCAATATTTCTTTATTTTGGGAAAGTCATTTTATTCCCACTCTCATATTTTTGTAATAGAAATAATTGATGATAAAATAAATAAAATCAAATGATCCTATTCTCAAAATTTGAGAAAACTCAAATATGAAAATAATGAATTCCCCAACTCTCTCCGTGGGTCCTTGAGTTGCGTAGAAATAGGATCAAAACCAAACACAAATAAAATATGATATGCAATGATGATCTAATGTATAACATTCCAAATTGAAAATTTGGGATGTTATAGAGCAATTGATAGAAGAGCGTATAGCTATGAGAATATCTAGGCAATGATCATGAATATAGGCATCACGTCCATGTCAAATAGACTGAAACGATTCTGCATCTACTACTATTACTCCACACATCGACCGCTATGCAGCATGCATCTAGAGTATTAAGTTCATAAGAACAGAGTAATGCATTAAGCAAGATCACATGATGTTGAGGGATAAACTCAGGCAATATGATATGAACCCCATCTTTTTATCCTCGATGGCAACAATACAATACATGCCTTGCTACCCCGACTGTCACTGGGAAAGGACACCGCAAGATTGAACCCAAAGCTAACCACTTCTCCCATTGCAAGAAAGATCAATGTACTAGGCCAAACTAAACCGATAATTCAAAGAGACTTGCAAAGATATCAATCATGCATATAAGAATTTAGACAAGAACAAAATATTATTCATAGATAAACTTGATCATAAATCCACAATTCATCGGATCTCGGCAAACACACCGCAAAAGAGTATTACATCGAATAGATCTCCAAGAACATCGAGGAGTACTTTGTATTGAGAACCAAAGAGAGAGAATAAGCCATCTAGCTAATAACTATGGACCCGAAGGTCTGTGGTAAACTACTCACACATCATCGGAGAGGCGATGGTGTTGATGTAGAAGCCCTACGTGATCAATTCCCCCTCCGGCAGATTGCCGGAAAAGGCCCAAGATAGGACTCACGGGTTCAGAAGGTTGCGGCGGTGGAAAAGTGGTTTCATGGCTCTTGCTGATCTTTTTAAGGTATAATAGTATATATAGGCAAAAGAAGTACGTCGGTGGAGCTCCGTGGGGCCCACGAGGGTGGGGGGTGTGCCTACCCCCCTAGGCGCGCCCTCCTGCCTCATGGCCGCCTCGTGGAGTTCCAGACTTCAACTCCAAGTCTTCTGGATTGCTTTCGTTCCAAGAAAGATCATCGCGAAGGTTTCATTCCATTTGGTATTCCTTTTCTACAAAACACTGAAATAGGCAAAAAAAAGAAACTTGCACTGGGCCTTCAGTTAATAGGTTAGTCCCAAAAATAATATAAAAGAGCATATTAAAGCCCATTAAACATCCAAAATAGATAATATAATAGCATGGAACAATCAAAAATTATAGATACGTTGGAGACGTATCAAGCGATAAAATACCAATTTGATTTGTAGGAGATTAATATACAAATTTCCCAGGTCGTCCTAATTTTTCAGAGTTTTTGGAGTTACAGAAGTATTTGAAATATCGAGATTGCTACAAACTGTTCTGTTTTTGACAGATTATGTTTTCTTTGCGGTGTGTGCTTGTTTGGATGATTCTATGGTTTGCTTTGATGAGTTTTTGTCATAGAAAAGTTGGAATATAGTAGATATAATGCAAGAAAAAAATATGAATTGGTTTGGTACAACACTTATAGTAGTGATTTGCTTTCTTATACTAACAGATCTGACAAAGGTTTTGTTGAGTTTTGTGTGATTGAAGTTTTCAAGTTTTGGGTTATCTTACGATGGATGAAGGAATAATGAGTAATAAGAGCCTAAGCTTGGAGATGCCCCGGCACCCCAAGCTATTATCCAAAGAGATCAAGCAACTAAGCTTGGGGATGCCCCGAGTGGCATCCCCTCTTTCTTGTAACGACCATCGGTATTTTACTAGAAGCTATATTTTTATTCGTCACATACTATGTGTTTTGCTTGGAGCGTCTTGTATGATATGAGTCTTTGCTTGTTTTATTTTGTGTTTTAAGTCTTGATCCCTTGCTGGACACACCTATTTTAGAGAGCCAAAATTATTCCATGACTTGTTAGAATTGCTCTCTATGCTTCACTTAAATTTTTACGAGCTATGGATTTGCTCTAGTGCTTCACTTATATCTTTTTTAGCATGGTGTGCTTTAGTGTTTTTGAAGAAATGCTCTCTAGCTTCACTTAGAATTATTTGAGAGTTGGTAAATTTTCAAGAAATTCTCTCTTACTTCACTTAAATTAATTTGAGAGAAAGAAATATTATGCTCATGATCTTCACTTATATTTGTTTGAGCTTATCAAAAGCAACACATGAAAATTAGTCCCAAAGTGATAGATATCCAAGAAGCGTATAATAAAAACTTTCATGAAGATCATTGGACAAAATAAACTTGATTCTTAGTCATAGTTTTGAGATATGATGATGTGATATGTGAGTCATCTTGATGAGTAATTATGCTTTAGTAAGAATATTGATGTTAAGGTTTGTGATTCCCTATGCAAACATGGAAGTCAATAGTCATGCAATGAAATTATATCCTACTTGTGGTGCATTATTTGATGTTAATTATGCTTAATGCTCGCTTATGAGATTATTCATTTCTTGGTTGGTCGCTGCTCAATCTTTTGCTAGCCTTCATTTTGCACTAAGTGTGATCACTACTTGTGCATCCAAAACCCTTAAAACTAGTTTTGCCACATGAGTCCACTATATCTATATATATGCGGTACTCTTTTTTTGTTCTAAGTAAATTTTTATGTGCCATCTCTAATATTCAAAATAAATTTCTCTTTTGTGTGCTCGTACCGCTCGCCAGGCGATGAGGGTTGGCTAATATTTTCCATGCTAGATGTGTTATTCTCATGATGAGTGTTTATTCACTTGTCATTGAACAAGAGTAAGGCAGAGGTATTAGGGATGCCCAGTCTCGAAATGAAAAATGAATTTACTTTATGTTGTCAAATAATAAATTCCTTGGAAAGTGTTGGTATGGAAGGCACCCATGGATACGGTTAGCCATGGAAAGTGAAAGTATGGTGGAAAAAGGAATAAACTTTAATTTCTATTCGAGAACCGCCTATGATATATCTTGCATGGGAAGTGTTGGGAACTCTAAGTCATTTTCGTTGGAGGGAAAAGTATGCCTCTCAAAATGTTTTTATCTCTCAATTTTCGCTTTGAGCTCTAGCACCTCCACAAATCCCTACTTCCCTCTGCGAAGGGTGTTTCTTTTACTTTGTGCAATTTTTATTTTTGAATTTGAGTATCCATCTTCTCTTATAAAAGAACCAACAAGGAGGCACTATGATCGTACTTGAGCATTGGGTGTAGTTAATATGCGAGTGTGTATCATGAATGGATCAATGATTGAGCATGATGGGCTAGGGATAGCTTATTTTAGCGTTGATAGTTTCAAAGACATGGTTGCTTGTTGATATGCTTGACTATTTAATTTATCATGTCAAAACTAGACTATGGCTTTGAACAATATAAAACTCCAAATGTCCATGCTATAAACAAAAGAATATGAGATGACATGTTAGGAAGCATTCCTCATCAAAAATTCTATTTTTATCATTTACCTACTCGAGACGTGCAGGAATTAAGCTTGGGAATGTTGATACGTCTCCAATGTCTCTATAATTTTTTATTGTTCCATGCTGTTATATTATCAATCTTGGATGTTTTATAATCATTTTATATCAGTTTTGGTACTAACCTATTGACATAGTGCCAAGTGTGAGTTGATGTTTTTTGCATGTTTTTTACATCGCAGATAATCAATACCAAACAAAGTCCAAACGCAGCGAAACATTGTGTCGATTTTTTGGAACATAAGACAACCAATGGGCCGAAGAAGCACCTGGAGGATGCTCCGAGGGGAGCACAACCCACCAGGGCGCGCCTGGAGGCCCAGGCGCGCCCTGGTGGGTTGTGCCCACCTCAGGTGCCCCCGGGCCGCCTTTTTACTCTATAAATATACCAATATTGCAGAAACCCTGGGGGAGTCGATGAAAATCAATTCCAGCCGCTGCAGAGTCCAGAACCACCAGATCCAATCTAGAAACCATCACGGAGGGGTTCACCACTTCCATTGGTGCCTCTCCTATGATGCGTGCGTAGTTCTTTGTAGACCTTCGGGTCCGTAGTTAGTAGCTAGATGGCTTCCTCTCTCTCGTTTGATTCTCAATACAATGGTCTCTTGGAGATCCATATGATGTAACTCTTTTGCAGTGTGTTTGTTGGGATCCGATGAACTTTAAGTTTACGATTAGATCTATCTCTTTCTATCCATGAAAGTTATTTGAGTTTATTTGATCTCCTATATGCATGATTGATTATAGCCTCGTATTTCTTCTCCGATATTTGGGTTTTGTTTGGCCAACTTGATCTATTTATCTTGCAATGGGAAGAGGTGCTTTGTAGTGGGTTCGATCTTACGGTGCTTGATCCCAGTGACAGAAGGGGAACCGACGCGTATGTATCATTGCTACTAAGGATAAAATGATGGGGTCTATTTCTACATAAATAGATCTTGTCTACATAATATCATCATTCTTATTGCATTACTCCATTTCTCCATGAACTTAATACACTAGATGCATGCTGGATAGCGATCGATGTGTGGAGTAATAGTAGTAGATGTAGGCAGGAGTCGGTCTACTAATCTTGGAGATGATGCCTATGTAATGATCATTGCTTGGATATCGTCATGATTATTTGAAGTTCAATCAATTGCCCAACAATAATTTTTACACATCGTTTGCTATTTTTCTCGAGAGAAGCCATTAGTGAAACCTACGGCCCCCTGGTCTCTTTCTCATATTATTTGCCTTTGCGATCTATTTTATTTTCCCTTTTATTTTTGGAACTATTAAAGCCAAAAATACAAAAATACCTTGCTGCAATTTATTATTATTTATTTTATTTGGCATTCGATCTATCAATCTACTACAATTTATTCAAGTCTGTTTGTCAATTTCTGGCGTTGTTACCCAAAAGGGATTGACAACCCCTTTAATACGTCGGGTTGTGATATGTCTCCAACGTATCTATAATTTTTGATTGTTCCATGCTATTATATTATCTATTTTGGATTTTTAATGGGATTTAATATACCTTTTTGTAATATTTTGGGGACTAACCAACTAACCAAAGGTCTAGTGCAAATTGCTGTATTTCTGCCTATTTCAGTGTTTTGCAGAAAAGGAATATCAAACGGAATCCAAACGGAATGAAACTTTCGGAAGATTTAATTTTGGAACAAACGCAATCCAGGAGACTTGGAGTGGAAGTCAAGGAAGAAACAAGGCGGCCACGAGGTAGGAGGGCACGCCTAGGGGGGCAGGCACGCCCCCACCCTCGTGGGCCCCTCGTGGCTTCGCTGACCTACTTCTTTCACCTATATATACTCATATACCCTGAAAACATCCGAGAGCACCACGAAACCCTATTTCCACCACCGCAAACTTCTGGACCCGTGAGATCCCATCTTGGGGCCTTTTCCGGCGCTCCGCTGGAGGGGGAATCGATCACGGAGGGCTTCTACATCAACACCATAGCCTCTCCGATGATGTGTGAGTAGTTTACCGCAGACCTTCGGGTCCATAGTTATTAGCTAGATGGCTTCTTCTCTCTCTTTGGATCTCCATACAAAGTTCTCCTCGATTCTCTTGGAGATCTATTCGATGTAATTCTTTTTGTGGTGTGTTTGTTGAGATCCGATGAATTGTGGGTTTATGATCAAGATTATCTATGAACAATATTTGATTCTTCTCTGAATTCTTTTATGCATGATTTAATATCTCTACAAGTCTCTTCGAATTATCAGTTTGGTCTAGCCTACTAGATTGATCTTTTTAGCGATGCCCTTTCCTAGTGACAGCAGGGGCAACAAGGCACATATTGTATTGTTCCCATCAAGGATAAAAAGATGGGGTTTATATCATATAGCTTGAGTTTATCCCTCTACATCATGTCATCTTGCCTAATGCGTTACTCTGTTCTTATGAACTTAATACTCTAGATGCATGTTGGATAGCGGTCGACGTGTGGAGTAATAGTAGTAGATGCAGAATCGTTTCGGTCTAATTGACGCGGACGTGATGTCTATATACATGATCATGCCTAGATATTCTCATAACTATGCACTTTTCTATCAGTTGCTCAACAGTAATTTGTTCACCCACCATAGAATTTGCTATCTTGAGAGAAGCCACTAGTGAAACCTATGGCCCCCAGGTCTATTTTCCATTATATTATTTTCCTATCAACTTGCTATTTCTATCGTTGTTTATTTTGCAATCTTTATTTTCCAATATGTACAACAAAAATACCAAAAATATTTATCTTATTATCTCTATCAGATCTCACTTTCGTAAGTGACCGTGAAGGGATTGAAAACCCCTTTATCGTGTTGGTTGCGAGGTTCTTGTTTGTTTGTGCAGGTACTAGGGACTTGCGTGTTACCTCCTACTGGATTGATACCTTGGTTCTCAAAAACTGAGGGAAATACTTACGCTACTTTGCTACATAGCCCTTTCCTCTTCAAGGGAAAACTAACGCATGCTCAGGAGGTGGCAGGTTGCGAGTATTTGTTACTTGTGTGCAGGTGCCGTTTACGTATTATTGCTTGGTTCTCCTACTGGTTCGATAACCTTGGCTTCATCCTGAGGGAATTGTTGGGGAATGCAGTATTTCAAAAAAAAATCCTACGATCACGCAAGATCTATCTAGGAGATGCATAGCAACGAGAGGGGAGAGTGTGTCTACGTACCCTCGTAGACCGAAAGCGGAAGCGTTGAATAATGCGGTTGATGTAGTCGAACGTCTTCGCAATCCAACCGATCAAGTACCAAACTCACGACACCTCCGCGATCTGCACATGTTTAGCTCAGTGACGTCCCTCGAACTCTAGATCCAGCTGAGGCCGAGGGAGAGTTTCGTCAGCACGACGGCGTGTTGACGGTGATGATGAAGTTACCGACGCAGGGCTTCGCCTAAGCACTACGACAATATGGCCGAGGATGAAATCTATGGAGGGGGGCACCGCACACGGCTAAGAAATCAACTTGTGTGTCTATGGGGTGCCCCCTCCTCTGTATATAAAGGAGGGGAGGAGGAGGAGGGCCGGCCTCAAGGGGAGCGCCCAAAGGGAAGATTCCTACTCCTGTAGGAGTAGGTTTCCCCCTTTCCTAGTCCAAGTAGGAGAAGAAGGAAGGAGAGCGAGAGGGAGAAGGAACAAGGGGGGCACCGCCCCCTCCTAGTCCAATTCGGACCAGCCCATGGGGGGCGCGCGGACACCCCTTGAGGCCCTTCTATCCTTTCCCGTATGGCCCATTAAGGCCCACTACTTCCCCTGGTGAATTTCCGTAGCTCTCCCGTACTCCGAAAAATACCTGAATCACTCAGAACCTTTCCGATGTCCGAATATAGCCTTCCAATATATCGATCTTTACGTCTTGACCATTTTGAGACTCCTCGTCACGTCCGTGATCTCATCCGGGACTCCGAACAACCTTCGATACATCAAATCACATAACTCATAATACAAATCGTCATCGAACGTTAAGCATGCGGACCTTACGGGTTCGAGAACTGTGTAGACATGACTGAGACACATCTCCGGTCAATAACCAATAGCAGAACCTGGATGCTCATATTGGCTCCTACATATTCTATGAAGATCTTTATCGGTCAAACCGCATAAAAGCATACGTTGTTCCCTTTGTCAACAGTATGTTACTTGCCCGAGATTCGATCGTCGGTATCATCATACCTAGTTCAATTTCATCATCGACAAGTCTCTTTACTCGTTCCGTAATGCATCATCCTGCAACTAACTCATTAGTCACATTGCTTGCAAGGCTTATAGTGATGTGCATTACCGAGAGGGCCCAAAGATACCTCTCCGACAATCGGAGTGACAAATCCTAATCTTGATCTATGCCAACTCAACAAACACCATTGGAGACACCTGTAGAGCATCTTTATAATCACTTAGTTATGTTGTGACATTTGATAGCATGCTAAGTGTTCCTCCGGTATTCGGGAGTTGCATAATCTCATAGTCATAGGAACATGTATAAGTCATGAAGAAAGCAATAGCAATAAACTGAACGATCATAGTGCTAAGCTAACGGATGGGTCTAGTCCATCACATCATTCTCTAATGATGTGATCCCGTTCATCAAATGACAACACATGTCCATGGCCAGGAAACTTAACCATCTTTGATTAACGAGCTAGTGAAGTAGAGGCACACTAGGGACACTCTGTTTGTCTATGTATTCACACATGCACTAAGTTTCCTATTAATACAATTCTAGCATGAGTAATAAACATTTATCATGATATAACACTACTAGGGAAAACCTTATACACAGAAATTTAGCAGTAGCGCACGTTCATAAACCGCGCTACAAATACAATAGTAGAAGTAGCGCATGCGCATGAAAATGCGCTACCACTAATATTCCCATTGCTAAACCGATAGGCTACGCATAGCAGTAGCGGTCTTGAGGGAAGCGTGCTACCGCTAGGACATAAGTAGCAGCGCGTTTCGCGCGGAGAGCGCTACTGCTAATGGAAATAAAATGAAATGAAAAACAAATGGAAAATTAAATGAAAAATAAAGAAATAGAAAAAGGAAAAAGGAAAAAATAAAATGTAGAGCAAAATAAATGAGAAAGCGAAAAAAGGAGAAAGGCGTAGCAATAGCGTTTGTTCATAAGAGGCGCTATAGCTAACGTAGCTGCAGCGCGTTTCCTAGACCTCTGCTGTAGAAACAGAAAAGGAAATAAGAAAGATGAAGGAAATTACATAGCTATAGCAGTAGCGCGTTTTGTGAAAATCGCTATAGCTAACTTAGCTATAGCGCGTTTCGCGAAAACCGCTACCGCTAAGTTTGACTTAACCAAAAAACCGTTTCCCCCCGGCCACCACTTCTCCCCTAAATCACTCGACCCACCCCGCCGCCGTCTGCCCGATTCACTGTCGCCCCACTTCGCCGCCGTCTCCTGCCGACGTCGACGCCCCCGGAGCCACCAGAGCCGCGCGCCATCGACGCCACCGGAGCCGCCCCCAACGCCACCGGAGCCGCAGTCGACGCCACCGGATCCTCCCTCACCACAACTGCCTCCCTTGCCGTCACCGGAGATGCCCATGCCTCCCTCGCCACCACTGCCTCTCGCGCCACCACCGGAGCCATCCTCTGTAAGCCCCCACCCTCCTCTCTCTCTCTAAATTAGTTAGGTTAATTTAGTTAGGAAAAGAATTTAGTTAGGTTAATTAGTTAGGTTAATTTGACAGAGATGCCCCTGCCTCCCCCGCCATAGGAAAAAATTGTATATGCTTAACCAGGGCAGTAGGGTTAGGGTTGTAGTGTTTAATTACAAATGTTAGGAAAGTAAGGTTTAACTAGATGTTAACTAGGGTGGTAGGATTTAGTTTATAGAAAAAAATCAATATAAAAATATAAATTTCTATTAGTGTTGCAAGTCTAGTAGGTTCTTAATTTTTAGTGAATTTTTATTAGGACAAAAATTTAGGACATAATTTGAGTTCTAGGTTCATAATTTTAGTTCTAGGGTTCATCCATCTATATTTGGTTTTCGAATTGAGTTTTGGAGAGCATGAGATTTGTGTAGATTTTCTTGAAGTGTCAAACACTAGGAGATGCAAATTTGAAGTGGTCATGATATATGAAAAATCCTCAATTGTGTTTACTCATTGATCATAATCAACATTGAAGTGGTTCGATTGTGCCCAAGTGGCCTTTTGTTGTTTCCAGGGAATGAAGCCGAGTGGCCTATGTTTTGCCGGAATGTTGATTCATTTCCATTCCGGCAAAATTCAGGTTCTCGATTTGTCCACTTTTTAGCAAAGGTCATGCCGAAATTTTCCGTGAATTTTGGCATGACTTGTGCTACAAACTAGGACATATCGAGCGCCCGAGATTTGCCGCACTGGGAAGGAGTCAATGTTCCTGCAAAATAATAGGCCTTTTTATGTCATTATTCATTTTATTAGGTATAGAATTAATTGACTAGATTTAATCGTAGGAAACATGGCTAGCAACGATGAAGGACAGGGTTCTGGTGATTGCGACGATGTCTACCGGGCGCCAGACGAATTTTTGAGCCTTGCCGACGAGACTGAGACCTGCGCTAAGACTAAGACCGGCGCTGAGACTCAGACCGGCATCGAGACCGGCGCTGAGACTGAGACCGGCGCTGCCTCGGGGAGCGGAGCTGGTATAGAACCGAAAGCAAAGGGGCGACGGCGAAATAACAAGCTCAGGACTACTAGACTGGTGGTCACGGACGTGGACGACGGCAATTTTGAGTCAAACGCGCCTGAGGAAGCGCACGCGTGCTATGGCAATCAAATTGGCTGCATGATACGGACAACCACCACCATCATCGATGAGAAACTAAACAAGTTAGATAATATGAGGCCCGCCCTCCTAAAGAAGCTGCACCAGATATTCTTGTTCCCACGCCGGAATGAAAAGGATTATAAAGATCCAGATAAGGACCCGGCAATGAAGAAGATAAACAAACACACCATGAGCAAGTTTAGTGACGCGTTGGCCGCCTGGAAAGCAAGGGTGAAATATCGGATCTTCAATGAAAAGGAACCCTACTCCGAGATTGTAAAGGATAATCCGACAATCATGGCAGAGCACTTTGAAAAATTCAAGGCGGCTTGCGAGGCCGAAGATGCCAAAAAAAGTCAGAGTACATGACGGGGCTTCAACAGCAGAACATTGGGTGCCACCACCTCGGAAGCCATGGTTACGGCGGGAAGAGGTCCATATGGGCCAAGGAGGACGCGGAAGCCGCGAGTTTGGGCATCCCAGACCCCTTGGCCGAGTTCACTGTCCCGCAGGAGCGTGACGTCCTCGGGGCCCAAAACCTTTGGGACCCAGTGAAGAAGGTTTTCAAGAAGAACGCGATCACGAGGGAGTTCATTAGACTGCTAGTAATTTTAGTTTCTGATCAATTCGACTGCACGTTAGTCATGTTTGTGAATGATCCTTGTGCCTTTTGCAGAGAGAGCAGCACAGGATTGCGGCCGAAAGTGACTCGCCATCTGAGGCGTTGGCAAGGCCCAAGTGGGACACTCCATTCAACCGGACGTTGAACATATTGAAAGGACTCCCGTGGAGACTCGACCGTCATATGGACGCATGCACGGTGTTGGAGACAGCGCCACGTGGAAAAAGTACTACCGTGAGACCACGGAGGAGAGAAAGGAAAGACGGAGGTTAACTGAAGAAAACATCAACAAGAAGGTTGAGATTGCGGTTGAAAAGAGATCATCTGAGACAGTCGCAACAGCGGTAGCTACCGCAAAACAGGTGCTTGTAGATATGTCTACTACCTTGGTTCCGACCGTTTTCAATTGGAGGAGGCAAAATCCAGAAAAAATGCAACGGACTTTCCCCTTGCTGACTTCCTCAGGAGCAGCTCAACTAGCATTGCACCAGCACCAGCACCTGCTCCCGCACCGGCTCCTACACCTGCTCCCGCACCTGCTCCGGCATTGGCTCCTGCACCTGCTCCCGCACCGGCTTCTGCACCTGCTCCAGCACTGGCTCTGGCACCGGACGTGCTCGACGGTGCTTCATCTTTGGCTGAGCTCGACGCCCTCACGGTATTTTTCACACCGCCCCCCTTCAATAAATGTATAATCTCCATTTTCGTTGCCTTTTAGATGTCTCACATCGCAGACTTTTCTTTGCAGGCCGACAAAACCAAGTGCACCATATTGTACACCATCGGCGACCAGAAGGTGGACGTGGGGAAGGCGACGGCAATGGAGCCGAAGGAACCATTGTTCCACAGCCGGCCGATCCCCCCAGAAGTTTTCAAGGTTTCCGTGACCAGTGTTAAACTAGGCCACGAGAATTTGGCTCCTCCGGTACTAGTGGGGGATGACGACAAGACCCCGCGGCGGCTTGGTGATTGTTGCAATGGGCGGGTCCTGTTGTGGCCAAAGAGTCTGCTTCATCTAGAGGCGGCCGGGAGCACACCCATGAGCACGCAGTTAGGTATGAACATCAACACCTCGCCTACTCCATTAGTCGCTGGTGACGTCGCCATAGATGAGGATGAGAATGACGATGACACTCAACAGTATGTCAATACCGGCGCCTACTTAGGGTTTGAGACTCATGAGTCGGTGCCTGAATTGCAGCCTACGGAGTCTGAACGTATTATGGACAACCTTCCGGTAGTAAATAAGTCTAGGAAGAGACCAAGGAAAGGCAAAAAAGATGCTTCTGTGATCCAGCCGCCTCAGCAGCCTTGGGTTCAAGACCGTATAGATATCCCCGGTGCGGCAAAATGGCATATCCCCGGTCAACCAATCCTACCTGAAGCAGCGCTGCGAGCCAGATTCGGCGATTTAAGGAGACTTCATGACGATGTGCTGCGGATAGAGAAAGGCCTCATCGCCTCAAAAAATCCAGGATACCCACTCTACGTGGTTAACGTGCCGCGCGGATTGTCATACGTCGACACATTCCCAGCGGAGAAGTTCTTCCTTCGATTCGATTACATCTTTGACTTGTTTCACTTGAAGAAGCTGGATTTTGCGTTTGTCCTCCTTTATGCTGTGCACATGAACTACCTCAACGGGGTTGAGCAGATACCTTATATCTGTGTCGCTGACCCGTACTTCATGCATGAGGCCTTCTTGGGAGTCTGCGCAAAGCACTGGGAATACGCGAGGGAATACATCGTCAATTTCATGCTCGCCAATAAGGACAAGGAGGCGATTCTCGTGCCTTATCATCCCATGTAAGTCATCCATGCGGATATCCTTCCTTTGATTTCAATCATTCATTTGCACGGTGGAGGCTAATTAATTTGAGGTTTACTTATTTTGCGCAGCGGCGGGCGCGCCGTCCTCATCACCCTCTACCCCCGATACTCCCATGCTCTTTACTTGGACTCGTTGAAGAACATTAACAAAAAGGACTACACCCACATCAAGTCTATTCTCGATAGTACTATGTTTTACTACGGCGCACGGGGTGGAGAGGTCAAGGACAAGAAGAAAAAGGACGACAGGCCCGCCTTCGGCCATAAGACCGAGTTCTGCTGCATCCAGCAACCGAGTGATTCTCTTAATGATGGATTCTATGTCCTACACCAGATGCTGGAGTACAGACGGGATCACCAGAACCTTCGCATGTCACCTACATCCGGTGAAGCCCATATTCTGCAGTGGGCAAAGAACTTAGGAGATATCAAGGATCATTGACTTCGAGCTGAGTTCTATCACATACAGCGCGAACTTGCCCAAATCATCATGAAGGAGGTCGTCGAAAAAACAGGGATGTTCTACGAAGAAGGACAAATGTTGCGGGAAGACGTCTGAACACGCGTAGCCGCTCAGCGTCTCGACCTGAAGCCTTTCACTAAGCTCGGGGACTATCTCCCTCACTTGGATGGATGGCACGCCATGGAGTGATTGTCAATATATGACAATGTGTCTGTTTTGTCCATACTATCTGTATGACGAAACTTTGAATTATGCACGACGAAACTTTATTTGTGATGTAATTAAACCATCCTCCTCGACTAGCGAAGAACACTCTAGTTAGGGCATTTTGGGTACGATGAACTTTGTTATTTATGCTTATGATATGTTGCTTCTATTTTTGCCAACTCTGTCTCTTTCTGTTGCTCAACTATATATGTTGCATATCATCGACTCATGTGACGATGTAGGTGTATAGATCATCGATGGCGAAGAAGTGCTACGCCAGGAGTATACGATGAGTGGCCGGAATGTTAGGCCCAGGTGTACTGGTTTCCGGTTTCCGATCAACAGCCAGTAGTTAGTTTAGGTTCACGCAAAGTGATAACTCTTCTCGTGTATATCATTGTTTAGATGGATGACGATGTAGTTGCAAGTAATCGAGATTTGTATCGCTATTTTTGAGATGATGATGAGAGACCACTTTGTGTTGGATGATGATTATGATGATGACATGATTTTATGAGACTATTTGTATGTATATGCTATTATTACATTTGTATGTGTATCATATGCTAAAGATTATTGTATAAAGCCTATTCAAATACAAAACAAATATGCAGAAAAAACTACTAAAATTAGCAGTAGCGAGTGGAGAAAAGTTAGCAGCAGTGCCACAGTAGCAGTAGCGCATCCAGGCAAAGCACGCTAGAGCTATTAGCAGTAGCAAGCTTCCACGAAGCGCGCTGCTGCTAAACTTGTATAGCAGTAGCGCGGGTGTGCACGCGCTACTGCTACGGGTTAGCTGTAGCGCCGGTCCCCGCGCTACTGATATACCAAGAATGTGTGCTGCTGCTAGCCTTTTCCCTAGTAGTGTAAGGAAATATAAATAACAACTTTATTATTGCCTCTAGGGCATATTTCCTTCAGTCTCCCACTTGCACTAGAGTCAATAATCTAGTTCACATCGTCATTTGGTTTCACACCAATAGTTCACATTTTTTCTGTGATTAGTTCACATCTTCATGTGACTAATACCCAAAGGGTTTACTAGAGTAAATAATCTAGTTCACATCGCTATGTGATTAACACCCAAAGAGTGATCATTTTTTGCTTGTGAGAGAAGTAGTCTACGGGTCTGCAACATTCAGATCCCTATGTATTTTGCAAATTTCTATGTCTACAAAGCTCTGCATGGAGCTACTCTAGCTAATTGCTCCCACTTTCAATATGTATCTAGATCAAGACTTAGAGTCATATAGATCAGTGTAAAAAGCTTGCATCGACGTAACTCTTTACGACGAACTCTTTTATCACCTCCATAACCGAGAAATATTTCCTTAGTCCTCTAAGGATAATTTTGACCGTTGTCCAGTGATCTACTCCTAGATCGCTATTGTACTCCCTTGCCAAAATCATGCTAAGGTATACAATCGGTCTGGTACACGGCATAACATACTTTATAGAACCTATGACTGAGGCATAGGGAATGACTTTTCATTCTCTTTCTATTTTCTGTCGTGGCCGGGTTTTGAGTCTTTACTAAATTTCACACCTTACAACTCAGGCAAGAACTCCTTCTTTGACTGATCCACTTGGAACTCCTTCAAAACCTTATCAAGGTATGTACTCATCGAAAGTCTTGTCAAACGTCTTGATCTATCCTTATAGATCTTGATGCCCAATATGTAACTAGCTTTACAGGTGATTCTTTCTTTGAAAAACTCCTTTCAAATTCTCCTTTATGCTTTCCAGAAAATTCTACATCATTTTCCGATCAACAATATATCATTCACATATACTTATCAGAAAGGCTGTAGTGCTCCCACTCACTTTGTTGTAAGTACAGGCTTCACCGCAGGTCTGTATAAGACTATAGGCTTTGATCAACTCATCAAAGTGTATATTCCAACTCCGAGCTGCTTGCACCAGTCCATAGATGGATTGCTGAAGCTTGCACACTTTGTTAACACCTTTAGGATTGACAAAACCTTCTGGTTGTGTCATATACAACTCTTTTTTTAATAAATCCATTAAGGAATGTAGTTTTGATATCCATTTGCCAGATTTCATAAAATACGGCAACTGCTAACATGATTCGGATAGACTTTTAAGCATCGATATGAGTGAGAAATTCTCATCGTAGTCAACACCTTGAACTTGTCAAAAACCTTTTGCGACAACTCGAGCTTTGTAGATAATAACACTACTATCAGCGTCCGTCTTCCTCTTGAAGATCCATTTATTCTCAATGGCTCACCAACCATTGGGAAAGTCAATCAAAGTCCATACTTTGTTCTTTATACATGGATCCCATCTCAGATTTCATGGCCTCAAGCTATTTTGCGGAATCTGGGCTCATCATCGCTTCCTCATAGTTCGTAGGTTCGTCATGGTCAAGTAACATGACCTCCAGAATAGGATTACCATACCACTCTGCTGCGGAACTTACTGTGGTTGACCTACGAGGTTCGGTAGTAACTTGATCCGAAGTTTCATGATCATCATCATTAAGTTCCTCACTAATTGGTGTAGGCATCACTATAACTGATTTCTGTGATGAATTACTTTCAATTCGGGAGAAGGTACAATTACCTCATCAAGTTCTACTTTCCTCCCACTCACTTCTTTCGAGATAAACCCCTTCTCTAGAAAGGATCCATTTTTAGCAACAAAGATCTTGCCTTCGGATCTGTGATAGAAGGTGTACCCAACAGTTTCTTTTGGGTATCCTATGAAGATGCACTTCTCCGATTTGGGTTTGAGCTTATTAGGCTGAAACTTTTTCACATAAGTGTCGCAAGCACAAACTTTAAGAAATGATAGCTTAGGTTTCTTGCTAAACCATAGTTCATACGGTCTCATCTCAAGGGATTTTTAGACGATGCCCTATTTAACGTGAATGCAGTTGTCTCTAATGCATAACCCCAAAACGATAGTGGTAAATCGGTAAGAGGCATCATAGATCGCACCATATCTAATAAAGTATGGTTATAACGTTCGGACACACCATTACGCTGTGGTGTTCCAGGTGGCGTGAGTTGCGAAACTATTCGACATTGTTTCAACTGAAGGCCAAACTCGTAATTCAAATATTTCGTCTCTGCGATCAGACTGTACAATCTTTATTTTCTTGTTACTATGATTCTCCACTTCACTCTAAAATTCTTTGAACTTTTCAAATGTTTCAGACTTGTGTTTCATTAAATAGGTATACTCATATCTGCTCAAATCATCTGTGAAGGTCATAAAATAACTATACCCACCGCGAGTCTCAACACTCATCGGACCGCATACATCGGTATGTATTATTTCCAATAATTCAGTGGCTCGCTCCATTGTTCCGGAGAACGGAGTCTTAGTCATCTTGCCCATGAGGCATGGTTCACAAGCATCAAATGATTCATAATAAAGTGATTCCAAAAGTCCATCCGTATGGAGTTCCTCATGCGCTTTACACAAATATGACCTAAACGGCAGTGCCACAAGTATGTTGCACTATGATTATCAACTTTACATCTTTTGGCATCAATATTATGAATATGTGTATCACTACGATCGAGATTCAATAAACCATTTGTATTAAGTGTATGACCATAGAAGGTTTTATTCATGTAAATAGAACAACAATTATTCTTTGACTTAAATGAATAGCCGTATTGCAATAAACATGATCCAATCATATTCATGCTCAACGCAAACACCAAATAACATTTATTTTAGGTTCAACACTAATCCCGAAGGTAAAGGGAGTGTGCGATGGTGATCTTATCAACCTTGGAATCACTTCCAACACACATCGTCACCTCGCCCTCAACCAGTCTCTGTTCATTTTGTAACTCCTGTTTCAAGTTACTAATCATAACAACTGAACCAGTATCAAATACCGAGGGGCTACTATGAACACTAGTAAAGTACACATCGATAACATGTATACCATATATACTTTTGTTCACTTTGCCATCCTTCTTATCCGCCAAGTATTTGGGGTAGTTCCGCTTTCAGTGAACATTTCTTTTGCAGTAGAAGCACTCAGTTTCAGACTTGGGTCTATCTTTGGGCTTCTTCATGGGAGTAGCAACTTGCTTGCCATTCTTCTTGAAGTTCCCTTTCTTTCCCTTGCCCTTTTACTTGAAACTAGTGGTCTTTTCAACCATCAACACTTGATGCTTTTCTTGATTTCCACCTTTGCCGATTTCAGCATCGCGAAGAGCTCAGGAATCGTTTTCATCATCCCTTGCATATTATAGTTCATCACGAAGTTCTAGTAACTTGGTGATAGTGACTAGAGAACTCTATCAATCACTATCTTATCTGGAAGATTAACTCCCACTTGATTCAAGCGATTTTAGTACTCAAACATTCTAAGCACATGCTCACTGGTTGAGCTATTCTCCTCCATCTTGTAGGCAAAATACTTGTCAGAGGTCTCATACCTCTCGACTCGAGCGTGAGTCTGAAATACCAATTTCAGCTCTTGGAACATCTTATATGCTCCATGGCTTTCAAAACGTTTTTGAAGTCCCGGTTCTAAGCCGTAAAGTATGCCACACTAAACTATCAAGTAGTTATCATACCGAGCTTGCCAAACATTCATAACGTCTGCATCTGCTCCCGCAATAGGTCCGTCACCTAGCGGTGCATCAAGGACATAATTCTTCTGTGCAACAATGAGGATAATCCTCAGATCACGGAGCTAGTCCGCATCATTGCTACTAACATCTTTCAACTTATTTTCTCTAGGAACATATCAAAAAATAAACGGGGAGCTATAATGCGAGCTATAGAACATAATTTGAAAATACTATCAGGACTAAGTTCATGATAAATTAAAGTTCAATTAATCATATTACTTAAGAACTCCCACTTAGATAGACATCCCTCTAGTCATCTAAATGATCATGTGATCCAAATCAACTAAACCATGTACGATCATCACGTGGTGTCTCAGCACGAAGAATTGTCGCAATGGTTCATACTCAGAGAGAACACTTATACCTTGAAATTTTAGTAAGGGATAATCTCATAATGCTACCGTCGTACTAAGCAAAATAAGATGCATAAAAGATAAAAATCACATGCAATCAAAATATGTGACATGATATGGCCATCATCATCTTGTGCCTTTGATCTCCATCTCCAAAGTACCGTCATGATCCCCATCGTCACTGGCATGACACCATGATCTCCATCATCTTGATCTCTATCAATGTGTCGTCACATGGTCGTCTCGCCAACTATTGCTCTTGCAACTATTGCTATCGCATAGCGATAAAGTAGAGCAATTATATATCGCTTCCATCTTATGCAATAAAGAGACAACCATAAGGCTCCTGCCAGTTGCTAATAACTTTAATAAAACATGATCATCTCATACAACAATTTATATCTCATCATGTCTTCACCATATCACATCACAACATGCCCTGCAAAAACAAGTTAGACGTCCTCTACTTTGTTGTTGCAAGTTTTACGTGGCTGCTACGGGCTTAGCAAGAACCGTTCTTACCTACGCATCAAAACCACAATGATTTTTCATCAAGTGTGTTGTTTTAACCTTCAACAAGGACCGGGCGTAGTCACACTCGATTCAACTAAAGCTGGAGAAACAGGCACACACTAGCCACCTGTGTGCGAAGCATGTCGGTAGAACCAGACTCATGAACGCGGTCATGTAATGTCGGTCTGGGCTGCTTCATCCAACAATACCGCTGAATAAAAGTATGACATGCTGGTAAGTAGTATGACTATTATCGCCCACAACTCCTTGTGTTCTACTCATGCATATAACATCTACGCATACACCTGGCTCAGATGCCACTGTTGGGGAACACAGTATTTCAAAAAAATTCCTCCGATCATGCAAGATCTATCTAGGAGATGCATAGCAATTTGAGGGGAGAGTGTGTCTACGTACCCTCATAGACCAAAAGCGAAATCATTGAGTAACGCGGTTGATGTAGTCGAATGTCTTCGTGATCCAACCGATCAAGTACCGAACGCAGACACCTTCGCGATCTGCACACATTCAGCTCAATGACGTTCCTCAAACTCTAGATGCAGCTGAGGCCGAGGGAGAGTTTCGTCAGCACGACGGCGTGTTGACGGTGATGATGAAGTTACCGACACAGGGCTTCGCCTAAGCACTACGACAATATGCCCGAGGTGGAAACTTGTGGAGGGGGGCACCGCACACGGCTAAGAAATCAACTTGTGTGTCTATGGGGTGCCCCCTCCCCCATATATAAAGGAGGGGAGGAGGAGTAGGAGGGCCGGCCTCAAGGGGCGCGCCCAAAGGGAGGATTCCTACTCCTGGTAGAAGTAGGTTTCCCCCTTTCCTAGTCCAAGTAGGAGAAGCAGGAAGGAGAGGGAGAGGGAGAAGGAAAGAAGGGAGCGCCACCCCCTCCTAGTCCAATTTGTACCAGCCCATGGGGGGCGCGCGGCCACCCCTTGAGGCCCTTCTATCCTTTCCCGTATGGCCCATTAAGGCCCACTACTTCCCCCGGCGAATTACCGTAACTCTCCAGTACTCCGAAAAATACCCGAATCACTCGGAACCTTTCCAATGTCCGAATATAGCCTTCCAATATATCGATCTTTATGTCTCGACCATTTCGAGACTCCTCGTCATGTCCGTGATCTCATCCAGTACTCTGAACAACCTTTGGTACATCAAATCACATAACTCATAATACAAATCGTCATTGAATGTTAAGCTTGCGGACCCTGCGGGTTCGAGAACTATGTAGACATGACCGAGACACATCTCCAGTCAATAACCAATAGCGGAACCTGGATTCTCATATTGGCTCCTACATATTCTACGAAGATCTTTATCGGTCAAACCGCATAACAACATACGTTGTTCCCTTTGTCATTGGTATGTTACTTGCCCGAGATTCAATCGTCGGTATCATCATACCTAGTTCAATCTTGTCATCGACAAGTCTCTTTACTCATTCCGTAATGCATCATCCCACAACTAACTCATTAGTCACATTGCTTGCAAGGATTATAGTGATGTGCATTACCGAGTGGGCCTAGAGATACCTTCCCAACAATCGGAGTGACAAATCCCAATCTTGATCTATGCCAACTCAACAAACACCATCGGAGGCACCTGTAGAGCATCTTTATAATCACCCAGTTATGTTGTGACGTTTGATAGAACACTAAGTGTTCCTGCGGTATTCGGGAGTTGCATAATCTCATAGTCATAGGAACATGTATATGTCATGAAGAAAGCAATAGCAATAAACTAAACGATCATAGTGCTAAGCTAACGGATGCATCTAGTCCATCACATCATTCTCTAATGATGTGATCCCGTTCATCAAATGACAACACATGTCCATGGCTAGGAAACTTAACCATCTTTGATTAAGGAGCTAGTCAAGTAGAGGCATACTAGGGACACTTTGTTTGTCTATGTATTCACACATGTACTAAGTTTCCGGTTAATACAATTCTAGCATGAATAATAAACATTTGTCATGATACAAGGAAATATAAATAACAACTTTATTATTGCCTCTAAGGCATATTTCCTTCAGAAATACCTACCGTCTCTATGCTGCATCATCCCCTTCCTCTTTGGGGAAATACCAACGTAGCTTCAAGCTGCATCATGTACCAGATGAAAGGACATGCGGTGCCCCCATGTGTGGTTTTGGTAATTGATGACATTCTCTATGGACTAATGGTTGCATTGAGTTATATTTTAAGGATTTGTCCATAGGCATTTCTTGAAGTCGATGTGTTGGTTTCAAGGAGTTTATGAGTTGAGCAGGGTGCCATTAAGGAATTATCTAAAGATTGGTCATGTGAGTGTTGAGCTTATTGCAAGCATGTCTTTAAGAAGAATATTGTGTGATCATTCATGTTTATCTTCAAGACATCATCCAAATGAAGAGAGTTGGAAAGATTCAAGGTTGATCAAAGATTAAGTCAAAAGTGAATCAAGTTGATCAACTCACAAAGCATAGAAGATGTACTGAGAGGGATCAAGTGATCCCATGGTATGGTAAGCATTGTCCATTACGGTTTGTGTACTAACCCATGGTCTATGTGAGTGTTCTATGTAGGTTGAGGTATGTGTCCATGGGCTTGCGTCAAGAGGAAGACATCATACAACCCATGGAGGGGATGACATCAAGTGGTGATCGTCATCAAGATTTCCATGTGCAAGTTCAAGTGGAGCATCACGAAGAGATCAAGTGGTTCAATCTTGCCGTCCATAGTGGTGACAATAGACTTGTGAAGATGTGCGGAAGAGTGGCTCACCCATAGTGGAGTATGGGGATCAATCAACTAGTCTTCATCGAGCCAACGCAATCAAGAAAGGTGGTCCAACTTGAGGGAGTCAAGATAGTCATCATCTAGATCAAGTGGACCATGTGCAAGGCAAAGGTTTGCCCTTGATAGGTTTTCTATTTTACCGGTCTCATGGTGGTAGTTGGGAGACTGGGTTATTGGATCGATTTCCGTACTATCAAGGGGGCTCTCATGCATAGCTTGATCGTATCATTCATAGAGAGCTCAAATAATTGCATCCATGCATAGCTTGATAGGTTTTATCCTTGTGAGTTTTGGAGCTTATGGTCATCTTCTTGACAAGCTCGAGTTCTTTGAAAACGGAGTTCACATGCTTCTTCTATTGCATTTTCGGTGTTGGAGGTTTTACTAGTCTTTTTCGAGGAAGGGTTATCACCATTTTCTTATGGGACTTCTCTAATTTCCTTATTATTGTTATTTCTATCAATATTGTGTTATCCCTTGTCGCTAGCTTTCCAACAAACTTGGTTTCGTTGAATTCGGAGTCTGTTTGCAGAAGTTCTGTCAGTTTTAGTGTCCTTAAAAAGGCTGCAGCTGTACTACCGCTCATGGGAGCGATACTGCCGCTTGGAGGGGATGTAATTTTTTACGACCGCTCTTGGGAGCAGTACTACTGCTTGAGGCGCTACTACCGCGGCTACTTCCGTGGCTACTTCCGCTCCGGACTAAAAAATTGTCTTAAGTCCATCGGTGGTAGGCACGGATGTATTTTTTAGTACCACTCGCAAGCAGTAGTACCGGTACCCTTAGCGGTAGTACCGCTACCCCTAGCGGTAGAACCGTAAGGACGAGCGGTAGTACCACTCTATGCGGGCTGTGAGCATAACGGTTGGATTTTTCCCCACCTATAATAGGGGGTCTTCTTCCCCAATGAACCTTATCCTTTGAGCTCGTGTTCTTCACCAATTGTTGACCTTCTTCGAGCTTTCTTTCTCTCAATCCCTCCATGGATTCTTGCTAGTTTTGGGGGGGAGAGAGGAGATCTAGATCCACATTTCCACCAATCACTTTCTCCTCTATGTGAGGGGAACCCCTTGGATCTAGATCTTGGAGTTCTTGGTGTTCTTCTTGTTCTTCCTCTAATTTTCCTCCCTCGCATTAGTTGCTTTGGTGGGATTTGGGAGAGAAGGACTTGGGCACTCCGTGTGCCCTTGCCATTGCATTTGGTGCATCAGTTTGAGTTCTCCATGGTGATATGTGGAAGTTACAAGTTGAGAAGCTTATTACTCTTGGGTGCTTGGTACCCCTGAGCTTGTTCCTCATGGGTGCTTGGGCGCCCTAGACGGTTGGTGGTGTTTGGAGCTCAATCATTGTGGTGTAAAGCTCCGAGCAACCGTCGGGGTCTCCAATTAGGTTGTGGAGATCACCCCGAGCAATTTGACGGGTTCCAGTGATCGCCCGTAGGTTTCCAAACTGTACGGGTTCGGTGACCTCCCCCAAGGGTTGCCACTTGTACGGGTTCGGTGATCGTCCTCAAGGGTCCCTTAGTGGAATCACGGCATCTTGCATTGTGCGAGGGCGTGAGGAGATTACGGTGTCCCTAATGGCTTCTCGGGGAGCATTGTGCCTCCACACCGCTCCAAACGGAGATTAGCATCCGCAAGGGTGTGAACTTCGGGATACATCGTCGTCTCTGTGTGCCTCGGTTATCTCTTACCCGAGCCCTTTACTTATGCACTTTACTTTGTGATATCCATATTGTTTCTTGTCATATATCTTGCTATCACCTAGTAGTTTTTCTTGCTTAGCATAAGTTGTTGGTGCACATAGGTGAGCCTAGTTCTTGTAGTTTTTGTGCTTTACAAACTAACCGCTAGGTTTATTCCCGCATTTTTTCAAGCCTAAATCGTAATTATTTTAAAGTGCCTATTCACCCCCCCTCTAGGATACATCCACGATCTTTCAATTGGTATCAGAGCCTCGTCTCTCTTTATTAGGCTTAACCTCCTAGAGAGTAAATATGTCGACTAGGGGATTGGGATTCGCTTACACTCTTAGTTTCGATGGCACAAATGTTGATATTTGGGTAATTCGCATGCTTAAACTCTTTAGGGTCATGGACCCAAATTTAGAGCGAATTGTAGATATGGGTTTTTCTCCTCCAAAAGATCTCCAAAGATTATCTTTAGAGGATGAGAAAAACTCTTATCTCAATACTCAAGCTTCTAATGTGCTTTTCGATGCTTTGAGCAATGTAGTTATATTTCAACTCATGCTGATCTGGGATGCTCATGAGTTGTGGATAAAGCTTCAAGATAAATATGGTGTGTCCAAGATTTGTGGGGATGATTGTTCTCCCTCCACCTCCGGTCGTGTTGCCTTCTGAACTTCTTCTACTTCACCTACATGTGGATTGCCACAAGGTAATGCTATGGTGAGTAGTGTTGGACTTTAACACTATCTTATTGCAATGCTCCATCATTGGACTTTAACACTTCATGCACCTTACATGTTTCACATGCTTTTATTAATAGTCCATGCATATCATGTAGAAATTGCTTGACTAACTCTCATGATGATATGCTTGCTATATCTTGTTGCCATGATAAAAATGCATGTATTTCCTCGAGTTGTTGTGCTAACAATATAGAGGGAACACAACACCTCATGGAACAAGATGTGGTCTTGAATGGTGCTTCAACGGATCCCACATCATCATCTATTGGATTTTGCCTTATGGATAAGGCTTTAAAGGTATCTCCCACTTTGAATCCCAATATATCTTGTGATGATATTGATGATGGTAAGAATTTTGATGATGTTGATAATGATGAAGAGAATGATAATGTTGCCTCCTTCAAAATTAAGGGGGAAATGGTTTTTAAAGCTCTTCATAAAAATAAAGTTGCTCATTCCAACTTCATGGAAATCATGTCCATTGCCATTAAGGGCAAGAAATATATTGAGGAGTTGGAATCTCATCTCGAGGAGCATGATGTCACCATTGAGAAAATGGAAGGTCATGAGCATGATTACGCTAATGAGATTGCAGACCTCTCTCAAGATCTTGAACTCAAACAAACTACCAAAGAATCTCTAGAGGAGACTTTTGCTCTAGAGTTATCTAGAGTGAAGGAATCACATGATAGAGCTCTTGAGTTGGCCAATGATTTTGAAACTAAAAACGATAAGCTTGAAGTTGCGCATGCTAAACTCCTTGAGGACTTTGGGCACCTCGAAAATGGCTCAAGGGTCATTAAGAGTGAGCTCATCAAACTCACCGAGTCTCATGATCAACTTAAAGCTTCATATTCAAAAGAGCTTGCCAAGTTGTCTTCTCCTCTTTTTGTTAATGATGATGCTTGTGCTACTAACTCTACATCTTATGAAGCATCCATTTTGAAGGAGAATGTTGATGTAAGGGCTCAACTTCAGTTGTTATCTAGCAATTATAGGTAATTGGAAGAAATTCATGTAAAGCTCACAAGCTTTCATGATGATCTTCTAGTATCCCATAATGTGTTAAAGATAGCTCATGAGGCTATGATTATCAAGGTAACATCTAGTGAGTTTCATGTGGATACTAGCACTAATTCAAGTGAAAATGATATCTTGCCATGTGCTAGTCCTTGTAATTCATCTATGCATAACATTGGCACATCTTGTGATGAATTGCTTTCCTTGCCTTGTTGCTCTAACGATGAATCTTATACTTCCTCTAGCACTTGTGTTGATACTAACCATGTAGAGGAAATCAAAGAGCTCAAGGACCAAGTCACTACTTTGAAGAAAGACTTGGAAAAGTGTCATGAAGGGAAGTCCACACTCAACAATATCTTTAGTGTGCAAAAATCCCCCAATGACAAAGGTGGACTTGGATTCAACTCCAATAAGAAGAAGAAGTCCAAGAGAAACAAGAAGAAGGGCCAAGAACAACTCAAGAATTCGGCCAAGATTATTTGCTTCAAGTGCAAAACTGAAGAGTGATACGTCTCCAACGTATCTATAATTTTTGATTGTTCCATGCTATATTATATTCTGTTTTGGACATTATTGGGCTTTATTATACACTTTTATATTATTTTTGGGACTAACCTATTAACCGGAGGCCCAGCCCAGAATTGCTGTTTTTTTGCCTATTTTAGGGATTCGCAGAAAAAGGATATCAAACGGAGTCCAAACAGAATGAAACCTTCGGGAACATAATTTTCGGAACGAACATGATCCAGAGGACTTGGACCCCACGTCAAGACATCAACCAGGAGGCCACAAGGTAGGGGGCACGCCTACCCCCCCAGGCATGCCCTCCACCCTCGTGGGTCCCCCTGTTGCTCCACCGACGTACTCCTTCCTCCTATATATACCTACGTACCCCCAAACTACCACATACGGAGCCAAAACCCTAATTCCACCGCCGTAACTTTCTGTATCCACGAGATCCCATCTTAGGCCTGTTTCGGAGCTCCACCGGAGGGGGTATCGATCACGGAGGGCTTCTACATCGACACCATAGCCTCTCCGATGAAGTGTGAGTAGTTTACTTCAGACCTACGGGTCCATAGTTATTAGCTAGATGGCTTCTTCTCTCTTTTTGGATCTCAATACAAAGTTCTCCCCCTCTCTTGTGGAGATCTATTCGATATAATCTTCTTTTGTGGTGTGTTTGTTGAGACCGATGAATTGTGGGTTTATGATCAAGTTTATCTATGAACAATATTTGAATCTTCTCTGAATTCTTTTATGTATGATTGGTTATCTTTGCAAGTCTCTTCGAATTATCAGTTTGGTTTGGCCTACTAGATTGATCTTTCTTGAAATGGAGAAGTGCTTAGCTTTGGGTTCAATCTTGCGGTGTCCTTTCCCAGTGACAGTAGGGCAGCAAGGCACGTATTGTATTGTTGCCATCGAGGATAACAAGATGGGTTTATATCATATTGCATGAGTTTATCCCTCTACATCATGTCATCTTGCTTAAAGCGTTACTCTGTTCTCTTGAACTTAATACTCTAGATGCATGATGGATAGCGGTCGATGTGTGGAGTAATAGTAGTAGATGCAGGAAGGAGTCGGTCCTACTTGTCTCCGACGTGATGCCTATATACATGATCATACCTAGATATTCTCATAATTATGCTCAATTCCGTCAATTGCTCAACAGTAATTTGTTTACCCACCGTTAATACTTATGCTCTCAAGAGAAGCCACTAGTGAAACCTATGCCCCCCGGGTCTATCTTCCATCATATTAATCTTCCATTACTTAGTATTTTTATTGCCCTTTTATTTTACTTTGCATCTTTTATTTCTTTTTATCATAAAAATACCAAAAATATTATCTTATCATATCTATCAGATCTCACTCTCGTAAGTGACCGTGTAGGGATTGACAACCCCTTATCGCGTTGGTTGCGAGGATTTATTTGTTTGTGTAGGTGCGAGGGACTCGTGCGTGGCCTCCTACTGGATTGATACCTTGGTTCTCAAAAACTGAGGGAAATACTTACGCTACTTTGCTGCATCACCCTTTCCTCTTCAAGGGAAAACCAACGCAAGTGCTCAATAGGTAGCAAGAAGGATTTCTGGCTCCGTTGCCGGGGAGGTCTACGCAAAAGTCAACATACCAAGTACCCATCACAAACCCTTATCTCCCGCATTACATTGTTTGCCATTTTCCTCTCGTTTTCCTCTCCCCCACTTCACCCTTGCCGTTTTATTCGCCCTCTCTCTCTCCGTCCTCCCTCTCTTTCTCCATTCGCCTTTTTTGCCCGTTTCTTGTTTTCTTGTATGTCGGATTGCTTGCTTGTCACGATGGCTTTACCTAGATTTGGTGATTTTCACCTTAAAAGGTTTGAAGAGATTGAAAGCAACGTCAGGAGTTTTATGCTTTTACAATTTGAGCATAATAGTTTCTTTAGAAATGATCTTAAAGAACAAAAGAGTTTTATGGGTTATATGAATAAAGAGCTCGATGATATGTCTAAAGAATTTGATGGTTTGAAATCTCGGATTGCTTATCTTGAGAAGTCAATAGCTGAAGTTTCGGATAAGCAAGCCACCTTAGTTAATAAGATGGCCGCTAAGCCAGAATTTTTTTTGGAAGATAAAGATGAAGATCTAAAAGTTATAGATGTGTCCCCTATTAAATCTTTGTTTTGCAATATGAATCTTGATAATGATGGGACTGAATATGATCCACCTTTACCTAGACGGCATTCAAAAAATTCGGGGTCTTTAGATCTTGATGCTAAAATTGTTAAAAGTGGGATTGAAGAAGTCAAAACTTTAAATATTAATGAACCCACTGAGGGAGTCCTGGATTAGGGGGTGTTCGGGTAGCCGGACTATACCTTCAGCCGGACTCCTGGACTATGAAGATACAAGATTGAAGACTTCGTCCCGTGTCCGGATGGGACTTTCCTTGGTGTCGAAGGCAAGCTTGGCGATGCGGATATTCAAGATCTCCTACCATTGTAACCGACTTTATGTAACCCTAACCCTATCCGGTGTCTATATAAACCGGAGGGTTGTAGTCCGTAGGCAATCAACTCCATACACAACAATCATACCATAGGCTAGCTTCTAGGGTTTAGCCTCCTTGATCTCGTGGTAGATCTACTCTTGTACTACCCATATCATCAATATTAATCAAGCAGGAGTAGGGTATTACCTCCATCGAGAGGGCCCGAACCTGGGTAAAACAAAGTGTTCCCTGCCTCCTGTTACCATCCGGCCTAGACGCACAGTTCGGGACCCCCTACCCGAGATCCGCCGGTTTTGACACCGACATTGGTGCTTTCATTGAGAGTTCCTCTGTGTCGTCGCCCTTAGGCCCGATGGCTCCTTTGATCATCAACAACGATACGATCCAGGGTGAGACTTTTCTCCCCGTACAGATCTTCGTCATTGGCGGCTTCGCTCTGCGGGCCAATTCGCTCAGCCACCTGGAGAAGATTGAAAGCTACGCCCCTGGCCATCAGGTCAGGTTTGGAAGTTTAAACTACACGGCCGACATCCGCGGAGACTTGATCTTCGACGGGTTCGAGCCACGGCCAAGTGCGCCGCACTGTCTCAATAGGCATGATATAGCTCTGCCGCCGAACAGCGCCTTGGAGGCTGCATACGCATCGGTTCCGACCCCTAACTCGGAGCCTATTGCGCCAATCGAGGATGAACGGTTGGACGTCACCTCAGGGGCTGTGATCCCGAAAGCGATCGAGCCGAACGCTAGCCTTGCACTTTGCACTACCTGTGACTCTGAGGATCCGGACTCCGAACCCCCCACGCACCTGCCAATCGAATCCGATTGGGCGCCGATAATGGAGTTCACCGCCGCAGACATCTTTTAGCACTCGCCTTGTGGCGATATCCTGAACTCCCTCAAGACTCTCTCCATATCAGGAGAGCCCCGGCCGAACTACGGTCAGCGAGGATGGGATACGGACGATGAAGAAATTCAAAGCCCACCCACCACCCACTTGGTAGCCACTGTCGACAATTTAAACGACGTGCTCAACTTCGACTTCGGAGACATCGACAACATGGATGACGATGCAGGAGATACCGACGAACCAACACCCATAGAGAATTGGACAGCCACCTCATCTCACGATGTGTACATGGTGGATACCCCTAAAGGAAAGGACAACGAGGAAAAAGGGGATGGGACGGGAGATCGACCCCCCGAAAAGCAATCAAAGCATCGGCGTAAACGCCGACCCAAGCCCCGCCTCGACAAAAACCCAGCCATAGAGCAGGACGAGCCGGTAGAAGACGAGCAGGCCTTAGAGCAACCGTCCGAACAGGGCAACACGGATAGAGAAACCGAACATCCCTCCTCCGGCGAAAACGGCATTCTGGACGACCTCACGCCAAATAAACCTCTGGAGCAGAAGAATCTCCACGAGAGGCTCGTTGCAACTGTACGCAGCCTAAAAAAGCAGAAGCGGAAGCTAAAAATAGCGGAAGATGCACTCCGGATTAGATGGAGCAAAGTAATCAATACCACAGATAAGTACGGCGACAGTCGCCGCACTAAAAGCTATCCGAAAAGAAAGCTACTACCTGAATTTGACGAAGAGGCCCTAGAGCCCTCGCATTCAAAAAATGAAAGAGCCACACGGTCGGATAGACGACCCCATAAAGCGGCAAGCGGCACCGCACCTAAATCGGCATGCGACCCACTTAAGGATTCGCATCACGGCCCAGTCAGGTCCATTTATGGGCCAAGAAAGCAAGCTCTCGTAAGCAACGCTATGAAGCCATCATCAGAATCCGGCACACCCAAATACAGGGGCGCCGTACACCCCCTATGTTTCACCGATGAGGTTCTGGACTATGAATTCCCAGAGGGATTCAAACCCATAAACATAGAGGCATGTGATGGAACAATAGACCCTGGAGTTTGGATCGAGGATTATATCCTCCACATACACATGGCTAGAGGAGATGATCTCCACGCCATAAAATATCTATCCCTTAAGCTTAAAGGGCCAGCCCGGCATTGGCTTAAAAGCCTTCCCGGAAACACAATTGGAAGCTGGGAAGAGCTCGAGGATGCTTTCCGAGCAAACTTTCAAGGGACCTATGTCCGCCCTCCGGATGCAGACAATCTTAGTCACATAACTCAACAACCCGGAGAATCAGCTCGGCAGTTCTGGAATAGATTCCTCACTAAAAAGAATCAGATAGTCGACTGTCCGGACGCCGAAGCCTTAGCAGCTTTCAGGCATAACGTCCAAGACGAATGGCTCGCCAGACACCTCAGCCAAGAAAAGCCAAGAACAATGGCCGCACTAACAAGCCTCATGACCCGCTTTTGTGCAGGGGAGGATAGCTGGTTGGCAAGGTGCAGCCCCAGCGACCCAAGTACACCCAAGACTAGGGATGGAAACGGAAAACCGCGACGCAACAAGGACCGTCGCTGGACTAAGGACAAAAGTCCAAAGAGCACGGCAGTCAATGCCGGATTCAAAGGCTCATGACAAAAACAGGAAAAATCGCCCCCCAGGATAACAGGGACGATCCATCCAACCTAAATAAAATCCTGGACAGGATATGTCAGATACACAGTACTCCCGGGAAGCCTGCTAACCATACCCACAGAGACTGTTGGGTTTTCAAACAATCCGGCATACTAAATGCCGAACACAAGGGGCTCGACACACCAAGTGAAGACGAGGACGAACCCCAAAAGCAGAGCACCAGGAAACAAAAGTGCTTCCCACAAGAAGTAAAAACAGTGAACTTACTTCACATAACAAAACGTGCGGCGCCCGTAAAGGTACGCACCACACGGCCCATCCACAAAGGGTCCCGCCACTGGTTGTCAAAACCGACCATCTTCGATCGGTTGGATTATTCTAGGAATATCAAGAATGTAGGCTGGACTGCCTTGATACTCGATCCAATAATTGGCGGACTCCAGTTTTCAAATGTCCTTTTGGACGGCGGCAGTGGACTAAACCTGATATATCAGGATACAAATCCAGCACATGGGGATAAACCCAGCAAGAATCCGCCGCACCAAAACCTCCTTTCAAGGGGTAATACCTGGTCCGGACACCCATTGTATGGGTTTTCTCCGGCTCGAAGTCATATTCGGCTCGGCCGATAACCTCCACCGCGAAAAGCTGACCTTTCATATCGTCCCGTTCTCAAGTCGCTATCAAGCACTACTGGGACGCAAAGCTTTCGCTCGCTTTAACGCAATACCGCATTATGCATCTCTTACGCTTAAGATGCCCGGTCCACGAGGCATCATCTCTTTGAAGGGGAAGCACTAAAGTGCGCCTCCCCAAGCGGAGGACTGTGCGGCCGCTTTGACAGCCCCACAGCAAAACGGCCTCACCGGCCAGAAAACTTTGAAATAGGTCATTAAAGACCACGAACGCGGATAGACGAGTTCGGTGCAAAATCATCATTGATGCAGGCCTAGAAGCCATATACCCCCGCACTAGGGGCTCCACTCATATACAATAAGAGACAATAAAGCTCAATATATCTTACTTTATACTTTTTTTATTTTAAACTTTTTTCGGCACGACCCATTTTCAACTCAGTTCATCTCTTTTACAGATGAACGTCGTGCGGCGCCCGTCCAGGATACGGCACAACGGAGACACAGGCGCAGACGTGCAGTAGGGACCCGTCCTAAAGGATTCTTTTTAGATTAAGACCCTGTGTAAACCTTTTTTACTGTCTCCTGTTGCTACACATCCCCTGGTTTTTTCTTTCTGATATAACCAAGGAGGAGGCTGGCGTCTTGGCATGTGGCCACGTCAGAATTTTTGCACGTACCTGGACACTAGGGGCTTTTTTAATAAAGAGTGTCGTTTCGCCCGCACTCATAAAGACCGAACACCTTAGGGAGTGTTCTGCGTCGCGAGTTTTGGCATTATATGCATCAGCTCCGAATCATGTCTTTGGTCAAATGTTGGGTTGCCCGGCTCCTGAGTTCGGCTACCTTACGTTCCGCTCTATCAGCTAAGGTAGCACCAGGAGAACTACTGCGATTGTGCCCCCGGTTCGGCCGGGCGAGCACCTCAGTAGAGAAAGCCGAAAACTGACTGTCATGATGTAGCGTGAGACTGGTCAGCCACTCGATGACCTATCGGAACCTATCGGATTCCTCCGCTTTAACGAAGGGCCGCTTCCCGGTCAGGCACACACGCGCCCCGAATTCGGACGAGCGCAGTTGCCACCAAGGAGCTACCTAAAGAGTCTCATTGTCAAACACCTATGGCTAAGTGAAAGTGTTAAAGCATTATAGTCCGGTTGCCTGGCCCGCTGCGCTATCACCTCCTTTGTAGGACCAAGACATTGGGTTAAGTGTGAAAATACGTCTTCTACGAGCACCCCCGCACTATGTGTGTGGGGGCTGAAGCCAACGACTGCCATCTTTCAGATTCTATATATATACATATATCTTAAAACGGCCGCATAGGAGGTGTTCCCAATACTTGGAGGCACAAGTATAAAAAAGGCCACTACAGTTTATCAAAATATTACTTTATAATTACATATTCTATCATAACATAGCATCTTTCGAGCACTACGTCTCTATTATACGAGCGCCTTCAAGAACTTCCTGAAAATAGTGCTCGGAGGATACTCGGCTTTTGTCCGAATCTCGGGACGCAACAATGGTGGTCTCCATCTCTGCCCAGTATGTCTTAACACGGGCAAGAGCCATCCTAGCGCCCTCTATGCATGCTGACCTCTTCATTGCATTTATAGGCGGCACCGCGTGAAGGAATTGCTGCACCAAGCTGAAGTAACTCTTTGGCTCCGATCTCCCCGGCCACAGGTGACCCATGACGTACTTCATGGCGAGTCCAGACAACCTATTCAGTTCGGCCCATTGAGCCAAACGATCATCCACTGCCAGTGGACGCTCTGGATTGTGAAACTGCGACCAGAAAAGCTTTTCCACTTCGCGATCTTTCTGATCTCGAAAGTGTTCGGTCGCATCAGCAGCACTCGCTGCCAAATCTAGATAGGTATCCTCCACACTCCACATCCGGTCCAACGGAGAAAACTTCGGATCACAAAACTTCCTCCGCAACATAAAGGGCTTTCCAGCCGCAATCTGTTCGGCCTGACGCAGCTCCTCCCTTGCAGCTCTCATCGCAGAGCGAGCATCCTTGGCATCGGCAACGGCCTTCTCTAAGTCCGTCTGTCTCACCCGGTCTTCTTTCTCAAGAAGTTTGCAACGGTCTGCAACGCTCCTTAACTTCTCGGCCATCTCGGCCATTTCTTCTTTGCTTCAGCAGTGAGCAGCCTGTTCGGCTTTTATCTCTTCAAGGGCCTTCTCGGCAGCCGCATCGCTTTTTCTAGCTTGCTCCTTAGCTCGGGCAAGTTCTGCCCTAAGATTCTCCACGGCGGCCGTACCATCTGCGTCAAGCATACACATTGTAAGACACTGACATGAAGCTCCTCTTACATGATGCCGCCCGAAGAATTACATACCTTGAGCCTCATCAAGCCGCTTGTTGACAAGCGCGATGTCGGCGACTGACACGTCCAGTTGCCGCTTTAGTTCGGCCACATCATCAGTTTGGCTTGATTCCGAACACCTCGCCACCTACATTCAAAGGCGACATCTTAGACCTGGGATTATGATCCTCTGCGTGCCGTCATTTCTTGACAACGCGCAGAGTCTCAGGGGCTACTATCTATACAGGGCGCATCTTACTTATGCGCAACTGACAAAAGTGTACATTATGTAACGTACCTCAAAACCCGTCAGTAAACTTTTGACGGCCTCATGCAATCCGCTTTCTGCGGATGAAATCCTTTCAATCACCGTGCCCATCAATGCACAGTGCTCCTCTGAGATAGAAGCTCGCCCCAGCAGAATCTTCAGCTCCTCCGGCCGAGCACCAGACGGTGCCGGACTTGTCCTATGGCCTCCTTCAAAGGCCGGATGCGGAGAGCCTTGGGAGGCCACATAGCTATCTTCTGCCCCTGCCGGATTCACAGAAACCCTCCGCGACCACACCTCAGGGACGCCCGCCTTGCTAGGCGGTACGGCAGGGGGAGGCGTCCCGCTCTCCATCATCTCCGAAAGAAGATCCCCCGAAGACGAGCTCTGCTGAGAAGGGCTGAGGTCCGAGCTACAAGGTAAAATTTTGGTTAATCTTCTCAGATATAAATCAAGGATTTCTCTCATCCCTCAAAAGGAGAACCTCTCTCTACTTACGGCTCGCTGGAGGGCTGATCCCCTTGAGGGCGTAGTTCGGCCAAGGAACTCCCCGGCGTCGGACCCTCTGACGAGGATTTTCTCCCTTGTTTCGAGGCCATGGTTTCCGGGTCGTCAGAGGCGGCTCTCTTCTTCCCCTTAGGAGAGGAATTGTCGGTTCCTCCCTTCGGGGCAGCCTCCTTCGAGGAGGCCATAGCTTCCTTGTCCTCCCCCTCCAAAGGCATTATCTCCAGCATCCTGACTAGCACAGGATCCGGCCTGGTTTCAGGAAGGGGAGCCGGACACCTGATCAGCTTTGCCTTCGCTATCCACTCCTGTTTAAAAGGACGGCTCTTTTAGGGGCAAGTTTATGACAATTATACGGATAGAAGGTCCGGGCACAGGGTTGCTTACTTGAGTATCCGGGCGATTGCAGCTTAGGCCTGCGTCCTCGGTTAAATCCGGACACATCTCTTGTGATCCGAAGAACATTCTATACATCTCCGCGGGCGTTGCACCCATAAAATTCTGGAGAGCTCGCGGTCCCTCCAGATTAAACTCCCACAAGCGAAGGGGGCGACGTTTGCCGGGCAATATTCGGCGAATCAGCATGAACTGCGTCACCTTGACCAAACTGAGGTCTCCTTCCAAGAGATCCTTAATTCAACCCTGTAACAGGGGCACGTCTTTGGGCAAACCCCAATCTAATCCTTTGTTGACCCATGATGCTAGCCGTGATGGGGGACCCGAGCGAAAGGCAGGAGGCGCCGCCCACTTGGCGCTCCTGGGAGTGGTGATATAGAACCATTCTCGTTGCCACAAGCCAAGCTCCTCTTGAAAGGAGCCCTCGGGCCATGGAGCATCAGCATTCTTACTTATGACAGTGCCTCCGCACTCTGCGTGCCGTCCCTCAATCATCTTCGGCTCCAATCCAAAAGTCTTGAGCCATAATCCAAAGTGAGGAGTAATACGGAGGAACGCTTCACACACAACGATGAATGAGGAAATGTGGAGGATGGACTCCGGGGCTAAGTCATGAAATTCCAGCCCGTAATAAAACAGCAGCCCCCTCACGAAGGGATCCATCGGGAAGCCTAACCCCCGAAGGAAGTGAGACATGAACACTACGCTCTCACCGTTTTGGGGACTGGGAATAGCCTGCCTTTGAGCAGGCAACCTATGCGGAATTTCGGCGGTCAAGAACTTAGCCTCTCTCAACTTTAGCACGTCCTCCTCCGTGATGGAAGAGGGCATCCATCGGCCTTGAAGGTCGGAACCGGACATTGTCGAAGGTCCGAAGTGCCTGGAATTTGGAGCCTAGGGTGTTGGAACTCGAGGCGACGGGCGAACTCGTTTGAGATTGGAAAAAGGAGTAAGGCCTTGGTCTCTTTATAAGAGGTTGAATACCAGGAGCCCTCCCCGTAACCGTTTGGGACTCGCCTTTAATCGAGAAAACATGCTAACGGGCACGATTGGGTTACCCACATCCGTATTGATGAGAATCCCATAAAAGGGGGGTACACGATCTATGCTTTGACAAGACGTGCCAAGGAAACCGCCTCGCAAAACATGCTGAGGTGGAAAAGTAAAAACGATTCAAGTAAAGGACTTGGCCGTAGTGTGATGACGCACTGCGGAATACGTCGGCAGATTTGATTTGTGTCAATGCTATTCTCTCTATGGCAATATGTGGAAACTTATTTTGCAGAACCGGACACTACTCTTGGTGTTTACAATCTTCTACGAAGGACTTGGAGGAGGAACCCGCCTTGCAATGCCGAAGACAATTTGCGCGCCGGACTCGTCGTCATTGAAGCCTGGTTCAGGGGCTAGTGAGGGAGTCCTGGATTAGGGGGTGTTCGGGTAGCCGGACTATACCTTCAGCCGGACTCCTGGACTATGAAGATACAAGATTGAAGACTTCGTCCCGTGTCCGGATGGGACTTTCCTTGGCGTGGAAGGCAAGCTTGGCGATGCGGATATTCAAGATCTCCTACCATTGTAACCGACTTTATGTAACCCTAACCCTATCCGGTGTCTATATAAACCGGAGGGTTGTAGTCCGTAGGCAATCAACTCCATACACAACAATCATACCATAGGCTAGCTTCTAGGGTTTAGCGTCCTTGATCTTTTGGTAGATCTACTCTTGTACTACCCATATCATCAATATTAATCAAGCAGGAGTAGGGTATTACCTCCATCGAGAGGGCCCGAACCTGGGTAAAACAAAGTGTTCCCTGCCTCATGTTACCATCCGGCCTAGACGCACAGTTCGCGACCCCCTACCCGAGATCCGCCGGTTTTGACACTGACACCCACTATTTTGGGTTTCAAGGAATTTAATTATGATAATTGCTCTTTGATAGATTGTATTTCCTTGTTGCAATCCGTGCTAAATTCTCCTCATGCTTATAGTCAAAATAAAGCTTTTACTAAACATATCGTTGATGCTTTGATGCAATCTTATGAAGAAAAACTTGAGTTGGAAGTTTCTATCGCTAGAAAACTTTATGATGAGTGGGAACCTATTATTAAAATTAAAATTAAAGATCATGAATGCTATGCTTTGTGTGACTTGGGTGCTAGTGTTTCCACGATTCCAAAGACTTTGTGTGATTTGTTAGGTTTTCGTGATTTTGATGATTGCTCTTTAAACTTGCACTTTGCGGATTCCACCATTAAGAAACCTATGGGAAGAATTAATGATGTTCTTATTGTTGCAAATATGAATTATGTGCCTGTAGATTTTATTGTTCTTGACATAGATTGCAATCCTTCATGTCCTATTATACTTGGTAGACCTTTCCTTAGAACGATTGGTGCAATTATTGAAATGAAGGAAGGGAATATTAGATTCCAATTTCCGTTAAGGAAAGTCATGGAACACTTCCCTAGAAAGAAAATTAAATTACCTTATGAATCTATTATGAGAGCCACTTATGGATTGCCTACCAAAGATGGCAATACTTAGATCTATCCTTGCTTTTATGCCTAGCTAGGGGCGTTAAACGATAGCGCTTGTTGGGAGGCAACTCAATTTTATTTTTATTCCTTGCTTTTTGCTCCTATTTAGTAATAAATAATTTATCTAGCCTCTGTTTTGGTTGTGTTTTTTGTGTTTGATTAGTGTTTGTGCCAAGTAGAACCGTTGGGAAGACTTGGGGAAAGTCTTTTTAATCTTGCTGTAAAAAACAGAAACTTTAGCGCTCACGAGAACAGCTGCCATTTTTATTTGGAAAGTGCTATTTAGTTAATTATTTTTGAAGATGATTAATAGATAAATTCCTCACGTCCAGAAATTTATTTTAGAATTTTTGGGGTTCCAGATCTTGCATTAGCTACAGATTACTACAGACTGTTATGTCTTTGACAGATTCTGTTTTTCGTGTGTTGTTTGCTTATTTTGATGAATCTATGGCTAGTAAAATAGTTTACAAACCATAGAGAAGTTGGAATACAGTAGGTTTAACACAAATATAAACAAAGAATGAGTTAATTATAGTACCTAGAAGTGGTGTTTTGTTTTCTTTCGCTAACGGAGCTCACGAGATTTTCTACTTTAAGTTTTGTGTTGTGAAGTTTTCAAGTTTTGGGTAAAAGATTTGATGGATTATGGAACAAGGAGTGGCAAGAACCTAATATTGGGGATGCCCGTAGCACCCCAAGATAATCTAAGGACACCTAAAAGGCAAAGCTTGGGGATGCCCCGGAAGGCATCCCCTCTTTCGTCTACTTCTATCGGTAACTTTACTTGGAGCTATATTTTTATTTACCACATGGTATGTGTTTTGCTTGGATCGTCTTGTATTATTTGAGTCTTTGTTTTTTAATTTACCACAATCATCCTTGCTGTACACAACTTTTGATAGAGACACACATGATTCAGAAATTGTTAGAATACTCTATGTGCTTCACTTATATCTTTTGAGTTATATAGTTTTTGCTCTAGTGCTTCACTTATATCTTTTAGAGCGCATCGGTGGATTTGTTTTATAGAAACTATTGTTCTCTCATGCTTCATTTAGATTATTTTGAGAGTCCTACAAAACAGCATGGTAATTTGTTTTAATTATGTTAGGCATTCAAGATTAATAATAAAATTCTCTTATGAGTGTGTTGAATACTATGAGAAGTTTGATACTTGATAATTGTATTGAGATATGGAGATGGTAATATTAGAGTCATGCTAGTTGAGTAGTTGTGAATTTGAGAAATACTTGTGTTAAAGTTTGTGATTCCCGTAGCATGCACGTATGGTGAACTGTTATGTGATGAAGTCGGAGCATGATTTATTTATTGATTGTCTTCCTTATGAGTGGCGGTCGGGGACGAGCGATGGTCTTTTCCTACCAATCTATCCCCCTAGGAGCATGCGCGTAATACTTTGCTTTGATAACTTGTAGATTTTTGCAATAAGTATATGAGTTCTTCATGACTAAGGTTCAGTCCATGGATCATATGAACTTTTATTCCTTCCACCATTGCTAGCCTCTCTAATACCGCGCACCTTTCGCCGGTATCATACACCCACCATATACCTTCCTCAAAACAACCACCATACCTACCTATCATGGCATTTCCATAGCCATTCCGAGATATATTGCCATGCAACTTTCCACCGTTCCGTTTACTATGACACGCTCCATCATTGTCATATTGCTTTGCATGATCATGTAGTTGACATTGTATTTGTGGCAAAGCCACCGTTCATAATTCTCTCATACATGTCACTCTTGATTCATTGCATATCCTGGTACACCGCCGGAGGCATTGACATAGAGTCATATTTTGTTCTAAGTATTGAGTTGTAATTGTTGAGTTGTAAGTAAATAAAAGTGTGATGATCATCATTTTTAGAGCATTGTCCCAAGTGATGAAAGGATGATGGAGACTATGATTCCCCCACAAGTCGGGATGAGACTCCGGTCGAAAAAAAAGAGGCCATAAAAAGAGAGAGAAAAGGCCCAAATAAAAAAATGAGAGAAAAAGATAGAAGGGACAATGCTACTACCCTTTTACCACACTTGTGCTTCAAAGTAGCACCATGATCTTCATGATAGAGAGTCTCCTATGTTATAACTTTCATATACTAGTGGGAATTTTTCATTATAGAACTTGGCTTGTATATTCCAATGATGGGCTTCCTCAAAATGCCCTAGATCTTCGTGAGCAAGCGAGTTGGATGCACACCCACTTAGTTCCTTTTGTTGAGCTTTGATATACTTATAGCTCTAGTGCATCCGTTGCATGGCAATCCCTACTCACTCACATTGATATCTATTGATGGGCATCTCCATAGCCCGTTGATACGCCTAGTTGATGTGAGACTATCTTCCCTTTTTTTCTCCTCCACAACCACCATTCTATTCCACCTAAAGTGCTATGTCCATGGCTCACGCTCATGTATTGCATGAAGATTGAAAAATTTTGAGAACACCAAAAGTATGAAACAATTGCTTGGGTTGTCATCAGGGTTGTGCATGATTTAAATACTTTGTGTGGTCAAGATAGAGCTAGCCAGACTATATGATTTTGTAGGGATAACTTTCTTTGGCCATGTTATTTTAAAGAGACATAATTGCTTAGTTAGTATGCTTGAAGTATTATTATTTCTATGTCAATATTGAACTTTTGTCTTGAATCTTTCGGATTTGAATATTCATACCACAATTAAGAAGAATTACATTGAAATTATGCCAAGTAGCATTCCACATCAAAAATTCTGTTTTTATCATTTACCTACTCGAGGACGAGCAGGAATTAAGCTTGGGGATGCTTGATACGTCTCCAACGTATCTATAATTTTTTATTGTTCCATGCTATATTATATTCTGTTTTGGACATTATTGGGCTTTATTATACACTTTTATATTATTTTTGGGACTAACCTATTAACCGGAGGCCCAGCCCAGAATTGTTGTTTTTTTGCCTATTTTAGGGTTTCGCAGAAAAAGAATATCAAACGGAGTCCAAACGGAATGGAACCTTCGGGAACGTAATTTTTGGAACAAACATGATCCAGAGGACTTGGACCCCACGTCAAGACATCAACCAGGAGGCCACGAGGTAGGGGGCGCGCCCACCCCCCCCCCCCAGGCGTGCCCTTCACCCTCGTGGGCGCCCTGTTGCTCCACCGACGTACTCCTTCCTCCTATATATACCTACGTACCCCCAAACTACCAGATACGGAGCCAAAACCCTAATTCCACCATCGTAACTTTCTGTATCCATGAGATCCCATCTTGGGGCCTGTTCTGGAGCTCTGCCAGAGGGGGCATCGATCACAAAGGGCTTCTACATCAACACCATAGCCTCTCCGATGAAGTGTGAGTAGTTTACTTCAGACCTACGGGTCCATAGTTATTAGCTAGATGGCTTCTTCTCTCTTTTTGGATCTCAATACAAAGTTCCCCCTCTCTTGTGGAGATCTATTCGATGTAATCTTCTTTTGCGGTGTGTTTGTTGAGACCGATGAATTGTGGGTTTATGATCAAGTTTATCTATGAACAATATTTGAATCTTCTCTGAATTCTTTTATGTATGATTGGTTATCTTTGCAAGTCTCTTCGAATTATCAGTTTGGTTTGGCCTACTAGATTGATCTTTCTTGCAATGGAGAAGTGCTTAGCTTTGGGTTCAATCTTGCGGTGTCCTTTTCCAGTGATAGTAGGGGCAGCAAGGCACGTACTGTATTATTGCCATCGAGGATAACAAGATGGGTTTTATATCATATTGCATGAGTTTATCCCTCTAGAGCATGTCCTGTTGCTTAAAGCGTTACTCTATTCTCTTGAACTTAATACTCTAGATGCATGTTGGATAGCGGTCGACGTGTGGAGTAATAGTAGTAGATGCAGGCAGGAGTCAGTCTACTTGTCTCGGACGTGATGCCTATATACATGATCATACCTAGATATTCTCATAATTATGCTCAATTTTGTCAATTGCTCAATAGTAATTTGTTTACCCACCGTGAATACTTATGCTCTCAAGAGAAGCCACTAGTGAAACCTATGCCCCCCGGGTCTATCTTCCATCATATTAATCTTCCATTACTTAGTATTTTTATTTCCCTTTTTATTTTACTTTGCATCTATTATTTCTCTTTATCATAAAAATACCAAAAATATTATCTTATCATATCTATCAGATCTCACTCTCGTAAGTGACCGTGTAGGGATTGACAACCCCTTATCGCATTGGTTGCGAGGATTTATTTGTTTCTGTAGGTGCGAGGGACTCTTGCGTGGCCTCCTACTGGATTGATACCTTGGTTCTCAAAAACTGAGGGGGAATACTTACGCTACTTTGCTGCATCACCCTTTCCTCTTCAAGGGAAAACCAACGCAAGTGCTCAAGAGGTAGCAAAGGGCATCATGTTAGATCTTGCCCATTGAAGATGAAGGCCATAGTGACAAGCAACAAGGGAAGAGGCCACAAGTTCAATCTCATGCCCAACCTCAAGTTGAAGAAAGGCCACTTCCCAAGAAGACTCAAGTTAATGCTTCTCTTGTTGAGAAATCAAGTGAGAAGAAGATGAAGAGTAGACGTTGCTACTTATGTCGTGAGAAAGGTCACATCGTTTCTTCATGCACTAGTGGTAACTTATCCAACCCAATTATTATTGATAATATCTATTCTCTTGGGAAGGATAAGGTTGGCAATGTGTTTGCCAAGTTTGTTGGTACTCAAAGTGATGTCAAGAAAAGAACCATTTGGGTTGCCAAGCCTATTGTGACTAACCTCTTAGGACCCAACTTGGTTGGTGACCAACAAGCTCAAACTTTATCAATAGGTGTTGTTGGAGGTCATTGGAGGCTTGGCTACATTGTGAAGAATTAAGGGGTCTTCATCACATATTGTCTCAAGCCCAGTCATTCGGGTTACCAAGTTTCTATCTTATATCCAATGTTCCTCCTTGCGCTAACTCGTGCTTAAATAGTTTACATTGGAAGTTACTTGATCCTTTGCGTGTTTTGGTTTTGTTCCTTGCATGTGTTTGTATATGGTGTGCTTTCAATTTGCTTAACTTGAGTAATCAAGATTGTGCATGATGGTTTGGACATCATGTACGTGTGAGTGTTGTGTTGAGCCTTTTTGCACCTTGTTTGTATCTTAGTTGGATCTTGTGAGAGATTAATGGAACATCCCATTTTGAGGGAGTGGGGTGCCTTGTGCACCTCACAATCCTATAAAATGTGTGTGCATGAGGAATACCATCTAGTATTGATATTACAAGATTATCTAGTCTCTATGTGGTACGTATTTTCATGAGAAATTCAAATTCTATTTGGTCCATTAATTATCTCTTGTTGGTCCTCTTTTGCATCTTGTTAAGTTTTTCATTGGTATCACATTATGGGGGAGTAATATTTTATGTGCATATTACAAGCCTAGAAAATGTGTATATTTGAGATATTGTCACTTAGAATTGATATTGTAAATATTTTGTTCCTAGGTGGCATGTTAGCTCTACAAGTTGCAAATTTGCTTGTCTGTTTGGTGTGAAAATGATGTTGGATATCTTTGCATTCTACCACCAGGAATTATTTCCTAATACGTCTTGTCTCTTAACAATTGGTAATCATATATGTGTTAGATATTGTTGATCATATTTACATTTTCTTTTGTTCTTATTTGTCTTATTTCTTGCCAAGATTGTGTCAACTCCCATTGACTTCCATTTCACTTGTGGATCTTGTTGTTTTCTTGATCTTGTCTAGTGTTTTCTAGATATAGTGAAAGTGGTGGTCCCACCTTGTGCATTTTGTATTCAAATGCAGATCCTCTGTAATGCACAACTCTTGGGGGAGCTATCCTATTTTATATAGCACACTCATCTTGTGATCCTTATCAACTGTGTGTTTGTGGAAGGCAAGCCGTTCCTTTTTGGTACTTTGTGCCATCATGAAACTTTGTAGAGGGCTTGGTTTGTTTGGAACCATCCTCTCTTTTGGGAGTTTGATTTCTTTCATTTTGAGTGTGCCAATGGATATCTCATTCCATGTATCGTTTAATGATATCTTCCAAGTGATGATTTCTCCATTTGGTAATCTATTTTCTCTTGGTATTTCTTTCACATTTGGTATCTCTTCTTGAAAGTCTTGAGCATGCATAGTCACTTCGTGTATTTTATTTGGCATGTTTTCTTTCTTTGATCCAATATATAGGGGAAACTCCACCAAGTCTCAATTTGGATGAGATGTGCATGAAATTCATTTCCATTTCTATGTGTACATATGTTTGTGGAGTTTGTCCTATGTTTTGGTGTTTCTAACTCTTTGGTCACAATGAGTTTGGGTACCATTTAGTTTGTGTTGTTGTTCTAGGAACAATTGGAGATGCATTGGATGCCCGGCTCACTCACAAGGAAGGTGTTGTCACCATGTGCTTATTCGAGTCAAGCTAGGATGATCAATGAACTACTATCTACCTTCAATTGGTATCCACTACATCCTTCCAATGTTAACTCGGTAAGAAGTATCTTCATATACTTCATGCACACATTTCTTGCATCAACCTTGTGTAGGTTGTATCATGGCATGTTATTGTAACACCCACAATGCAGCTATATCTCCCACGTGTCGGGGCACGACTTAGAGGCATAGCCGCATGGTAGGCTTGTCGCAAGAGGGGTAATATTTACACATCCCATGTACTGAATAAGAAAGGGATAAAGAGTTGGCTTACAATCGCCACTTCACACAATACATAAATAATCCATACATCATCCAAGGTACAAACAAAGGTCCGACTACGGAACCAAAATAAAGAAATACAACCCCAAATGCTAGATCCCCGATCGTCCCAACTGGTCTCCTCTACTGATCATCCAGAAAAGAAACATAGTGATGGCCCGAATCCTCGTCGAACTCCCACTTGAGTTCGGTAGCGTCCCCTGCACTGGCATCATCGGCACCTGCATCTGTTTGGAAGTATCCGTGAGTCACGAGGACTCAGCAATCTCACACCCGCGAGATCAAGACTATTTAAGCTTATAGGTAGTAAGAGGTAGTGAGGTGGAGCTGCAGCAAGCACTAAGCATATATGGTGGCTAACTTATGCAAATAAGAGCGAGAAGAGAAGCAACGCACGGTCGAGAAGCTATAAGTGATCAAGAAGTGATCCTGAAGCTACTTACGTTCAAGCATAACACGAGACTGTGTTCTCTTCCCGGACTCCACCGAAAAGAGACCATCACGGCTATACACGCGGTTGATTCATTTTAATTAAGTTAAGTGTCAAGTTCTCTACAACCGGATATTAAGAAATTCCCATCTGGCACATAACCGCGGGCATGGCTCTCGAAAGTTCATACCCTGCAGAGGTGTCCCAACTTAGCCCATCACAAGCTCTCACGGTCAACGAAGGATATTCCTTCTCCCAGGAAGACCCGATCAGTCTCGGAATCCCGGTTACAAGACATTTCGACAATGTTAAAACAAGACCAGCAAAGCCGCACGATGTGCCGACAAATCCCGATAGGAGTCGCACGTATCTCGTTCTCAGGGCACACCAGATAGGTCAACCTACAAGTAAAACCAACCCTCAAGTTGCCCTAAGGTGGCCCCGTAGGCTGCCCGTTTCAGAAAAACACTCAGAGGAGCACTGGCTCGGGGGGGTTTAAAATAAAGATGACCCTTGATTCTGCAGAACCCAAGGGAAAAGGTATATGGTGGTAGGTAGGAAAATGGTAAAACCAAGGTTGGGTCTTGCTGGAGGATTTTTATTCAAGGCAAACTGTCAAGGGGTTCCCATAACACCCAACCGCGTAAGGAACGCAAAATCAAAGAACATAACACCGGTATGACGGAACTAGGGCGGCAAGAGTGGAACAAAACACCAGGCATAAGGCCGAGCCTTCCACCCTTTACCAAGTATATAGATTTATTAAAGTAAATAAGAGATAATAATGATATCCCAACAAAATCATGTCCCAACATGGAACAAACTTCATCTTCACCTGCAACTAGCAACGCTATAAGAGGAGTTGAGCAAAAGCGGTAACATAGCCAAACAACGGTTTGCTAGGAAAGGTGGGTTAGAGGCTTGACATGGCAATATGGGAGGCATGATATAGCAAGTGGTAGGTAGCGCGACATAGCAATAGAGCGAACAACTAGCAAGCAAAGATAGAAGTGATTTCGAGGGTATGGTCATCTTGCCTGCAAAGTTCTCAGAGTTGTCAAAAGCTTGATCCTCGATAGCGTACTCAACAGGTTCCTCGGTCAAGTACTCATCTCCCGGCTCTACCCAAAGCAAGAACACAAGCAAAGGACCAAAATCAATCACGGTGCAATGCACAAGCAACATGATGCAATACATGGCATGATATGCGAGATGTGATATGCAATGCATATGCGTGCTCCGGAAGGGAAAAAATGATTAAGGCATAAAATTGGCAAACCAAGTCTGCCGCTAGAAAGATGAGATGATTTCGGTCCAAATCGATATAAATATCACCGGAAACAGATGCACGGTTTGCAAATGGCAAGCATCACAAGTATGACGCAAAACTGCGAGTAACAGCACGATGCCACTTAGAATGCAACAAGAAACTAAGCTACTGCACTCCAATATAGCAACAAAGCATATGGCAGTGATGTACACAAGATGTTTGACAAAACATGAACACTGAGCTACGGCTAAAACACACCAGAACACGTTCAAATAAGCATGGCAAAAGTGCAAAAGATATCAGCTTCACACACTTGGTGAAAATATTAACATGTCAAAACAACATCAGGAAGCAATGTTTAGAGCAAGCAAACAACAAGTTACAGGAACCTATCATAGCAAACAAAGGCATGGCATGCATCTACTAAAATCATAGACCAAAAGTCCCTTACTGATTATGAGCCAAAAAGGCACAGAAGATATGATGGCACCCATGTAAACATAGCAAGTTTTATTAACAGTTTCAGACTTAGCAGAAAAACAGAGCATGGCATAAACAGAATTATGACAGCAACTTTGTGAGCTCAAATCACTCACCACAAAGCATTGCATGACAAAGAAGCATACCAACAACAAGATGACATGTGCATGAAGCTAACCATGGCAAGAGAAAATTCATAGGATGCATGGATCACTAGCAACAACCAAGGAAAAATTGATTAACATGTTAACATTCTACCAGGAACATTCTATAGCAAAAGTAGAGCGAGAACAAGACATGCTAGACAACTCCATAATTGCAAACAGGGGCATGGATGGATAGAGCATAAACACATGTTCAAAACATCCTTACTGAAGTATCTCAAAACAAGCACGTATCTCACTGTAGCATCAAGTTTACATGGCATCAAAATAACAGCAGGAAAAGGACTTAGCAAAATCCTAAGACCCTGAAAACAGCAACATCATGAAGCCTAGTTTGCATGCTTGTGCTAGTCACCAGAAAGATCACAACAATACAAGACAAGCACCTCTGTAAATATGGCATGGTGTAGTTCAAAACTCATGTAGACCTCATGCCCATATGATGCACACATCAAATGCAACAAAAATGACAAAACTTCATAAACTGGTGATCTCCAGCAGCTAACATTTTATAGCACACTTACATCAATGAAAAAGGCATCAAAACAGACACAACATGCATGGAAATGCTTCTAACGTGAGGAGCTCATCGAGGGGAACAAATTGATATATCATATGCATGAAACGGAGCTACGGTCACCGAGATGTGATGCAATGAACATGGCATAAAAGTATTGTAGAAAAATGACTTATTGAAAAACCGGGGTCAACCTCTCCCGATCTGGATCTAGGGTTCATCATCGGCACGCGAACCGAGGCGGCCAAACCCTCGCCGGAATCATGCCGGCGATGGACGGAGAGGCGGCGGGCGGCGTCGAGGTCGCCGGATCCGGGGCGGTCGGAGATGGCGGAGGGCGGCGGGCGCCGGTCGATGCGGTGGTGGGGCGGCGAGGCGGCGGGGCCGGCGACGATGGAGCTCGGGCGGCGCGGGGCGGCGGCGGCCGGCGACGGCGAGGAGGCGGCGCTGGGCGGCGGGGCCGAGCCGCGGGAGGCGTGGGCAGCGATGGGCCGGGCGGGCCCACCTCGGGCTCGCCGGGCCGCAGCGGCGGGGCTAGCCGGGCGACACGTGGCACGCCCTGGTTGGTGCGGGGCGGCGGCAGCGACCTGTCTGGTGGGATCCGGACACGTCCGGCGGTGGAGGGGAGCAGGGCTAGGGTTTTGGACCCGGAATTTTGGAGGAGTGCACATATTTATAGATAGGGGGAGTTTGGAGTGTCCAAATGAGGTGTAGTTTTCGCCCACACGATCATGATCCGACGACGAAGGACATGGAGATGGTTTAGATGGGTTATTGGGCCGTTTTGGAGGGGTGTTGGGCTGCAACACACAAGAGGCCTTTGCAGTTACCCAGTTAACCGTTGGAGCATCAAACGTCCTCCAAATGGAACAAAATTTGAAAGGCGGTCTACCGGTGGTGTACCAAGGCCACTTGGCAAATCTTGGTCCATTCCGAAAACGTTTAACACCCGCTCACGAAAAGAGACAAGAGGGGTGCGCCGATGCACGTGGGAGTGTCGGATTGCAAAACGGACAACGGGGAAAATGCTCGGATGCATGAGACGAACACGAATGCAAATGCGATGCACATGATGATATGATATGAAATTCATGACATGAACAAAATGCAAAACGAAGACAAAAACCCAACCGCGAAGGGAATCTCACAACTTAAAGCTGAAAATGGCAAGAGTCGAAGTTATAAATATGGCAAGTTACATCCGAGGTGTTACAACACTCCACCACTACGAGAGGATCTCGTCCCGAGATCTAGGACCGAAAGAACTCTGGATATTCAGAACGGAGGTGATCCTCGCGTTCCCAGGTGGCTTCTCGGTCGGAATGGTGTGACCACTTCACTTTCAGGAATTTGATTGACTTGTTGCGAGTCTTGCGCTCGGTTTCTTCAAGAATAGAAACGGGATGCTCATGATAAGACAAACATTCTTGGAGATCAATCTCTTCGAAGTTGATGGTGCGCTCAGCACTTGCGAAGCTGTGACACGTGAAACACATCATGCTCGTTTGCGAAGTTGGACGGAAGCTCAAGTTGATAGGAGAGGTCGCCTCTTTTCCCAATGATCTTGAAAGGACCCACGTATCTCGGGGCCAGCTTCCCTTTGATACCGAAGCGACGAGTGTCTTTCATTGGAGATACGCGGAGGTAGACATGGTCTCCGATCTCGAAAGCCAAGTCATGATGCTTGCTATCATAGTAACTCTTGTGGCGCGATTGCGCAGCTTTGAGATTTTCATAGATGACTTTGCACATTTCTTCAGCTTCTATGATTAAGTCATTGCCAAGAAGTTGGCGTTCACCAGTCTTTGGCCAATTGAGAGGAGTACGACACTTTCTGCCATAGAGAATCTCGAATGGGGCCTTGCCCGAACTCGCTTGGAAGTTGTTGTTGTAGGGGAACTCGGCATATGGAAGACAATCTTCCCACTTCATACCGAAGGAAATGACACAAGCCCTGAGCAGACTGACTCGCTCGATTTGGCCACTAGTTTGAGGATGGAAGGCTGTGCTGAAGCGAATGTTGGTGCCCATGGACTTCTGGAAGGAGTCCCAGAACTTAGAAGTGAAAATGCTTCCGCAGTCTAAATATATCAATTGCGGAATGCCATGCAAAGAGACAATCCTAGAGGTGTATAGCTCTGCCAACTGAGCTCCTGTGATAGATTCTTTGATTGGAAGGAAATGAGCCACTTTAGTAAGCTTGTCGATAACAACGAAGATAGCATCATTTCCACGCTTGGACTTGGGAAATCCAGTCACGAAGTCTATCTCAATATGGTCAAACTTCCATTCTGGAATAGCAAGATGTTGGAGGAGACCAGTTGGCCATTGGTGTTCTGCTTTCACCCTTCTGCAGACATCACATTCATTCACGAATTGAGCAATTTCTCGCTTCATTCGAGTCCACCAATACGACTGCTTGAGGTCATGATACATCTTCATACTTCCAGGATGAATGGATAGAAGGGAATTGTGCGCCTCGTTCATAATGACTTTCCTTAGATCACCTTTAGGAACCACAATCCGGTCCTCGAAGAATAGAGTGTCTTTGTCATCAATGCGATAGCACTTGTATTTGGGTTGGCTCTTGGCAATCCCGTGTTTCACCTTCTTCACCAAGGAATCCAGGAGTTGTGCCTCACGAATTTGATCTTCCAAAGTAGTAGAGACTTGGAGGTTGGCAAGAAAGCCTTGAGGAACAACTTGGAGATTCAGTGTGCGGAAAGCTTCACAAAGGTCTGCTTGGAAGGGCTTGAGAAATAAGCTGTTGCAGTAAGCCTTCCTGCTCAAAGCATCTGCAATGACATTGGCCTTGCCTGGAGTATATTCAATACTCGGATTGTATTCTTGAATCATTTCGACCCATCGAGTCTGTCTGAGGTTGAGGTTGGGTAGAGTGAAGATGTATTTGAGGCTCTTATGATCTGTGAAGATGTCCACTTTCCTTCCCAACAAGAGATGTCTCCACGTTAATAATGCATGGACAACTGCCACCAACTCAAGGTCGTGAGTGGGGTAGTTCCTTTCGTTGGGCTTCAACTGGCGAGAGGTATAAGACAAAACTTTCTTCTCTTGCATTAACACGGCACCAAGACCTTGCAGGGAGGCATCACATAAAACTTCAAATGACTTGGATTCATCAGGAGGAGTCAAGACATGAGCTATGACTAGCTTCTCTTTGAGGGTGTTGAAAGCAACGTCACATTCAGGCGTCCAGACATACTTGACATGCTTCTGGAGGAGGTTGGAAAGAGGCTTTGCAATCTTAGAGAAATTCTCAACGAATCTTCGACAATAGCTTGCAAGCCCAAGAAAACTGCGGAGCTGCTTGACATTCTGAGGAGGTTCCCAATTCACAATTGCAGACACCTTCTCGGGATTAACAGCGATGCCCTTGGCGGAGATGATATGACCAAGGTAAAGAACTTCGTCAAGCCAGAACTCACGCTTGGAAAACTTCGCATAGAACTGATGCTCTTTGAGTTTGTCGAGTACCAATCTCAAATGCTTGGCATGATCCTCCTTATTCTTAGAAAAGACTGAGATATCATCGAGATACACCAGGACGAAATCATTTGTGTAAGGGTTGAAGATGAAGTTCATCATGCGAGAGAACGTTGGAGGAGCATTGACAAGGCCGAAAGACATGGCAGTATATCAATAAGAACCATAGCTTGTCTGAATGCTGTCTTGGGGATATCTTGCTCACGAATGCGAGTCTGATGATAACCCATACGGAGGTCAAGCTTGGAGAATACTTTGGCCCCTTTAAGTTGCTCGAATAGCTCATTGATGTTGGGAAGTGGATACTTGTTCTTTATTGTATTCTTGTTCAATGGTCGGTAGTCGACGCAGAGTCGTTCCGTTCCATCCTTCTTCTTGACAAAAAGAACACCACAACCCCATGGAGATGAACTTGGTCTGATCAGACCCATGCGCTCTTGTTCATCGAGTTGTTTCTTCAACTCCTTCAACTCCTCTGGTCCAAGCTTATAAGGACGCTTGCAAACAGGTTCCGTGCCCGGCTCAAGATCGATAACGAATTCAACTAGCCGGTGAGGAGGCATTCCTGGAAGCTCTTCTGGAAAGACGTCTTGATATCACAAACAACTGGAATCTGAGAGATGGCATTCAACTTGCCCTTCTCATTGAGAGAAAATAGTCAAATGGTTTCGTCACGAGCGGCATAGATGATCACATCCTCAGAAGAGTGTGTCAATTGAATCTGCCTGGCAGCACAATCAAGCTGAGCCTTGTGCTTAGGAAGCCAGTCCATGCCGAGAATTAGATCAATATCCGAGTCACCAAGAACCATTGGAGAAGACAGAAATCTATAGTCTCCCATCTTGATGGAAACATCCGAAGCACCAAACTGGCACTCAACCGTTTACCTGCAGGGGTGTCCCAACTTAGCCCATCACAAGCTCTCACGGTCAACGAAGGATATTCCTTCTCCCTGGAAGACCCGGTCAGTCTCGGAATCTCGGTTACAAGACATTTCGACAATGTTAAAACAAGACCAGCAAAGCCGCCCGATGTGCCGACAAATCCTGATAGGAGTCACACGTATCTCATTCTCAGGGCACACCGGATAGGTCAAGCTATGAGTAAAACCAACCCTCAAGTTGCCCTGAGGTGGCCCCGCAGGCTGCCCGTTTCGGAAAAACACTCAGAGGAGCACTAGCTCGGGGGGTTTAAAATAAAGATGACCCTTGAGTCTGCAGAACCCAAGGGAGAAGGTATATGGTGGTAGGTAGGCAAATGGTAAAACCAAGGTTGGGACTTGCTGGAGGAGATTTATTCAAGGCGAATTGTCAAGGGGTTCCCATAACACCAAACCGCATAAGGAACACAAATCAAGGAACATAACACCGATATGATGGAAACTAGGGCGGCAAGAGTGGAACAAAACACCAAGCATAAGGTCGAGCCTTCCACCCTTTACCAAGTATATAGATTTATTAAAGTAAATAAGAGATAATAATGATATCCCAACTGTTGGGAATATAGATACCAGGTAAGTCCCGCCCAGGAGGGGCCGGGTCAGCCCCAATGGCGGGTTACAAAAGAAGCCCAGTAACATTCAAGGCAATAGTTTATTAAGACTTATAGAAGGCCTAAGCCCAGAGGCGGCTTAAGGCCCAATATTGTAAACCGTCATTGTAAGGAAAGACTTGTAAAGAAAGGCATGTAAAAGAAGTCACCGAGCCAGACACGTTTTATAAGCCGGCCGGGACTCTGTAGGCCGCCAGGCGTCAACCCGTGTATATAAGGGGACGACCCGGCGGCGGCTTTGGTCAAGAGACAACAACTCGAAGCCAGGACAAGCATATTTGTTCCCTGGTCTTCGAAACCCCAGCAATTCCAAACACAACTAGACGTAGGCTTTTACCTTCATCGTAAGGGGCAAAACTAGTATAAAACCTCTCGTGTCCTTTGTCCCAATTAACCCCTTTAAGCTTCCTAGTTGCGATGGCCCTACGACTAAGTCCTTTCGCTAGGACATCTGTCGTGACAATTCCACGACAGTTGGCGCCCACCGTGGGCCAACACACGGTGGATTTGAGTTCCTGAAGGGCGACTTCGAAGGGCTCAAGGGATACGCTGTGGGCCGGATGACCAAGAGTCATCGCGGCAAGCTCTACATCGACGACGAAGGCTGGGGCCCCGATGCCGGCTCGATTGAGTATGGGTACCGGGTCCCTTTCGGCGGAATTCATGTCTTCATCGGCTGGATCGGCGAATCCGGCCCTGAGCCCGACGTCCACACCAACCTCGTCGAGAAGGCTCAGTGCACGAGATCCGACCGGGTTCAACCCGCTGTGAGGCACGCCTTCATGGGTTGCGTCCATGGAGGAGAATATTCTAAAGGATCAGTGGATGGCGGTGAGACGGCCATCTGTTCTGATGTTATGTCATCAACAGGCGAGACAAATTCTTTGTACCAACTACAAGATGGCATGCTCGGGGGATGTTCCGACAGCAATAGTATTCCGAACCCCTTTGAGCTGCCGAATCGAGTCGGAGTCTTCATGGCGGGCACTCAACCTGGTCAGAACTCCACGGCTGCAGCGGTAACAACCACCGGGTCAGCAGCGGCCGGGTCAGGAGACCCCACGCAGCCCCCGGCTCAGATGCTAATGGACCTCATGGATAAGTTGACGGCTCTGTTGACTGTTGTGGTGGAGCAGGCGGATAAGGCCCGGCATGACGTGGAGGTGTCACGGGTACGCGAAGAGATGGCATAGGCCAAGGAAAATTTAGCAACAGAAGAGGTCAGGATGGCCGCAGAGCAGGCGGCTTTGGATGCTCGTGCTCAGCAGCTTCAAGCGGAGACTTTCCGACTCTCGGTGGATCTGGACGCGTCAAACGAGGTCATGAGGAGAAGGCACCAAAAAACTCAGTCACATCTACCTGTAACGTTCGATCCTAGGAACCTTTACCACACGCCCGGGGCCGGTCCAAGTAACCCGCCAGAGGCAAATCGGATCACGACACACGGAGCGCCGGTTCAGACGCGGGCCATGGAGCCGCCTCGTATGAATACCGCTCCGCCTCATTATAGGCTGATACCACCGGGTCACTTTTCCAATCCTCTGGAGAATCTCATTGCTGCGTCGGCTCGTTTGGCGGCTCTCCCGATGGAAGGCGGCTCCCCGAAAGCAATTGAAACACGAAGGGTGTGAGAACTTCTTCAAACGGCTCTGGCACAGCAGGATGCGTACTCTTACAGTCGAGATAGAATCCACTCAACCCCTCGCCTAAGCCGGAGCCCAAGCTATAGCAGGCATATGGACTCAGCCGAAATGTCGAGTAACGCTCAACGCCTTAACAAACCGCGCAGGCACGAGCCGGCACAGGGTGGATCCCTTAACTTGGCGGATCAGGAGAGGATCCGTCAAGAGGCTGAATGGGCGGTTCAACTGGCAGCTGAGTAGGCGACTCATCAGGCTTTACCGGCTTATCCGGCAACCTCTGTTGAAGCAGGAGTAGCCACAAGAATAGGATGTGTCCCTTGCCTAATGCCGGCTATCCACAATGAGTGCTTGCCAAAAGACTTCAAGGGGCCTCGTAAGGTGCCTCATTATACGGCCGACTTGCAGCCTGGGGCCTGGATTGAAAGTTATGAGATGGAGATGGAGCTGTTGGAAGTCAGTGATGCAGCAATGGCTAAGTATTTCACTATGATGTTGGATGGAACGGCTCGCACTTGGTTGAAAGGATTGCCCCCCAGTTCCATCTGTTCATGGGCGGAGTTAAAGGCCCAGTTCATTCAGAACTTCAAGGACACATGCAAGCAACCTATGTCAATTGTGGACCTGACTAATTGTAAACAAGAGGAAGGTGAATCCACTACCCATTGGGTGCGCTGGGTCAAGGAGATAATACATTCATCTGATGAGATGGATGCCGGCTCGGCAGTCTTAATGTTGGAGAAAAATTTCCGTTTTGAACCTCTGAAGCAGAAGCTGGGGCGGCTCAAGCGTGACTGCAATGACATGGGCCAGTTGATGGCGGCTCTGGTCAAGTATGTTGATTCTGATAGTACCAAGGATCCCGTGTCTGATGAAGAAAAAACAGGGAAGGGAAAGAAGAACGGCAACGACAAGGGTCACCAGCATAACCCGGCAAATCAAGGAGGTAATAAACGTAAGGTTGACAAATTTGTGGCTAACACCAATGCACAGGGCAACAATCAATGGCGCAAGGGTAGGCAACCCCTCGGTCAGCCGGGTCAGGTCCCACCCTCGAGCAACTATTGAATGAACCTTGTCCAAGACACGGCACCCGGGAGAAGCCAGCCACCCATCTGTGGAAGGACTATACAATCATGAAGGCATTTAAAAATTCAAACACATTTGATGGAAGTCACGGGCCTGGCGGCGGTTCAGGCGGAGGCGGCTTTCATGGCCCGGGCGCCGGTTCGGGTGGAGGCGGTTTTCACGGTCAGGGCCATCCGGGTAACCAGGGAGGTTATAATCCACAACCCGGCCAAGGTAATCAGCAGCAACATTCCGGATATCATAGCAACCCAAAATAGTTGAATAGTGGGCAGTACCATGTATTTACCACTAGTTTATGCAAGAGGGACCAGAAGCTTTATAAGAGGGTTGTCAATGCCGTTGAGCCGGCGATTCCACGTTATTTGAGGTGGTCAGAACAGCCTATTGTGTGGAGCAGAGAAGATCATCCTCCCCCGGTTGATAATCCGGGTCACTTAGCCTTGGTAGTAGCACCTCAGGTTGGTGGATATAAATTCACTAAAGTGCTCATGCATGGAGGCAGTAGCATCAACATCCTCTACTATGATACATTCCATCGGATGGGGTTGACTGATAAGAGTCTTAAGCAATCCAACACTATTTTTCACGGTGTTGTGCCTGGAAAGTCGACGTACCCAGTTGGTAAGATTGAACTGGAAGTAGCCTTTGGGGATTGATATGATTCCAGGAGTGAGAAGTTAACTTTTGAGGTGGTTAAGATCAAAAGCCCATATCATGCTCTGTTTGGACGGTCGGCTTATGCCAAGTTCATGGCTCGGCCATGTTATGTATATCTGCAGCTCAAGATGCCGGGTTATAAAGGCACCATTACAGTACATGGAAGCCGGAAAATAGCCCTGGAGTGTGAAGAAGGAGATGTCGCTTATGCTGAGTCTGCTTGTGCAAGAAAGGAGTTAATGTTTTATAAAGATAATGTTGACCCGGCAGACATGACATCTTTAAAGAAGCCAACTATGAAGCATGAACCGGTGTTAAAATTCAAGTCAGTTGATGACACCAAAACGGTCGATTTTGTGCCTGGCGACTCATCCAAGCAGTTCATCATTAGTGCCAACTTGGATCCAAAATAGGAAAGCGCGCTCATCGAGTTCATCCGTGAGAATCGGGACATCTTTGCATGGAAACCTTCTGACATGTCGGGTGTCCCGAGAGAACTCGCTGAGCACACTCTTAATATTGATCCGAAGTTTAAGACGGTCAGGCAGTTTCTCCGACGGTTTAACGAGGAAAGGCGCAAGGCCATTGGAGAAGAGGTGGCCCGGCTCTTGGCGGCCGGGTTCATCATTGAAGTTTTTCACCCACAGTGGTTGGCTAACCCGGTGCTTGTACTTAAGAAGAACGGCACCTGGCGTATGTGTGTAGATTACAACGATCTGAACAAAGCTTGTCCGGCTGACCCTTTTTCTCTCCCTCGTATTGATCAGATCATTGATGCTACGGCGGGTTGTGAGCTTTTGAGTTTTTTGGATGCATACTCAGGTTATCATTAGATCAAGATGGCAGTTAAGGACCAGGAGAAAACAGCTTTCATCACTCCATTTGGAGCCTTCTGCTATGTGTCTATGCCTTCTGGGCTTAAAAGTGCCCAGGCGACTTATCAACGGTGTGTACAGAATTGCCTTCACAATCAGATTGGGCGTAATGTTCATGCTTATGTGGATGATATAGTGGTGAAATCCAGAGAAGAGGAAACCTTGGTAACAGATCTGAAGAAGACCTTCGATAACCTCCGGGTCTACAAGATGATGCTTAACCCGGCCAAGTGTGTTTTTGGAGTCCCAGATGGCAAGCTCTTGGGTTTTTTGGTGTCTAACAGAGGTATTGAAGCTAACCCGGAGAAAATTAAGGCAATCACCTCCCTGTCCAAACCGGTGTGCATCAATGACGTTCAACGGCTGGCGGGTCGCGTCGCTGCTTTAAGCCGGTTCATAAGCTGGTTAGGGGAGAAGGTGATGCCTTTGTATCAGAAGATGAAAAAGACAGATGACTTTGTTTAGAGTGATGCTGCAAACTCGGCCTTTAAGGATTTGAAGAAATAGCTTGCTGAGCCGCCGGTTCTTGCTGCTCCAGTTGAGAAAGAGCCACTATTATTATATGTAGCTACTAACTCACGAGCTGTTAGTGTGGCCATTGTGGGGGAGTGCAAGGAGGCTGGCAAGGAACATCCGGTTCAATGGCCGGTTTACCACGTCAGTGAGGTGCTGATTGAATCTAAGCAAAGATATCCACATTGGCAGAAGCTCGTGTATGGGGTGTTCATGGCAAGCCGGAAGCTCAAACATTACTTTCAGGGTCACCCAATCAATATGGTTAGCTCTGCTCCTTTGGGAGACATCATTCAAAATAGAGAAGCTACTGGACGAGTCACCAAGCGGGCCATTGAACTTGGGTCTCATGGGTTGAAGTATGTGCCATGCATTGCGATCAAATCTCAAGCGCTGATTGACTTTATTAATGACTGGACAGAGATGCAGATGCCAGAGGAGAAACCAGACAACACATATTGGACGATTCACTTTGATGGGTCCAGACAGTTGGAAGGCTCGGGGGCTGGAGTTGTTTTAACTTCCCCTCGAGGTGATAAGTTTTGTTATGTGTTGCGATTTATGTTTCCTTGTACTAACAACGCAGCAGAATATGAAGCCTTGCTCCATGGTATTCGAATGGCTAAAGAAATGAGTCTGAGCCGGGTCCGTTGCATTGGTGATTCGGATTTGGTGGCTCAACAGGTGTCAGGCAAATGGGATTCCAAGGATCCTCTCATGGCGGCTTATCGCCGTGAAGTCGACGCTGTTGCAGGACATTTTAAGGGTTATCAAGTGGAACACATTGACCGTAGAAAGAATGAAGCGGCCGATGCCTTAAGCCAGTTGGGATCTCAGTGTAAGCCGGTGCCACCTAACACCTTTTTGGATGTTTTGCATAATCCATCTGTTAAGTTACCTACAGAGGAAGATTTGGCCGTTCTTGACTCGGAGGCACAGTTGGTAGCGGCTCTTCACGTCATCCCAGATTGGACAGTACCGTTCCTGGCTTACATGACCCGGGGCGAGTTTCCAGAGGATGAGACCCTGGCCCGACAGATAATCCGGCGGTCCAAGTCAATGACGATTTCTGATGGAGAGTTATACCATCGCAGCGTCACTGGAGCGTTTCAGCGGTGTGTTTCTCCTGAAGAAGGGCAAGAAATACTTCGTGAGATCCATGAAGGGGATTGTGGTCATCACTCCGGGTCAAAGTCTCTTGTGGCCAAAGCTTTTCGTCATGGTTTTTACTGGTTGACGGCTCACGCTGATGCAGAGGATCTGGTCAGTAGATGTGATGGATGTCAAAAATTTGCACGACGAGCGAATGTGCCAGCTCAGGAATTGCGGATGATTCCAATCACTTGGCCATTTGTAGTCTAGGGGCTTGACATGGTTAGACCTTTCAAAAGGTCTAAGGATAAAAAGACACATCTTTTAGTGGCAGTTGACAAATTCACAAAATGGGTTGAGGCAGAGCCGGTGAGTAAGTGTGATGCTGCCACGGCGGTTCAGTTCATGAAAAAGGTGATCTTTCGCTTTGGTTTCCCGCACAACATTATCACTGACAATGGCACTAATTTATCCCAAGGGGCTGTGGCGGAGTTTTGTCAACGGGAGCATATCCGGCTTGATGTTTCTTCTATAGCTCACCCTCAATCCAATGGTCAGGCTGAGAGATCAAATCAGGAAATCTTAAAAGGTCTCAAGCCCCGGCTTATGGTACCCTTACAATGGACACTGGGTTGTTGGGTAGAGGAGTTACCCTCGGTGTTGTGGAGTATCAACACCACTCCTAACAGGTCTACAGGTTATACACCTTTATTCATGGTTTATGGAGCGGAAGCGGTGCTGCCTAGTGACATCCATCATGACTTGCCTCATGTGGTAGCTTACATTGAAACTAATAACGAGCAAGCCCAACAGGATGCGCTTGACTTGTTAGATGAGGAGAGAGACTTAGCAGCGGCTCGATCAGCAATTTCTCAACAGGACCTGTGCCGTTATCACAGCCGCCGGGTTAAATCTAGGACCTTTCAAGAAGAAGACCTGGTGCTCCGGCTCATCTAGGACCTGTCAGATGCACACAAGCTATCCCCTCCTTGGGAAGGACCCTTTGTGGTCAGCAAGAATTTAAACAACGGGTCGTATTACCTCATCGATGTTCGAGAGCACAAAGACTCACGTAAGTCGGAGGAGGAGACCCGCCTGCCGTGGAACATTGCTCAACTTCGGCCATACTACACCTGAGCCACCGGCTCTCATCATGTACACACTTTAACATTGTATATAATATGATAAGTAATAAAGAAGGACCTCTGTCCTTTTCCTTTTCAAAGATTATATACCTCTACTCTTTTGACTATTAAGGAGCTGATCATATCTGAATCAAGTTTAACCTTTTTGGTCCAGCTTATGATCGTATTTGAATCTAGCTGTAAACCTCATTATCACTTGGGGGCTTCCTGTTCAAACATAGGTCGTATTCGAACCAAAGAGAACATAGCTGTCGTAACCCTCTTGATCGGCTCAAAGCCAAACTCACTAGGGGGCTTCTTGATCATATCCGAATCATAGCTTAACCCCTTTTGGGTCCGACTTGGAACGTATTCAAATCAGGGTCGCTAAAACCCTCTCAAGGTCATTTGGGGGCTTCATGTTCAAACATAGGCCATATTCGAACCAAAGAGAACATAGCTGTCGGTACCCTCTTGATCGGCGCAACGCCAAAGCCATTGGGGGCTATATGATCGTATTCGAATCTTAACTTAACCCCTTTGGTCCGGTTTACTGATCGTATTCGAATCAAAAACCCCCAACTTTCAGTTACAAAGTTAATTTATATTGTTTGCAAACTACTATTTGCCTTACTGGTATTTTATTGTCTCAATTTTAAATGATCAGCACGGTCTTTTTTACTGGCTTGACTATTTGACAATAAGCCGCCAAGGCATGATGGTCATCAGACATGAAGAAGCATTGACTTCTCAAAAAAAAGGACTGGGTCATGTGAACCGGTGATCCAGATGCAAAACATACGGGTATGACTGTTATTTATGAACAGTTCTTTCTGTGTCAATCAAAGGTTATTTCAACCTTGTTTCTTTTCACGTCTGGTTCTGTCTTTCTACTATGATAAAACCATTGGTCATGTACCGGGTGTTCTGACCCGTTCGGTGCTAAACCGCCAAGCCAGTTTTCCCTTTTCTACAGGAACAGAGCCGAAATATTACAGAGATGACCATAAATGTGACGCATATATTGACATCAGGAAGCAAAGAGTCACACACGGCATCTTATGCATGATGGCATAGGCAAAATATGCAGTTGTTTCAAGCTAAATCTATTACAAGGCTTTAAAGAGCCCACAAAGATGGTTGTCACTCTTCCCTCGCCGGTTCACCTCCTTCTGTTAATTGGAAGCTGGGATTGGAACAGTCAAAGCCGTTCACGGCAATGAACTCTGCTTCATCATCAATCAGGCCAGCCGGATCAACTTCTGGAGCAAACGTATGTTGATGAACTGGCGGGATAAGGTCTGTCACCTTGTAAGAGGGAGTCGCCATCTTCTTATTCTCCAAATCAAAACCCGGCTGATATTTGTCAATGTTGGTCTCATCTCCAAGAACGGTAGCTTGAGGTCGAACTCCCCTCACGCAAGCGACGAAGTCATCCTGCTCAAATAGAGACCCATCTTCCTTCCCGGTGGGGTACCCCCTAGCTACATCCGCCGGGTCTAGATCTGGCACCCAGGCTTTGGAGCGGCTCAGGGCAGTTAAGGCTCCAGCTCTGGCACATGATCGTTTGACTTCTTGAAACCTGGCGGGTAAGATTGACAATTTTTTCAAGACATCGCTCAGCGCACGTGTACAACTGCTCCACTAAGGTGTAGATCGCCTTCAGTTTGGTCACATTATCTTGGCTCAGATTTTTGCTTTGCGGACCTGCACATATTTTTTAAACAAGGGGTCAGCAGGCGGTTTATATTCCGGGTCAAAAGAAGGTACAAAAGATCAGTACAGATGGCTTACCAAAGATGGCGGAAACCATTTGAGACACCCGATTCTTTAAAACGATTAGCTCCGTGGTAACCTCCTCAAGAGCTGCTTCAGCTTTTTCGGCACGTTGTGTGAGCAGGGTATTTTCTTCGGCCCAGGATTTCTTTTTGGCAGTCAAGCTGGTTTTTGATTTTTCCATCTCAGGAAGACTCATTTGAAGTTTAGAATCCGTGGACTTGATTTCTGCCTCTTGATCTGCCAGCCGGGTCTTTGCATTAGTTAATTGGGAGCCCAGTTCAGATAGGGCGTTCTACAAAACATACACAGGTGTGTCAAGGCTTAAACTAAAAGTTATAAAGATTCAAGTCTCAAGTACTTTGCACTGTAATACTACTTGACACTTGGGGGCTAATGTCTTCCAAAGCAATCTTTTATGACTCTTATATGTTTCAAGTCCCAAGTGTTTTACAAAATAATAACACTTGGCACTTGGGGGCTAATGTCTGCCAAAACAATTTCTTATGACTCTTATATGTTTCAAGTCCCAAGTACCTTACAAAGTAACAGCACTTGGCACTTGGGGGCTAATGCATGATATTCAGAAAGTTTCTCAAGATTAAGCCGAATTACAATATTTTTTGGGATTAGTAAAAGACAGCTATGAAGTTAAGTACCGGTTCATTTATGATAAATTGAGCCTGCCCTTGGGGACTACACGTGAAGTTTGCACTATTCTATTGGACTTTTGAAAGACTTAGAGAGAAAGTATCCATCTATACCATAAAGTCTCCAGATCATTCAGGATCATCATATGAAGACTTGGGGGCTGGCAGAGTATAAGTAAACTGGAGAACATACCTCACATTTCAGTTGAAGTTGCTTGACCATCTCAATCTCTAACTCACGGCTGGAATAAACATGGCTGAGATAGCCGGACAATATGTCATTAGCATTCAGATGACTGTAGTGAGAGATATCAAAATGCACTTTCTGTCTCTCCAGGGCTTCTTGTTTAGCGGTGTGTCGAGCTAACATGGTGGGAGTCCCCGGCTCAACAAAACGGCTTCCGGTGGTCAGAACGTCATGGTCAGAAGATGATGGGGGTTAGCCGAGATGGATGGTCCGGCAGTAGAGGGGTTAACAACGGTGTCATCAGCTGACGGCTCGGGAGGGTTTAATTGAGTGTCAATAGCTAGGTCTTCTGGTGCTTCAGTTCGAGGGGGAGAAGTTGGCATGGCCGGTTCAGGCGCAAGGACTAACGGGTCCTCCGCCGGTTTAGTCGCCTTGGCCTTCTTGGACTTGGCTTGGCCACTACGAAAGATGTTATGAGACAGTTAGTACAAAGATGCAGTTTGAAAGACACGGAGGAAAGATGATTTTTTTTCCTTACCCAGGGGCAGTCTTGAAAGCCGGAAATTGAGTTTGAGATGAGTCGCCAGAAGAGCGAGACACCTCCTATAGAAGATAAAATAAAGTTAGTAATGCAAGGGAGAAGATCCATTACTAAAAAGTAAAAGATGAAGATAAAAAGAGACCTCATTCTGGCATTTTTGAGGAGTTTGTTGAAGAACGGAAGGCGGTTCATCGTTGTTCCGGGCCTGACGGCGGCTCTCATGTTGCTACTTTTTCAAAAGAAAATGAGGGTCCAAATAAGCCAAAGGGTGTGAAAACCTTACTTTCCGGGTTACCAGTCGAAGTTTCTGTCTTGGCAAATGGGCTGAGTCAGAGGAAATAGTTACCTCTTCTTCCACGGCCTGACTGGCCCTCATGTCATCCTGGCAATAGTCAGTGTCAATAAGGTTATTTAAAAACTGGCCAAGGGGATCAAGGGCTACCTCCGACTCAGAAATGTCATCAAGCTTTAACAGGTGCTCAGCGGTGCTCTTTTTCTTCTTGGACCTCCAGGTAATTTTTTTGGCGTTTATAGCGGCGGCTCTAGCCTTCTTGGCGGCTCCATGGTCATACTTGGCTTTCCAGAAGTCAGATTTCACCTGTGAACAAGTAAACAAGGTCATGCATGTATTTAAAACTGTTGAGGAAAATACAAAGAGAAAGAGGTCAGGGGTTTCTTACCTCTGGCGCCGGGTTAAGTTTGCAGAAGGGGTTTAACCCGACTTTACTGCAGTCTTCATATTTGCCGTTCACTAGAAGGGTCGACATTGAAACAATATCTTCTTCAGTTAGTTGAACGGAGCTGTGACGAAGAGAGTCATCTGGGCCTCCACCATATTCATACATCAATTTGGATCAGCGGCTTTGAGGGATGACCCGCCACGAGACCCAGCAACGAGTCAAATCAACTCCGGTTAAGCCGTTCCCCAGTAAGGCGTTAATCCTTGTAATTGATGGAATAAGCTTTTTGCGTTCGGCGGCAGTAAGCTTGTCAGGGAGGGCAAACTTGGAATCTAGACGATCCGCGCGATAACCCGGCAGTGGTTTCTCATTGGCTGGTGTAGTGTCTTGACAGTAGAACCAGGTCTGATTCCAGTCTTTGGGATGACTCTACAAGACTATTAGGGGGAAAACGGCGCCCTGTCGGGGCTGAATTGAGATGCCTCCAAGTTCCAAGCTGGGGCCATTGGTACACTTGTTCTGGCGGTTTAGATAAAAATACTCTCTAAAGAGTTCCACGGTCGGTTCTTCTTGAAGGTACACCTCACAGAGAACTTGGAAATTGCAGATATTGGATATGGAATTGGGCCCGAGATCTTGAGGGTGGAGTTTGAAAAAATGGAGAACATCTCTGAAGAACTTTGAGCCGGGTGGTGAAAAGCCCCGATTCATGTGGTCAGAGAAGACAATAACTTCACTATCTTTGGGGTTAGGCGTTCCTCGTCCGGGTCAGGTGCATGGTAAGACATAACATTCTTCCCTGGCAAAAAACCTATGGTGAAGAATTCCTTCAAGTTGTCATCAGTTACTGTGGAAGGGACCCAGTTGCAGACTGTCGGTGCTTTTGATGGCGTGATGATCAAAAGATGAACTGAAAAGAAAGTAACGTGCCGGTTCAATTCAATGGTGAAATTAATAGTTAAATGATGATGGTGCAAATAGGTAATGGCAGCTTAAGTAAGGGCTAATGTCATATGAGGGAAAAGTAAGCCGGCGTCATAAGCCGCCATGACTACAGACATTTGAAGGAAAACAGAAACAGAATTGGCTAAGTGTTGAGGCAAACAGGTTTCCTAAATTCTTGATATTATTCTGGATCGAGTGGTCGTTCAAAATGGAAAATATTCTAGACCTAAAAGTCTGGCACAGAAGAGTTCGTGAGCTCTATTGAAACCCTTTTTACTAGAAGAAGGAATCTACTAGTATCAAGGAAGGCCACAAAACAACTACCGTACGATTATATGTTTCTTTTTGGATCAAGAAGAAGCTGTAGTGGAAGAACTACAACAAACCCGTGACGAACTGTGAAGAACACGCAGGAAACTTAGAAACCCTAATGCGGATATGAGGAGCAGGAAGGTGAAAACTTACAACCACGGATCTTTTGCGGAGGTCGCCACCGTTCTATGGACCGATTCAGGTTGATGCAGCGGCCAAGGTCGACGGAGACGAGGAGCTCTGCGACGGCGGCGGAGCTCGAGCGGTGGTAGGGTTGCGAGAGGAAGAAGATGGAGAAAGCGAAGAATGAGAAAGACTGGGGCGTGCCTATTTATAAGGAGATAAGCGAACAGGCGGGCACGAAAATCGAGGAAGACCCAAATAATGACTATCCAACTAAACGGAGCCTTGATTCTCGGAAGACATTAAAAGATAAAGACCCGTTGAGGATGATGTCATAACAGTTTTTTGTGTTTTCAGAAGATGACGTCACGATGAGTTACAGAATTTTTACAGAGAGAGGAAGATGGATTTCATCTAAGTATTGAAGATTGACAAGGAACAAAGTTCAAAGTCAACCTGGGGCCTAATGTTGGGAATATAGATACCAGGTAAGACCCGCCTAGGAGGGGCCGGGTCAGCCCCAATGGCGGGTTACAAAAGAAGCCCAGTCACATTCAAGGCGATAGTTTATTAAGACTTATAGAAGGCCTAAGCCCATAGGCGGCTTAAGGCCCAATATTGTAAACCGCCATTTTAAGGAAAGGCTTGTTGTCGGTGTCAAAACCGGCGGATCTCGGGTAGGGGGTCCCGAACTGTGCGTCTAAGGCGGATGGTAACAGGAGGCAGGGGACACGATGTTTTACCCAGGTTCGGGCCCTCTTGATGGAGGTAAACCCTATGTCCTGCTTGATTATTCTTGATAATATGAGTAGTACAAGAGTTGATCTACCACGAGATCAGAGAGGCTAAACCCTAGAAGCTAGCCTATGGTATGATTGTATGTTGTCCTACGGACTAAAACCCTTCGGTTTATATACACACCGGAGGGGGCTAGGGTTACACAAGGTCGGTTACAAAGGAGGAGATATACATATCCGTATTGCCTAGCTTGCCTTCCACACCAAGGAGAGTCCCATCCGGACACGGGATGAAGTCTTCAATCTTTTATCTTCATAGTCCAACAATCCGGCCAAAGGATATAGTCCGGCTATCCGGAGACCCCCCCCTAATCCAGGACTCCCTCAGTAGCCCCCAAAACAAGCTTCAATGACGTCAAGTCCGACACGCAGTATTGTCTTCGGCATTGCAAGGCGGGTTCTTCTCCAAATTTCGAATGTTTGTTAAGCAGTGTCCGGCCCCATAAATGTTGGACCTCTTGGCTTCTGCGCCCAATAAGGTCTATCTTCCACGCGTCGAATGAATACGAGGAGCCAGGGCATTTTTACATTCGCCCCCCAAGCCAGATAAATAAATTGTCTATTAAAGGGATGGGGATTCTTAGATCCAATCCATATCATCCTCCCCCAGCGAGAATCCATCGGAGCGCGCTTCGAAAAAATCCACTCCAGCATGGCCGACAACCGCGGCTCCTCCTCCCGCCCCCGTAGCCCCAAGCCCGATGATTGGGAGAGGTGTTCTGTCCCACACAGTTGATTAGTCAAACTACAGACTAAGGGATTTCTCCCTCCAGCGTATATGGTTCCCGTCCGAGCCGGGCTCGCCACCTACAATGGCGGGGAGCAAGCGGAGAGCTTCCCCAGTCCCTCTAAGGGGGAGCGGTATGCCTTGTTCCTTACTTATTGAGGGGGCTCGGATTTCCAATTCATCCGGTCCTCCGCGGGCTCCTGGAGTTTTACGGCCTCCAACTGCATAATTTCACCCCTGCTTCCATATTACACATCGCCAGCTATGTTTCCCTCTGCGAGTTATTCCTGGGATGTGAGGCTCATTTCAGCTGTGGAAAAGGTTATTTTGCCTTGTCCCCCGCACATAGATGGGGTCACTTTATCAAGTGGGCGGAGCCGAAATATGGTGCATCGCCAAAACCGGATACCTGTCCGGTACTCCGAAGAAGACGTCCGAAGACTAGCCTTCGGAATGGTTTTATATGGAGGACGTCCCCCTTCCGGACCCTGTTCGGCGGGGTCTTCTCGAGTTCAACAATGCTCCTCTGAAGAAACGCCGAAGTTGGCGCCCACGGAGCCCCCAAGAGGAAGACAACGGAGAAGTCATTTACCTGATGAACCGGATTAAAGCGCTGGCTCAAGCAGGATTGACAGCAATCGAGGTTATGTCAATATGCATAATGCGGGGAGTGCAGACACTTCAATATCGAGGGCACCCCCTGTGGTGTTTTAACGGGGAGGATGACGCCACCCGTTGCAGGCGTAAGGGTCTGGACAATGCTGCTGCTTTAGCAAAAATTTTGTCCGAGTTGTTCAAGGGAGAGGAAGAGGAGTTCATCCGCATCAAGCCACGGGATGGATTCTCCATGTACAACCCTCCAAATTGGGTGAGTTATATCTCCTTACTCCCATTCTTCCCGCATTGTTTGTCGTAGGTACTCACCTTGCCATTTTGCGGCAGGAACTGCGAAAAGCCATAAGGGAGGTCAACAGCCCATCTCCACAACCAGAGGATCCTGACCGGGCCCTCGGTCCCGGACTCGAAGAATATACGGACATATTCGTGGAGCTGATAGACCGGCAGTTCTATCAATTAGGTTGTGATGACGCCATGGTGGCCATTACGGCCGACTATCCCGGACTGCTTCCTGCGTCGTACGTAAGAAAACCAAAAATCCCAACTCCAAAAACTAGGATCCCCTTTTAGGCACTTCACCTATCATATGCATATGGTGTTTTACAGGGAAGGCATTCGGGACGCCATGCCGAACCCGCAGCAACTCACCAACAAGAGGCACCGAGGACGGGCAGGCCAAAAAGGAAGGAGGTCAGGACGGAGACGCCGGTGCAGAGGTATGACAAAAACCCCGCTCCGTGGTTGTCGTCTTTCTCAAAATGTAATGACGTCCATGTTACTTTAACATAAAAAACGCTCGCCGGAATATGTCCGGTGAGGCTGCCGATCATGCTTCCACCAGTCGGGCTCCAAGACCGAACATAGAGGCAGAAGCTGACATGGGGCGGACGCCGGATACTCCCCCTACAGAGGATGCGGATAGACTATTCGCTACAAATTCAGAAGTGGAGAGCGCCATGAATCATAGGTGTCGCCGGGCCGTACTCCGCGACGCTTGCTTCTCACCAGAGGCATTTGATGCCTTCAATTCTAGAGAGGCGTACCTCCGTTCTGCTCAAAATGGTCTAGCCAGAGCCATGGACCAGTATGTAAGGGATGTACAGGTAAGCAAATCTGACGATTATATGTATCAGTAGCCCCTGAGACTTGAAACAGTTAGCAGAACTGATTTAAGGATCATCTATTGTGTAGGTTCTTACAGAGAAGAATACTCGACAATCACAGGAGCTGGAGGAATGCAAGACCCAACTTCGGGCTGCTGTTGCCACATTGAAGGAACCTAAAAAGTCCCCAGCTGGTAACATTTCTTTCAAAGAATGATAGGTACCATATAGCGTGCGGCATGGCTACAGATCTAACAATAGATGTTGCAGATGAATACAGAGAGAATCCGGAGGACCAGCATGTCGTACGACAGCTAAAGGCTGGCGAACGCATGCTGACTGAGGTCAGGCGGGAGAAAAACAATCTCCAAGACACCAATACCAAGCTGAGCATGGAACTGAAAGATGTTCGAGCCCAGCTTGCGGACTTCGAGAAGGAGAATAAGCGGCTTCGATGCGGCATTTTCAGTGAGTGCTTGAACGAACCCTTAAAAAAGGGGCGGCGGAGAAGCCAGCTAACAGAGTTATGTTTGAAGGTATGCTGACGGGTCGTCCCGCGGAGGAGATGCCCGGGTCTGTGGGTGGTCTTCTATTCGATCTCTCAGAACTGCACAAACAAGTTCGGCAGGTGATGCAAGGTATTGCCCAGGCCTTGTGGCCATCCGTTTCCCTGCCAGAAGGCATTGGAGAGCTTGCAGAGAAGCTCAAGGGAGCACGGCGGCGCTTCCGATTATGGAAGATATCGGCCTGCCGTCAAGGTGCTAGGGAAGCCTAGGCCATAGTGAAGACGCGGTATACCAAGGCTGACCCAAACCACATGGCCGAGGTCGGACCTGTGGGGCCCGATGGGAAAGAGATCCCCGTTAGCTTAGTCTATGGCCAAGTAGAATTAGCCGCAAAGTATTCCCAATAGGATTGTAGGCTAGACCGCCTGTTGGATGGTATAGAAGAGGAATTTAGTCAGTCTACATGACTATGTAATTAAAGTGACATGTATAATGCCTTCTAGACGGATTGTAAATCATTTGTCATGGCGGACCTTTTCGCTTCAACCTCGGGACCCGATAGTCTGGAGTGTGTCCGAATACCCGCTCAGTTATATAAGAACGGGGGTATGCGTGAAAACCAGGCGTAGGGGTCATTAGTGCTTGAACAGACAAGTACCCAACTAGTTATGTTATATTACATGGGTAGTAAGAAACATCTTCCAGGGAAAATAGTTCCGTTAGGGGTTCCTTTCCCTGGGTACGCATGCCCTAAAGTGCATGTCCAGATAACGAGCGGAGACGCAGGCAAAAACATCTGGGGGCATATATGGAAAATAAATAAAAATCATCTTTTGTCCGCCGACCAAATATTCCCTTAAGAACGCTAGCTTTCGGCTTCACCCAGTCTGAGGTACACATCCGGCTGACCCGGCAGTAACAATCGTGGAGGTGCTCCCCTTATGCCCTAGCCGAATTAATGGGAATGTAGGGCATAAATACAAGAGCCAGGCAACCCAGCTTGGCCAAAACTTAAGTCATATCGATGCATATAATGGCGAAGAAAAGGTACATGCGGAAGAATAACACATGTGCGGGGCATGATGCCCAGATAGATAATTAAGCTTCTATGTAAGAAGCTCCCAGGTATAATGAGCGCGGTTAGCGCATCTATAGTGTGCAAGCGAGGCACAAGTTGGCCCTCGAAGGCCTTGAGAAAGAATAAAGAAAGAAAGAGAAAAAAGACAGATAATGTATATGCAAAAAATGGGCAGAGGAAGGAGACAAACATAGAGTCCGGCGCTAGGCGTAGAATCTTCGGAGCCTGGCTGCGTTCCATGGGTTCGGCTCAAGTCGATATTCCATGCATCCCGCAGACGGTACGCTCCACCGGTCAGAACTTGGTCAATAATGAAGGGACCTTCCCATTTGGGCTCGAGCTTGGTCTTTTTGTTCTCCGGCATGCGTAGAACTAACTCGACAACGTTATAAGTTTTGGCCCATACTTCTCTGCTTTGGTATATGCGAGCTTGTTGCTGATAGAATGCGGAACGGGCTTTTGCCACGTCGCGCTCCTCCTCCAGGGTGTCCAGACTGTCCTGCCGGTCGAGCTCGGTTTCTCTTTCTTTGTACATGCGCACTCGAGGTGAGTCATGAATTATGTCGCAGGGCAGAACTGCCTCTGCGCCGTACACCATAAAGAAGGGTGTATATCCGGTAGTACGATTCGGCGTGGTCCGCAGCCCCCAGAGTACGGAGTCGAGCTCCTCTACCCAGTGCGTGTTAGACTACTTTAAGGACCGCACTAATCTGGGTTTAATGTCGCTCATGACAAGACCATTTGCTCGCTCAACTTGGCCGTTGGTTTGTGGGTGGTAGACGGAAGCACAATCGAGCTTGATGCCCATGTTGCTGCACCAGAGTTTTACCTCGTCGGCCGTGAATTCGTGCCGTTTGATACAACCATTTTGCATCATGATTTTATTTCAATATTTATTGCATTATGGGCTGTTATTTCACTTTATGTCACAATACTTATGGCTATTCTCTCTTATTTTACAAGGTTTACATAAGGAGGGAGAATGCCGGCAGCTGGAATTTTGGGGTGGAAAAGGAGAAAATATTATAGACCTATTCTGCGCAACTCCAAAAGTCCTGAAACTCCACGGAACATCTTAAAATAAATAAAGAAAAATCCTCGCCAAAGATGAAGGCCAGGGGGCCCACACCCTTCTCACGAGGGTGGGGGCGCCCCCCTAGGGAGCGCCCCCTACCTCGTGGGCCCCCTGGTGGCTCTCCGCCGTCCATCTTCTCCTATATGAGGTCTTTCGATGAGAAAAAAATAAGAAGGAACTTTTCGGGACGAGACTCCGCCGCCACGAGGCGGAACCTTGGCGGATCCAATCTAGAGCTCCGACAGAGCTGTTCTGCCAGGGATACTTCCCTCCAGGAGGGGGAAATCATCACCATCGTCATCACCAACGCTCCTCTCATCGGGAGAGGGCAATCTCCATCAACATCTTCACCAGCACCATCTCATCTCCAAACCCTAGTTCATCTCTTGTATCCAATTCTTGTCTCAAAGTCCGGGATTGGTGCTAGTAGGTTGCTAGTAGTGTTGATTACTCCTTGTAGTTGATGCTAGTTGGTTTAATTGGTGGAAGATCATATGTTCAGATCCTATATGCATATTATTACCCCTCTGATTATGAACATGAATATGCTTTGTGAGTAATTACGTTCGTTCCTGAGGACAAGGGAGAAGTCTTGCTATGAGTAGTCATGTGAATTTGGTATTCGTTTGATATTTTGATAAGATGTATGTTGTCTAGCCTCTAGTGGTGTTATGTGAACGTCGACTACATAACACTTCACCATTATTTGGGCCTAGAGGAAGGCATTGGGAATTAATAAGTAGATGATGGGTTGCTAGAGTGACAGAAGATTAAACCCTAGTTTATGCGTTGCTTCGTAAGGGGCTGATTTGGATCCATATGTTTCATGCTATGGTTAGGTTTACCTTAATACTTTTGTTGTAGTTGCGGATGCTTGCAATAGAGGTTAATCATAAGTGGGATGCTTGTTCAAGTAAGAACAGCACCCAAGCACCGGTCCACCCACATATCAAATTATCAAAGTATCGAACGTGAATCATATGAACGTGATGAAAACTGGCTTGACGATATTCCCATGTGTCCTCGGGAGCGCTTTTCCTATTATAAGAGTTTGTTCCGGCTTGTCCTTTGCTACAAAAGGATTGGGCCACCTTGTTACACTTTATTTACTTTTGTTACTTGCTGCTCGTTATAATCTATCTTATCACAAAACTATCTGTTACCACTTATTTCAGTACTTGCAGAGAATACCTTGCTGAAAACCGCTTATCATTCCTTCCGCTCCTCGTTGGGTTCGACACTCTTACTTATCGAAAGGACTACGATAGATCCCCTATACTTGTGGGTCATCACCGTTGTCAGTGATGATGCTGTGGGGGACGCCATAATGGTGTACAACCCCGGATATGAAGTCTATCACCGGTCCGGATTCGGCTGTTTTAACAGGTTTGGCTTCTGTCCATTTGGTGAATTTATCCACCATGACCAGTAAGTATTTTTTCTTATGGATTCCCCCTTTAAGGGGTCCAACCATGTCAAGCCCCCAGACCGCGAAGGGCCAGGTAATGGGGATTGTTTGGAGGGCGGTGGGTGGCATGTGGCTTTGGTTTGCAAAAAGCTGGCAACCGACGTAGCGTTGGACCAAGTCCTGTGTGTCTACCCGGGCCGTCAGCCAATAAAACCATGTACGGAAGTCCTTGCTTACAAGGGCCCGGGCTGCGGTGTGGTGGCCGCCGAGTCCGGCGTGAATTTCTGCCAAAAGCTTCCGCCCTTCCTCTTCGGAGATGCACCTTTGAAGGACTCCGGTAGTGCTTTTTTTATACAGCTCTCCCTCGTGGACCCTGTAGGCTTTAGATCGCCGCACTATGCAGCGTGCCTCATTTTGGTCCTCGGAAAGTTCCTGCCTAGTTAGGTAGGCCAAGAATGGTTCTGTCCACGGGGCAATGATGGCCATTATGACGTGGGCTGAAGGTGTTATTTCGGTGGCAGAGCCTCCGATTATGTCAGAGTGTTCGGTATCAGGCATTTTGGTCGGGTCCAGACTATTGTTACCGGTGTCCCCTTCCCATACCACGGATGGCTTAAACAACCTCTCCAAAAAGATTTGGGGGACCGCATCGCGTTTTGCGCCGATGCGGGCGAGGATATCCGCCTCCTGATTGTTTTCCCAAGCCACATGGTGAAATTCGAGCCCCTCGAACCGAGCTGACATCTTTAGGACGGCGTTTCGATAAGACGCCTGTAACATCCCAAATTTTCAATTTGGAATGTTATACATTAGATCATCATGCATATCATATTTTATTTTGCTTTTTGGTTGATCCTAGAAATTCTACGCGACTCAATGACCCACGGAGAGAGTTGGGGATTTCGTTATTTTCATATTTGAGTTCTCTCAAATTTTGAGAATAGGATCATTTGATTTTATTTATGTTATCATCAATTATTTCTATTACAAAAATATGAGAGAGGGAATAAAATGACATTCCCAAAATAAATAAATATTGAGGATTTAATCAAATAATCAAATAAGATTTTATTTCGGAGTTTTTCGGTGTTTTATTTGAATTTAGGAAAAAAATGTGTTTTTTAAATTTGCATTTAGGGCCTAAATAAATGTTCACCTTGTGCGGCTTGATTTTAGAAGCTCGTGAAAATTTATTTCGGAATTTTTGGAGTCCGTTTAGTATTTATTTTTATTTTTCTTCCGAGCAGAATAATTAAAAAAACGAACCGACTTCGGGCCGTACCCGAGCGGGACACCGCCCGGGGGCAGCCTTTAAATAGCGCCGCCCCGAGCCGCCCCAGCCCATCAGCCTCGCCTTGATCCGCGCACGCCGCTGGAGCCGCCGCCGCCGACGATGACGATCCCGCCACCCGAGGTTCGTCGCGCCTCGTTTTCCGTGCCGAAAAAAATCGGCGTTCATCGTTTTTCTTTTTCTCAGATTAAATCTGTGATTTTTCTGATCGCGATTCCAGATCCGATTTTCGTTTTAGTTTAACTTTTCGCTCGTTTATCGGAATCAGGCGATTCAAGCGCCTAGAGTTTCGTCTCAAACCCTCTATCCATTTAACCAACTTAAACAAGATTTTGCTACTCTAAAATTTGCCCTAGATCCAGATTACTAGAACGAAGTTGTTTCTTTCGCCGTTTGATTTTCGTTGCTTCGTTCGATTTGATTCTTTTTGCCAACCGGAGTTCTTAAGTTGAACCTTCTGGTTAGATCTCTTATTTGAGTTTTACCTATGCATTAGATGAGTACTTATTGTATGCTTGTTCGTTTGTCTGTGATAGAGTACCCGGAGTGCGCCGCTTGTTACTTCGAATCGTTAGGTTTCGCGGATCATCAGCAAGGCAAATAACACTTTGATCATACCTTTTCTACTACCCAGTTTTATTGCATTAGATCAAATCCTCACACATTGCATGATTAGGATCTAATTAAATTGTGGGATGGGAAGTAGATGTGGTAGTACCTATTACCTGTTATTATCAAACCTTTGGGAGTTACTTCTACGTTTGCTTATTATGCCATGCTATGCTAGTAGACGTGGATTGGGTGAGTGATATCCATGATAGATGTGAGATTGTTAATTAATGGTTTATCTAAGGTGGCAACTTAAACACACATCTGGCTGGATTGAGGCATCTGGGTATTCCAGGACTTGCCTGCTTTCTTTTGGACCGCCACCCAGGCTCAAAGGGATCATGAGACTATTCATACTAGAAACTTCCGTGTGCAGCCACAAGCTATTATGGGCTCTAGCATAGTTGACTAAGTCGTGCGAACTCTTACAGTGGTAGACAAGCAGATGTAGGGGATGTAGGTGGTACGGTCTACCCGATCGTAAGGTGCTAGCGCTTCTGAAAGACTATGTCTCGGTCATCCGTCTTCTCAAACACCATGTAGTGCGAGAAACCAAACGGAGGCGATCGAGTCTTGTGGGGAAAAGTGCGCAAACTTCTGCAGAGTGTAATAAACTAATCATGGTTAGCCGTGTCCCCGGTTATGGACATCTTGAGTATCCAGTACTTGGATTTTCATGTGAATCTCAACATGTTACCCTAAATTAATTTTGTTGGGTTATGTTTAATGATGATGCTTAATTGGGATTGAGAATGCTGTCAACCATTCTCAATGTTTAACAACCACCATGATAGTAATTAAATTTATTCCTTTGAAGTAGGGAAAAATTGGCTTTACGCAAAACTGTAACCATTCCCTTGAAGGCCTTGAGAAAGAATAAAGAAAGAAAGAGAAAAAAGACAGATAATGTATATGAAAAAATGGACAGAGGAAGGAGACGAACATAGATTCTGGCGCTAGGCGTAGAATCTTCGGAGCCTGGCTGCGTTCCATGGGTTCGGCTCAAGTCGATATTTGATGCATCCCGCAGACGGTACGCTCCACCGGTTAGAACTTGGTCAATAATGAAGGGACCTTCCCATTTGGGCTCGAGCTTGGTATTTTTCTTCTCCGGCAGGCGTAGAACTAACTCGACAACGTTATAAGTTTTGGCCCGTACTTCTCTGCTTTGGTATATGCGAGCCTGTTGCTGATAGAATGCGGAACGGGCTTTTGCCACGTCGCGCTCCTCCTCAAGAGTGTCCAGATTGTCCTGCCGGTCAAGCTCGGTTTCTCTTTCTTCGTACATGCGCACTCGAGGTGAGTCATGAATTATGTCGCAGGGCAGAACTGCCTCTGCGCCGTACACCATAAAGAAGGGTGTATATCCGGTAGTATGATTCGGCGTGGTCCGCAGCCCCCAGAGTACGGAGTCGAGCTCCTCTACCCAGTGCGTGTTAGACTACTTTAAGGACCGCACTAATCTGGGTTTAATGTCGCTCATGATAAGACCATTTGCTCGCTCAACTTGGCCGTTGGTTTGTGGGTGGTAGACGGAAGCACAATCGAGCTTGATGCCCATGTTGCTGCACCAGAGTTTTACCACGTCGGCCGTGAATTCGTGTCGTTTGATACATCCATTTTGCATCATGATTTTATTTCGATATTTATTGCATTATGGGCTGTTATTTCACTTTATGTCACAATAATTATGGCTATTCTCTCTTATTTTACAAGGTTTACATAAGGAGGGAGAATGCCGGCAGCTGGAATTCTGGGCTGGAAAAGGAGCAAATATTAGAGACCTATTCTGCGCAACTCCAAAAGTCCTGAAACTCCACGGAACATCTTAAAATAAATAAAGAAAATCTTCGCCAAAGATGGAGGCCAGGGGGCCCACACCCTTCTCACGAGGGTGGGGGGCGCCCCCCCTAGGGCATGCCCCCCTACCTCGTGGGCCCCCTGGTGGCTCTCCAACGTACATCTTCTCCTATATGAGGTCTTTCGATGAGAAAAAAATAAGGAGGAACTTTTCGGGACGAGACTCCGCCACCATGAGGCGGAACCTTGGCGGATCCAATCTAGAGCTCCGGCAGAGCTGTTCTGCCGGGGATACTTCCCTCCGGGAGGGGAAAATCATCACCATCGTCATCACCAGCGCTCCTCTCATCGGGAGAGGGCAATCTCCATCAACATCTTCACCAGCACCATCTCATCTCCAAACCCTAGTTCATCTCTTGTATCCAATTCTTGTCTCAAAGTCCGGGATTGGTGCTAGTAGGTTGCTAGTAGTGTTGATTACTCCTTGTAGTTGATGCTAGTTGGTTTAATTGGTGGAAGATCATATGTTCAGATCATATATGCATATTATTACCCCTCTGATTATGAACATAAATATGCTTTGTGAGTAATTACGTTCGTTCTTGAGGACAAGGGAGAAGTCTTGCTATGAGTAGTCATGTGAATTTGGTATTCGTTTGATATTTTGATAAGATGTATGTTGTCTAGCCTCTAGTGGTGTTATGTGAACGTCGACTACATAACACTTCACCATTATTTGGGCCTAGAGGAAGGCATTGGGAAGTAATAAGTAGATGATGGGTTTCTAGAGTGACAGAAGCTTAAACCCTAGTTCATGCGTTGCTTCGTAAGGGGCTGATTTGGATCCACATGTTTCATGCTATGGTATGGTTTACCTTAATACTTTTGTTGTAGTTGCGTATGCTTGCAATAGAGGTTAATCATAAGTGGGATGCTTGTTCAAGTAAGAACAGCACCCAAGCACCGGTCCACCCACATATCAAATTATCAAAGTATCGAATGCGAATCATATGAACGTGATGAAAACTAGCTTGACGATATTCCCATGTGTCCTCGGGAGCGCTTTTCCTTATATAAGAGTTTGTTCCGACTTGTCCTTTGCTACAAAAAGGATTGGGCCACCTTGCTGCAGTTTATTTACTTTTGTTACTTGTTGCTCGTTACAATTTACCTTATCACAAAACTATCTGTTACCACTTATTTCAGTACTTGCGGAGAATACCTTGCTGAAAACCGCTTATCATTTCCTTCTGCTCCTCGTTGGGTTCGACACTCTTACTTATCGAAAGGACTAAAATATATCCCCTGTACTTGTGGGTCATCAAGACTCTTTTCTGGCGCCGTTGCCGGGGAGTGTAGCGCCTTTGGTAGGTGTAATTTGGTAAGGAAAAATTTATATAGTGTGCTGAAATTTACTGCCACTTGCTACTATGGAAAGTAATTCTTTGAGGGGCTTGTTCGGGGTATCTTCACCCCGTCCAGTAGAGCAAAGAGTTGCTCCTCAACCTATTGAACCTATTGAAAATGAAACACCTTTTGAATTTCCTTCGGGTATGATGGAAAAACTGCTAGCTAACCCTTTTACAGGAGATGGAACAAAGCATCCTGATGAGCACTTAATATATGTGGATGAAGTTTGTGGATTATGTAAGCTTGCAGGTATACCCGATGATGTTGCTAAGAAGAAGGTCTTCTCTTTATCTTTGAAGGGAGACGCATTGATATGGTATAGGCTATGTGATGATATGACATCATGGGACTGTAAAAGATTGAAGTTGGAATTTCATCAAAAGTATTACCCTATGCATCTTGTTCATCGTGATCGCAATTATATATATAATTTCTAGCCTCGCGAAGGAGAAAGAATCACTCAAGCTTGGGGGAGGCTTAAATAAATGTTATATTCATGCCCCAATCATGAGCTCTCAAGAGAAATAATTATTCAAAATTTATATGCTCGGCTTTCTGATAACAATCGCACCATGCTCGATACTTCTTGTGCTGGCTCTTTTATGATGAAGACTACTGAATTCAGATGGAATTTACTGGATAGAATTAAACGCAACTCTAAAGATTGGGACCTCGACGAAGGTAAGGAGTCAGGTATGACACCTAAGTTTGATTATGTTAAATCTTTTATGGACACCGATATTTTCCGTAAGTTTAGCACTAAATATGGACTTGACTCTGAGATAGTAGCTTCTTTCTGTGAATCTTTTGCTAATTATGTTGATCTCCCTAAGGAGAAGTGGTTTAAATATCATCCTCCCATAGAAGTAAAAGTAGCTGCACCTATTAAAGTTGAAGAAAAGACTGTCACTTATAGTGATCCTATTGTTCCTACTTCTTATATTGAGAAACCACCTTTCCCTGTTAGAATAAAGGATCATGCTAAAGCTTCAACTGTTGTTCGTAAAAGCAATATTAGAACTTATACACCTCCTGAGCAAGTTAAAGTAGAACCTAATATTGCTATTGTTAAGGATCTCTTGTATGATAATATTGATGGGCATGTTATTCAGTTCGAAGGTGAAACTGCTAGAATTGCTAAACCTTGTGATAAAGATAAACATAGACCTGTGGTAGGCGTGCCTGTTATTTCTGTTAAAATAGGAGATCATTGTTATCATGGCTTATGTGATATGGGTGCTAGTGCTAGTGTAATACCTATTGACTTATACGAAGAAATTAAGAATGAAATTGCACCTGCTGAGTTAGAAGATATTGATGTTACTATTAAACTTGCTAATAGAGATACTATTGCACCAATTGGAATTGTTAGAGATGTTGAAGTCTTGTGTGGGAAAACTAAATATCCTGCTGATTTTCTTGTTCTTACTTCTCCACAAGATAGCTTTTGTCCCATTATATTTGGTAGACCCTTCTTAAATACTGTCAATGCTACCATAGATTGCAAAAAGAATGTTGTTACTGTTGGCTTGGATGATATGGTTCATGAGTTTAATTTCTCTAAATTTAGTAAAAAAACATCATGAGGAAGAATTACCTAGTAAGGATGAAATTATTGGTCTTGCTTCTATTGCCGTACCTCCTAGTGATCCTTTAGAACACTATTTGCTAGACCATGAAAATGATATGTTCATGAATGAAAGAATGGAAATAGATGAAGTATTCTTTAAACAGGAACCTATTCTGCATCACAACTTGCCTGTTGAAATCTTAGGGGATCCTCCTCCACCCAAGGGAGATCCCGTGTTTGAGCTTAAACCTTTGCCTGATAATCTTAAATATGCTTATCTTGATGAAAAGAAGATATATCCTGTTATTATTAGTGCTAACCTTTCAAAGCATGAAGAAGAAAGATTATTGAAAACTCTGAAGAAGCACCGTGCTGCTATTGGATATACTCTTGATGATCTTAAGGGCATTAGTCCCACTCTATGTCAACATAAAATAAATTTGGAAGCAGATGCCAAACCAGTTCATGATCCTCAACAACGTCTGAATCCTAAAATGAAAGAAGTGGTAAGAAAAGAAATACTAAAGCTTCTGAAGGTCGGTATAATCTATCCCGTTGCTGATAGTGAGTGGGTAAGTCTTGTCCATTGTGTCCCTAAGAAGGGAGGTATTACTGTTGTTCCTAATGATAAAGATGAATTGATTCCACAAAGAATTATCACAGGTTATAGGGTGGTAATTGATTTCCGCAAATTAAATGAAGCTACTAAGAAAGATCATTACCCCTTACCTTTTATTGATCAAATGCTAGAAAGATTATGCAAACATACACACTATTGCTTTCTAGATGGTTATTCTGGTTTCTCTCAAATACCTGTCAGCTAGAGATCAATCAAAGACTACTTTTACATGCCCTTTTGTTACTTTTGCTTATAGACGTATGCCTTTTGGTTTATGTAATTCACCTGCTACCTTTCAAAGATGCATGATGGCTATATTCTCTGACTTTTGTGAAAAGATTTGTGAGGTTTTCATGGACGACTTTTCCGTCTATGGTTCCTCTTTTGATGATTGCTTGAGCAATCTTGATCGAGTTTTGCAGAGATGTGAAGAAACTAATCTTGTCTTGAATTGGGAAAAGTGCCACTTTATGGTTAATGAAGGTATTGTCTTGGGGCACAAAGTTTCTGAAAGAGGTATTGAAGTTGATAAAGCCAAGTTTGATTCTATTGAAAAGATGCCATGTCCCAAGGACATCAAAGGTATAAGAAGTTTCCTTGGTCATGCTGGATTTTACAGGAGGTTCAGTAAGGATTTCTCAAAAATTTCTCGGCCTCTGACTAATTTATTGCAAAAAGATATACCATTTGTCTTTGATTATGATTGTGTAGAAGCATTTGAAATACTTAAGAAAGCATTAGTCTCTGCACCTGTTGTTCAGCCACCTGATTGGAACCTACCCTTTGAAATTATGTGTGTTGCTAGTGATTATGATGTAGGTGCTATTCTAGGGCAAAGAGTTGATAAGAAATTAAATGTTATTCATTATGCTAGTAAGACTCTAGACAATGCTCAAAGAAATTATGCTACTACTGAAAAAGAACTCTTAGCAGTTGTATTTGCTTGTGATAAGCTCAGATCTTATATTGTTGATTCTAAAGTAACTATTCAAACTGATCATGTTGCTATTAAATATCTTATGGAAAAGAAAGATGCTAAACCTAGACATATTAGATGGGTTCTCTTGCTACAAGAATTTGATTTGCATATTGTTGATAGAAAGGGAGCTGAGAACCCCGTGTCAGACAACTTGTCTAGGTTAGAAAATATTCTTGATGACCCACTACCTATTAATGATAGCTTTCCTGATGAACAATTAAATGTTATAAGTACTTCTCGTAGTACTCCATGGTATGTTGATTATGCTAATTATATTGTCGCTAAGTTTATACCACCTAGCTTCACATACCAGCAAAAGAAAAAGTGTTTCTATGATTTAAGACATTACTTTTGGGATGACCCACATCTTTATAAAGGAGTAGATGGTGTTATTAGACGTTGTGTACCTGAGCATGAACAGGAACAGGTCCTACGCAAGTGTCATTCCGAGTCTTATGGAGGACACCACGCTGGAGATAGAACTGCACATAAGGTATTGCAATCTGGTTTTTATTGGCCTACTCTCTTCAAGGATGCCCGTAAGTTTGTTTTGTCTTGTGATGAATGTCAAAGAATTGGTAATATTAGTAGACGTCAAGAAATGCCTATGAATTATTCTCTTGTTATTGAATCGTTTGATGTTTGGGGCTTTGATTATATGGGACCTTTTCCTGCCTCTAATGGATACACACATATTTTAGTTGGTGTTGATTACGTTACTAAGTGGGTAGAAGCTATTCCAACTAGTAGTGTTGATCATAACACTTCTATTAAAATGCTTAAAGAAGTTATTTTCCCGAGGTTTGGAGTCCCTAGATACTTAATGACTGATGGTGGTTCACACTTTATTCATGGTGCTTTCCGTAAAATGCTTACTAAATATGATGTTAATCATAGAATTGCATCTCCTTATCACCCTAAGTCTAGAGGTCAAGTAGAGTTGAGCAATAGAGAGCTAAAATTAATTTCGCAAAAGACTGTTAATAGGTCTAGAAAGAATTGATCCAAGAAACTTGATGATGCATTATGGGCTTATAGAACTGCATACAAAAATCCTATCGGTATGTCTCCGTATAAAATGGTTTATGGAAAAGCATGTCACTTACCTCTCGAACTAGAACATAAGGCATATTGAGATATTAAAGAGATTAACTATGATTTTAAACTTGCCGGTGAGAAGAGGTTATTTGATATTAGCTCACTTGATGAATGGAGAACCCAAGCTTATGAAAATGCCAAGTTGTTTAAAGAAAAAGTTAAAAGATGGCATGACAAAATGATACAAAAGCGTGAGTTTAATGTAGGTGATTATGTATTGCTATACAACTCTCGTTTAAGATTTTTTGCAGGAAAACTTCTCTCTAAATGGGAAGGCCCCTATGTTATCGAAGAGGTCTATCGTTCCAGTGCCATAAAAATCAACAACTTCGAGGGCACAAATCCGAAGGTGGTAAACGGTCAAAGAATTAAACATTATATCTTAGGTAATCCCATAAATGTTGAAACCAATATTATTGAAACCGTAAGCCTGGAGGAATACATAAGAGACACTTTCCGGAATGTTTCAGACTCCGAAAAGGAATAGGTATGTGGTACGGTAAGCAAACCGACTCCAAAACAATTTTTAAGGCAATATTTCTCCGTTTTGGAATATTTAGAAAAATAGAAAAATAAGTTGCAGTCCGGGAAGGACACGAGGGCCCCACGAGGGTGGTGGGCGCGCCCTACCCCCTGGGCGCGCCCCCCTACCTCGTGAGCACCTCGTGTGCCTTCCGGACTCCGTTTTCTTGCATGTTACGTATTTTGGTCAGTAAAAATTCATTATATAATCTCCCGGGGGTTTTGACTCCCGTATCACGCAAAAATCTCTCGTCTTTGTTTTGAACTATTTTTCTGACAGATCTAGATTATCATGACGTCCCCAAGTGCTTCCAAGGACAAGTTCTTCGAGAAGGTCATCAACCCTTACCTCGCGGAGGTACTGCGACACCCTCAAACCATTGAGATGCGTGATGGGTTGTTGCACATCCGCGATGTTGAGGGACCAAAGGGAACCGGAAGCATGGAGAAGAGGCTCGAAGCAATGGAGCAACAAATTTTCAAGTGCTAGGGGATGGTGGAGCGTGGAATCAACGATAGCCACACGATGCTCGTGGAGTTCACTAACAACTACAAGCCGGATGCCAAGAACACCGAGGAGGCCATCTTCAAGCTATATGAGAAGATCGAGCACCTCCAAGCCCAAATCTATGACCTGCAAAACCAAAACTATGAATATGAATATAGATTCAAAAGAATGAGTTTGGCTGCAGATTCGAGGATTCCGGAGACTCGATCATCCTTCTATGATGGTGAACCTATGCCTTGGAAGATGGATGACAAGCCCGCATCATCAACAACACCTCCACCTTCTTCACCAACCAAGGAGATATAATCACATGGGTATGGGCACTCCCCTTGGCAACTGCCAAGCTTGGGGGAGGTGCCCCGGTATCGTATCACAATCACAACTCCTATCTTTACCATTTTTCTTAGTTCGATCCTATTAGTAGTATCTTGATCTAGTAGAATCAAGTTTATTACATGATCTAGTTTTGAGTTTGCTTTATGATCTCTCTATGTAATCGAGTCCGTGAGCTATATATAATAAAGATTAGTGTTGAGTCAAGGGCTTGATTATTTTGCCATGATCTTGGGTGAATAAAAGAAAAGAGAAAAAGAATAAAAAGAAACAAAAGGTTCATATTGATCTTATTGAGAGTAATGACTTCACATAGAAAGAGTATGATGATTAAAAGTTGTTGGGAGTTGACAGACATAGCTTTGGTCATTGTTGCAATTAATAGGAAGTAATAAGGAAAGAGAGGTTTTCACATATAGATATATTATCATTAACATCTTTTATGATTGGGAGCACTCATTAAAATATGACATGCTAAAGAGTTGATGTTGGACAAGTAAGACAACGTAATGAGGTATGTATTTCTTATATCTGAGATAAAGTATGTTGTCATGGATCCTCTAAGTTGTTGAGCTTGCCTTTCCCCCTCATGCTAGCCAAATTCTCAACACCAAGTAGAAATACTACTTGTGCTTCCAAATATCCTTAAACTAGTTTTGCCATGAGAGTCCACCATATCTACCTATGGATTGAGTAAGATCCTTCAAGTAAGTTGTCATCGGTGCAAAGCAATAAAAATTGCTCTAAATATGTATGATTGATTGGTGTGGGAGAAATAAGCTTTATACAATCTTGTGATGTGGAAGTAATAAAAGCGACGGACTGCATAATAAAGGTTCATATCACAAGGGGCAATATAAAGTGACGTTCTTTCGCATTGAGATTTTATATATCCAACCATAAAAGCGCATGGCAACCTCTGCTTCCCTCTGCGAAGGGCCTATCCTTTATTATTATCTTCTACCTTATGCAAGAGTCATGGTGATCTTCACCTTTTCTTTTTCATTTTATCCTTTGGCAAGCTCAGCATGTTGGAAAGAACATGATATATATATATATATATATATATATATATATATATATATATATCTAATTGGATGTAGGGGAGCATGAACCATTATTGTTGACATTACCCTTGAGGTAAAAGGTTGTGGGGCAAAACTATAAGCCCCTATATTTCTCTGTGTCCGATTAAAACTCCATAACCACAAGTATCGCATGAGTGTTAGCAATTATGGAGGACTAAATGATAGTTGAGTATGTGGACTTGCTTTTTTAGCTCTGACATAGACTCTTTCCGATGTTATGATAAATTGCAATTGCTTCAATGACTGAGATTATAGTTTGTCGGAGCCCAATAAGGTTTATGATTTATACTTTTACATTGTGAATAGATCATCACTTGAATATAAGTAATCATATGACAAAATCTGTATATGTTGCTGTTATGAGAATAATCATGATGCCTTCATGTCCGTATTTTATTTTTATCGACGCCTCTACTTCTAAACATGAGGACATATTTATTGTTATCGGCTTTTCGCTTGAGGACAAGTGAGGTCTAAGCTTGGGAGAGCTGATACGTCCATTCTGCATCATGCTTTTATTTTGATATTTATTGCATTATGGGCTGTTATTTCACTTTATGTCACAATACTTATGGCTATTCTCTCTTATTTTACAAGGTTTACATAAGGAGGGAGAATGCCGGCAGCTGGAATTCTGGGGTGGAAAAGGAGAAAATATTAGAGACCTATTCTGTGCAACTCCAAAAGTCCTGAAACTCCACGGAACATCTTAAAATAAATAAAGAAAAATCATCGCCAAAGATGAAGGCCAGGGGGCCCACACCCTTCTCACGAGGGTGGGGGCGCCCCCCCTAGGGCGCGCCCCCCTACCTCATGGGCCCCCTGGTGGCTCTCCGACGTCCATCTTCTCCTATACGAGGTCTTTCGATGAGAAAAAAAATAAGAAGGAACTTTTCGGGACGAGACTCCGCCGCCACGAGGCGGAACCTTGGCAGATCCAATCTAGAGCTCCGGCAGAGCTGTTCTGCCGGGGATACTTCCCTCCGGGAGGGGGAAATCATCACCATCGTCATCACCAACGCTCCTCTCATCGGGAGAGGGCAATCTCCATCAACATCTTCACCAGCACCATCTCATCTCCAAACCCTAGTTCATCTCTTGTATCCAATTCTTGTCTCAAAGTCCGGGATTGGTGCTAGTAGGTTGCTAGTAGTGTTGATTACTCCTTGTAGTTGATGCTAGTTGGTTTAATTGGTGGAAGATCATATGTTCAGATCCTATATGCATATTATTACCCCTCTGATTATGAACATGAATATGCTTTGTGAGTAATTACGTTCGTTCCTTAGGACAAGGGAGAAGTCTTGCTATGAGTAGTCATGTGAATTTGGTATTCGTTTGATATTTTGATAAGATGTATGTTGTCTAGCCTCTAGTGGTGTTATGTGAACGTCGACTACATAACACTTCACCATTATTTGGGCCTAGAGGAAGGCATTGGGAAGTAATTAGTAGATGATGGGTTGCTAGAGTGACAGAAGATTAAACCCTAGTTTATGCGTTGCTTCGTAAGGGGCTGATTTGGATCCATATGTTTCATGCTATGGTTAGGTTTACCTTAATACTTTTGTTGTAGTTGCGGATGCTTGCAATAGAGGTTAATCATAAGTGGGATGCTTGTTCAAGTAAGAACAGCACCCAAGCACCGGTCCACCCACATATGAAAGTATCGAACGTGGATCATATGAACGTGATGAAAACTAACTTGACGATATTCCCATGTGTCCTCGGGAGCGCTTTTCCTATTATAAGAGTTTGTTCCGGCTTGTCCTTTGCTACAAAAGGATTGGGCCACCTTGTTGCACTTTATTTACTTTTGTTACTTGCTGCTCGTTATAATCTATCTTATCACAAAACTATCTGTTACCACTTATTTTAGTACTTGCAGAGAATACCTTGCTGAAAACCGCTTATCATTCCTTCTGCTCCTCGTTGGGTTCGACACTCTTACTTATCGAAAGGACTACGATAGATCCCCTATACTTGTGGGTCATCATCGTTGTCAGTGATGATGCTGTGGGGGACGCCATAACGGTGTACAACCCCGGATATGAAGTCTATCACCGGTCCGGATTCGGCTGTTTTAACGGGTTTGGCTTCTGTCCATTTGGTGAATTTATCCACCATGACCAGTAAGTATTTTTTCTTATGGGTTCCCCCTTTAAGGGTCCAACCATGTCAAGCCCCCATACCGCGAAGGGCTAGGTAATGGGGATTGTTTGGAGGGCGGTGGGTGGCATGTGGCTTTGGTTTGCAAAAAGCTGGCAACCGACGTAGCGTTGGACCAAGTTCTGTGCATCTGCCCGGGCCGTCGGCCAATAAAACCATGTACGGAAGTCCTTGCTTACAAGGGCCCGGGCTGCGGTGTGGTGGCCGCCGAGTCCGGCGTGAATTTCTGCCAAAAGCTTCCGCCCTTCCTATTCGGAGATGCACCTTTGAAGGACTCCGGTAGTGATTTTTTTATACAACTCTCCCTTGTGGACCCTGTAGGCTTTACATCGCCGCACTATGCAGCGTGCCTCATTTTGGTCCTCGGGAAGTTCCTGCCTAGTTAGGTAGGCCAGGAATGGTTCTGTCCACGGGGCAATGATGGCCATTATTATGTGGGTTGAAGGTGTTATTTCGGTGGCAGAGCCTTCGATTATGTTAGAGTGTTCGGTATCAGGCATTTTGGCCGGGTCCAGACTATTGTTACCGGTGTCCCCTTCCCATACCACGGATGGCTTAAACAACCTCTCCAAAAAGATGTTGGGGGGACCGCATCGCGTTTTGCGCCGATCCGGGCAAGGATATCCGCCGCCTGATTGTTTTCCCAAGCCACATGGTGAAATTCGAGCCCCTCGAACCGAGCTGACATCTTTAGGACGGCATTTCGATAGGATGCCTGTAACATCCCAAATTTTCAATTTGGAATGTTATACATTAGATCATCATGCATATCATATTTTATTTTGCTTTTTGGTTGATCCTAGAAATTCTACGCGACTCAATGACCCACGGAGAGAGTTGGGGATTTCGTTATTTTCATATTTGAGTTCTCTCAAATTTTTTGAATAGGATCATTTGATTTTATTTATTTTATCATCAATTATTTCTATTACAAAAATATGAGAGAGGGAATAAAATTACTTTCCCAAAATAAAAAAAATATTGAGGATTTAATAAAACATCAAATAAGATTTTATTTCGGAGTTTTTTAGTGTTTTATTTGAATTTAGGAAAAAAATGCATTTTTCAAAATTGCATTTAGGGCCCAAATAAATGTTCACCTTGTGCGGCTTGATTTTAGAAGCTCGTGAAAATTTATTTCGGAATTTGTCGAGTATGTTTAGTATTTCTTTTTATTTTTCTTCCGAGCGGAATAATTAAAAAAATGAACCGACTTCGGGCCGTACCCGAGCGGGACACCGCCCGGGGGCAGCCTTTAAATAGCGCCGCCCCGAGCTGCCCCAGCCCATCAGCCCCGCCTCGATCCGCGCGCGCCGCCGCCGACGATCCCGCCGCCCGAGGTTCGTTGCGCCTCGTTTTCCGTGCCGAAAAAAAATCGGCGTTCGTCGTTTTTCTTTTTCTCGGATTAAATCCGTGATTTTTCTGATCGCGATTCCTGATCCGATTTTCGTTTTAGCTTAACTTTTCGCTCGTTTATCGGAATCAGGCGATTCAAGCGCCTAGAGTTTCGTCTCGAAGCCCTCTATCCGTTTAACCAACTTAAACAAGATTTTGCTACTGTAAAATTTTCCCTAGATCCAGATTACTAGAACGAAGTTGTTTCTTTCGCCGTTTGATTTTTGTTGCTTCGTTCGATTTGATTCTTTTTGCCAACTGGAGTTCTTAAGTTGAACCTTCTGGTTAGATCTCTTATTTGAATTTTACTTGTGCATTAGATGAGTACTTATTGTATGCTTGTTTGTTTGTCTGCGATAGAGTACCCGGAGTGCGCCGCTTGTTACTTCGAATCGTTAGGTTTCACGGATCATCAGCAAGGCAAGTAAAACTTTGATCATACCTTTTCTACTACCCAGTTTTATTGCATTAGATCAAATCCCCACACATTGCATGATTAGGATCTAATTAAATTGTGGGATGGGAAGTAGATGAGGTAGTACCTATTACGTGTTATTATCAAACCTTTGGGAGTTACTTCTATGTTTGCTTATTATGCCATGCTATGCTAGTAGATGTGGATTGGGTGAGTGATATCCATGACAGATGTGAGATTGTTAATTAATGGTTTATCTAAGGTGGCAACTTAAACACACATCTGGGTGGATTGAGGCACCTGGGTATTTCCAGGACTTGCCTGCTTTCTTTTGGACCGCCACCCAGACTCAAAGGGATCATGAGACTATTCATACTAGAAACTTTCGTGTGCAGCCACAAGCTATTATGGGCTCTAGCATAGTTGACTAAGTCGTGCGAACTCTTACAGTGGTAGACAAGTAGATGTAGGGGATGTAGGTGGTACGGTCTACCCGATCGTAAGGTGCTAGCGCTTCTGAAAGACTATGTCTCGGTCATCCGTCTTCTCAAACACCATGTAGTGCGAGAAACCAAACGGAGGCGATCGTGTCTTGTGGGGAAAAGTGCGCAAACCTCTGCAGAGTGTAATAAACTAATCATGGTTAGCCGTGTCCCCGGTTATGGACATCTTGAGTATCTAGTACTTGGATTTTCATGTGAATCTCAACATGTTACCCTAAATTAATTTTGTTGGGTTATGTTTAATGATGATGCTTAATTGGGATTGAGAATGCTGTCAGCCATTCTCAATGTTTAACAACCACCATGATAGTAATTAAATTTATTCCTTTGAAGTAGGGAAAAATTGGCTTTACGCAAAACTGTAACCATAGAGCTTTCCACCGGCCAAATATGCATATAGTATAGCTGTTTCATTCCATTACCCTCTATGTGTTACCTTGCCAGCATATTCCATGTGCTGACCCTTTTCGGGCTGCAACGTTAATGTTGCACACTTTCAGAAGACGATTAAGGAGTTTTAGGTCGTGATTCTATACTCAGTGATGCCGTTGGAGTTGATGGACTCGCTTATATTCCAAGCCTTCCGCTGTTATCGTTATTAGATGGCCTTAAGCCATATCTATTGTAATAAGCTCTCTTTTTAGACACTCGATGTAATAAGTGTGTGATTGCTACTCTGTTATAAATCCTCCGAGTACTGTGTGGTGTCAGCATTACTGATCCAGGGATGACACCGGAGCACAGAGATCAGACTGTTTGAGGTCTGATCGCTACAGAGATGGTATTAGAGCACACGCTGACTATAGGACACGACCACTAAGCACAAGACCTAGATCACTATTCACTCTCTTCTCTTCTGACCTCTCATCTTTTCTACTCTTTAGGATGGCGGATGCAAGGAACAAGTTCACACAACCGGATGAAGATACACCCTTTAGATGCCACTTGAAGGAAGTCACTAGATACCTGAATATAGGAGTACCAAGCTGCACGGGAACCTACAACACCACTTTACCTGAAGAAGAGCGCTGGATGATTCAAGTTCAAGTTCCAGGAAGGACGTTCATGCCAGTCACTGAGCCCATAGAGTTTTCTTTTGATGTACCAACTTGGAGTCTAGGAAAGAGCATGGCAGCTCACATCTCCATGGGACGCATTGGAGAAGTCTACCGCAAGGATCTCAAGGATACTATCTACCAGATTTGTGGGCGCTGAGATGAACATTGGGAGATGATCAGCACCAGGAAGGATAGATCAATTGCAGCTTTTATCCAGGAGCTAAACCAGCACATTCGACGACAGGAGAACCAGATGTGCGCCGACATGATAGATCTGAAGAAGGCTAAGACTAGAATCAAGGAATTGGAGGAAGAACTCAAGGCTACATGTGAAGATTATGAAGAGGAAATTGAAGTATTGGTGGAGAAGAATGACGACCTAATCAAGAAGATTGGAATATTTATGGGAGGCCCTACGCCAGTAGATGAAGATGAAGAACCCCAGGAGATTAGCCCGGAAGACTACATCATCATCAACGACACCGACTCGGAACCAGATAGTAGCGATGATGACTATGTTGATGAAGCTGGAGCAGATATTATGGAGTCAACGACCGTAGAATATTTCTAGTAGACCACCTCATCAGTAGTAGTAGTCCACCATGTAAATATAGTAGTCCGAGCACTTTTGCGATAGATAGATCGATTGTATGCCCTTGTTTGATTGATTGAAGTGAATTGTTTGCTTTTGCCTCATGTGCATATGGGTAGTGTTTTCTCTTTAGACCCCCTCTACTCTTATATCTCATCTTTTCTAAAAACCCTCAGATGCCTCCAACCCAAGCTCTTAGGTCACCCATGTTAGTAACCTCGCCCGGAGCAGAATATGTGGCTAGTCTATGGTGTGATCGGTTACCATTAAGGATTGGTAACTATGTTTTCCCCTTAGACCTAATAGTATTGGAATCTCAAGGATTGGATGTGATATTAGGCATGGATTGGTTATCAAAGTATGAAGGGAATATTGAATGTGCTAGTAAGTCAATTTTGCTTACCACCCCAGAAGGGAGAAGGATCAAGTATGTATCCCGACATGTGCCGAAGAGGACTCAAGTAAATTGCTTAACAGGAGTTGTGCAGGAGGAAGTACCAATGGTAAGGGATTTCCCTAAAGTATTTCCAGAGGAGTTGCCAGGCATGCCACCGGATAGAGATATTGAGTTTTTGATTGAGCTATTGCCAGGCATAGGGCCAATATCAAAGAGACCATATAGGATGCCAGCAAAGGATTTGGTGGAAATTAAGAAGCAGATTAAGGAGTTACTGGATAAAGGATATATTCGCCCAAGTTCTTCACCTTGGGGATCGCCAGTACTTCTAGTGGAGAAGAAGGATGGATCGTTAAGGATGGTTGTTGATTATCGAGGATTGAATGAAGTAACGATCAAGAACAAGTACCCGCTACCAATGATCAACGATCTGTTTGATCGATTGCAAGGAGCTAAGGTATTTTCCAAGATCGATCTACGATCAGGATACCACCAGTTGAAGATTCGAGAATAGGATATTCCGAAGACAGCTTTTACCACCAGGTATGGGCTGTATGAGTATACCGTTATGTCATTTGGTCTGACTAACGCACCTGCCTACTTTATGAACATGATGAACAAAGTGTTTATGGAGTTTTTGGATAAGTTCGTCGTAGTGTTCATTAACGATATCCTGGTTTATTCGAAGAATGAAGAGGAGCATAAGGAGCATTTGCGTTTGGTACTTGGAAAGCTTAGAGAACATCAATTATATGCCAAGTTCAGCAAATGTGAGTTTTGGTTGAAGGAAGTAGGATTCCTCGGACATGTTATATCTGGAGAAGGTATAGCAGTAGATCCTGCTAAAGTTGAAACTGTGACCAAGTGGGAAGCCCCAACAACAGTTGGAGAGATCCGGAGTTTTCTTGGACTTGCAGGATACTACCGGAGATTTATTGAGAATTTCTCAAAGATTGCGAAGCCTATGACGGAGTTGTTGAAGAAGGATACCAAGTTCATATGGACAGAGGAATGTGAGGCTAGTTTCCAGGAGTTGAAGAAATGCTTAGTTACCTCACCAGTATTGATCTTGCCAGACTAGACCAAGGATTATGAGGTGTATTGCGACGCTTCACGTCAAGGACTTGAAGCAGTGCTTATGCAGGAAGGGAGAGTTGTTTCATATGCCTCAAGACAACTGAAACCTCATGAGTTGAATTATGCCACGCATGATTTGGAGTTAGCAGCCGTAGTGCATGCTTTGAAGACATGGAGACATTTCCTCATTGGAAACCATTGTGAGGTGTACACGGATCATAAGAGTTTGAAGTACATTTTCACACAGAAGGAGTTGAATCTCAGACAAAGGAGATGGTTGGAGCTCATCAAGGATTATGATATGAAATTGCATTACCACCCCGGAAAGGCTAATGTAGTAGCTGACGCATTAAGCCGTAAGAGCCATGTCAATACGTTAATGACGGGAGAAATACCCAAGGAGTTAGCAGAAAATCTTCGTGAACTGTGTGTGGAAATAGTTCCGAGAGGCTATGTAGCAGCATTGGAGATTCAGTCAACTTTGATGGATAGAATCAGGGAAGCTCAGAAAACTAACAAAGAGATTGCCGCTATAAAGGAAAAACTTAGCAAAGGAAAGGCTAAGGGATTACATGAGGATGAGCACGACACCCTATGGTTTGAAGACCGCGTTTACGTGCCCAATGACCCGGAGATCAGGAAGTTGATTTTGCAAGAGGCACACGATTCACCGTATTCAATTCACCCAGGAAATACCAAGATGTATTTGGATCTGAAGGATATTTTCTTGTGGACCGGAATGAAGAAGGATATTGTGGAGTATGTAGCAGTTTGTGATGTATGTCAGAGAGTAAAGGCAGAGGATCAGAACCAGCGGGATTGTTACAACCATTGCCGATACCCGAATGGAAGTGGGATAAGCTAGGCATGGATTTTATCACGGGATTGCCCAGGACTCGTTCAGACTATGACTCGATTTGGGTTGTAGTTGATCAATTGACGAAAGTAGCTCATTTCATCCCAGTAAAGACCACTTACACCAGTGCTAAGTTGGCAAAGATATACATGACCAGGATCGTATGTTTCCATGGAGTTCCAAGGAGTATAGTATCAGATAGAGGAACCCATTTTACCTCAAAGTTCTGGAAGCAGTTGCACGAAACTTTGGGAACCAGGCTAGAATTCAGTACAGCTTTTCATCCACAGACAGATGGACAGACCGAGAGAGTCAATCAGATTTTGGAAGATATGCTAAGAGCTTGTGCGCTAGATTACGGATCTAGTTGGGACGATAATTTGCCATATGCAGAGTTCTCTTACAACAACAGTTACCAAACCAGTTTAAAGATGGCCCCTTGTGAAGCTTTGTACGGAAGGAGGTGCAGGACACCGCTGTCATGGGACAAAGTTGGAGACCGCCAGTTGTTTGGACCTGACTTGATTAAAGAGTCTGAACAGAAGGTGAAGTTGATTCGCGATAGGCTCAAGGTAGCCCAGTCCAGACAGAAGAGTTATGCAGATTCTAAACGCAAGGAGACAGTTTACGAGGTCGGAGATAGAGCTTATCTTCAAGTATCTCCACTTCGAGGAACAAAGCGTTTTGGAGTTAAAGGGAAGTTAGCGCCACGATTTGTAGGACCATATCGAGTTTTGGAACGTATGGGAGAAGTGGCCTACAAGTTGGAATTGCCCGAAGGATTATCAGGAGTTCATGATGTGTTCCACGTTTCTCAGTTAAAGAAATGTCACGCGGAGATGGCTGACATACCGTTGAGAGACACAGTGCCTTTGGAAACTATTCAGTTGGATAACAATTTGACATACGAGGAGAAACCAATTAAGATCCTCGAGTTTGCCAGTCGAGTTACTCGCAGCAAGGTTATCAAGTTTTGCAAAGTTCAGTGGAGCCACCACACGGAGGATGAAGCCACCTGGGAGCGAGAGGAAGATTTGCTAAAAGACCACCCTCACCTATTTTCTAGCCAACCCGAATCTCGAGGGCGGGATTCATCTTAAGGGGGGTAGGTTTGTAACATCCCAAATTTTCAATTTGGAATGTTATACATTAGATCATCATGCATATCATATTTTATTTTGCTTTTTGGTTGATCCTAGAAATTCTACGCGACTCAATGACCCACGGAGAGAGTTGGGGATTTCGTTATTTTCATATTTGAGTTCTCTCAAATTTTGAGAATAGGATCATTTCATTTTATTTATTTTATCATCAATTATTTCTATTACAAAAATATGAGAGAGGGAGAATAAAATGACTTTCCCAAAATAAAGAAATATTGAGGATTTAATAAAAAATCAAATAAGATTTTATTTCGGAGTTTTTCGGTGTTTTATTTGAATTTAGGAAAAAAGTGCGTTTTTCAAAATTGCATTTAGGGCCCAAATAAATGTTCACCTTGTGCGGCTTGATTTTAGAAGCTCGTGAAAATTTATTTCGGAATTTTTGGAGTCCGTTTAGTATTTCTTTTTATTTTTCTTCCGAGCGGAATAATTAAAAAAACGAACCGACTTCGGGCCGTACCCGAGCGGGACACCGCCCGGGGGCAGCCTTTAAATAGCGTCGCCCCGAGCCGCCCCAGCCCATCAGCCCCGCCTCGATCCGTGCGTGCCGCCGGAGCCGCCGCCGCCTTCGCCGATGATCCCGCCGCCCGAGGTTCGTCGCGCCTCGTTTTCCATGCCGAAAAAAAAAAGAGAAAAAAATATTCGGCGTTCATCGTTTTTTTTTCTCGGATTAAATCCATGATTTTTCTGATCGCGATTCCTGATCCGATTTTCATTTTAGTTTAACTTTTCGCTCGTTTATCGGAATCAGGCGATTCAAGCGCCTAGAGTTTCGTCTTGAAACCCTCTATCCGTTTAACCAACTTAAACAAGATTTTTCTACTGTAAAATTTGCCCTAGATCCAGATTACTAGAACGAAGTTGTTTCTTTCGCCGTTTGATTTTCGTTGCTTCGTTCGATTTGATTCTTTTTGCCAACCGGAGTTCTTAAGTTGAACCTTCTGGTTCGATCTCTTATTTGAGTTTTACCTGTGCATTAGATGAGTACTTATTGTATGCTTGTTTGTTTGTCTGCGATAGAGTACCCGGAGTGCGCCGCTTGTTACTTCGAATCGTTAGGTTTCGCGGATCATCAGCAAGGCAAGTAACACTTTGATCATACCTTTTTTACTACCCAGTTTTATTGCATTAGATCAAATCCTCACACATTGCATGATTAGGATCTAATTAAATTGTGGGATGGGAAGTAGATGAGGTAGTACCTATTACCTGTTATTATCAAACCTTTGGGAGTTACTTCTACGTTTGCTTATTATGCCATGCTATGCTAGTAGACGTGGATTGGGTGAGTGATATTCATGACAGATGTGAGATTGTTAATTAATGGTTTATCTAAGGTGGCAACTTAAACACACATTTGGGTGGATTGAGGCACCTGGGTATTTCCAGGACTTGCCTGCTTTCTTTTGGACCGCCACCCAGACTCAAAGGGATCATGAGACTATTCATACTAGAAACTTCCGTGTGCAGCCACAAGCTATTATGGGCTCTAGCATAGTTGACTAAGTCGTGCGAACTCTTACAGTGGTAGACAAGTAGATGTAGGGGATGTAGGTGGTACGGTCTACCCGATCGTAAGGTGCTAGCGCTTTTGAAAGACTATGTCTCGGTCATCCGTCTTCTCAAACACCATGTAGTGCGAGAAACCAAACGGAGGCGATCGTGTCTTGTGGGGAAAAGTGCGCAAACCTCTGCAGAGTGTAATAAACTAATCATGGTTAGCCGTGTCCCCGGTTATGGACATCTTGAGTATCTAGTACTTGGATTTTCATGTGAATCTCAACATGTTACCCTAAATTAATTTTGTTGGGTTATGTTTAATGATGATGCTTAATTGGGATTGAGAATGCTGTCAACCATTCTCAATGTTTAACAACCACCATGATAGTAATTAAATTTATTCCTTTGAAGTAGGGAAAAATTGGCTTTACGCAAAACTGTAACCATAGAGCTTTCCACCAGCCAAATATGCATATAGTATAGCTGTTTCATTCCATTACCCTCTATGTGTTACCTTGCCAGCATATTCCATGTGCTGACCCGTTTCGGGCTGCAACGTTAATGTTGCAGACTTTTCAGACGATGATTAAGGAGTTTTAGGTCGTGATTCTATACTCAGTGATGCCGTTGGAGTTGATGGACTCGCTTATATTCCAAGCCTTCCGCTGTTATCGTTATTAGATGGCCTTAAGCCATATCTATTGTAATAAGCTCTCTTTTTAGACACTCGATGTAATAAGTGTGTGATTGCTACTCTGTTATAAATCCTCCGAGTACTGTGTGGTGTCAGCATTACTGATCCAGGGATGACACCGGAGCACAGAGATCATACTGTTTGAGGTCTGGTCGCTACAACGCCATCTTCGGATCCTTGGCATCGAAGTCTCCATTTATTTGGGGTATTGCGAGGTTCGAATCCCCATGCACCTCCAGGTGTTGAATGCCCATGGAAACTGCCATCCAAAGACCATGTAACAGGGCTTCGTATTCAGCTGCGTTGTTGGAGTCTGTATACAATATCTGCAGTACGTATTGAACTGTATCTCCGGTTGGGGACGTCAGGACGACGCCAGCCCCCAGACCAGCCAGCATTTTGGAGCCGTCGAAGTGCATGATTCAATTGGAGTATGCGCCGTACTCTTTAGGGAGTTCGGCTTCCGTCCATTCGACGACAAAGTCGGCCAATACTTGCGATTTAATGGCTCGCCGAGGTTTGTATGTTATGTCGAATGGGAGGAGCTCAATGGCCCATTTGGCAATCCGGCCCGTGGCGTCGCGGTTGGTTATAATATCATTAAGTGGCACTTCCGAGGCTACTGTAATCGAACACTCTTGAAAGTAGTGTCACAACTTCCGGGATGCCATGAATACCGCATAGGCTATCTTTTAATAATGTGGGTACCGTGATTTGCATGGAGTGAGGACAGTGGATACATAATATACTGGCTTTTGAAGAGGGAATTTATGTTCGTCCGCTTCTCGTTCGACGACGAGCACTGCGCCTACAACCTGATGAGTTGCCGCAATGTACAACAGCATTGGTTCGCCGATGTTTGGCGCGGCCAGGATTGGGTTGGTTGCCAGTATGGCTTTTATTTCTTCCAATCCGACTGTGGCAGTGTCCGTCCACTCGAAGTGTTCGGTGCGCTGAAGGAGGCGATAAAGGGGTAATGCCTTTTCTCCTAAGCGGGAGATAAAGCGGCTTAGAGCCGCCACACATCCAGTTAATTTCTGGATTTGTTTGAGGTCCGTTTGGATAGCCAACTGTAACAGAGCTCGGATTTTCGCCGGATTAGCTTCAATTCCTCTACTGGAGACAATGAAGCCCAGGAGCTTTCCGGCTGGTACGCCGAAGACGCATTTTTCCGGATTGAGCTTGATGTCGTATGTTCGGAGGTTGTCGAATGTGAGCCTCAAGTCGTCTATTAGAGAGTCGACGTGTTTGGTTTTAACGACCACATCATCTACGTATGCCTCTATTGTTTTGCCGATCTGTTTCTCCAGACATGTCTAAATCATGCGCTGATATGTTGCACCGGCGTTTTTGAGCCCAAAAGGCATTGTGTTGAAACAGAAGGGGCCGTATGGTGTGATAAATGCCGTTGCGGCTTGGCCGGACTCCGCCATCTTGATTTGGTGGTAGCCGGAGTATGCATCAAGGAAACACAATGACTCGTGTCCTGCGGTAGCATCGATAATTTGATCAATGCGGGGCAGGGGGAAGGGATCCTTTGGGCAATCCTTGTTGAGGTCCTTGAAATCGACACATAGGCGTCAGGATTTGTCCTTCTTTGGTACCATCACTAGGTTTGCTAGCCAGTCTGGGTGTTTTATTTCTCTAATGAATCCGGCCTCCAATAACTTGGCTAGTTCCTCTCTCATAGCTTGTCTCTTAGGTTCAGAGAAACGCCGAAGAGTCTGCTTGACCGGCTTGAATCCCTTTAGAATATTGAGGTTGTGCTCGGCCAGCCTATGTGGGATTCCTGACATGTCTGAGGGGTGCCAGGAGAATATGTCCCAATTTTCGCGCAGGAACTCTCGTAGTGCGGCGTCCATGGCGGGGTTTAACTGTGCCCCGATGGAGGTTGTTTTTGTAGGGTCCGTTGGGTGGACATGGAATTTTACTATTTCATCCGCTGGTTTAAAAGAGGTGGACTTGGATCTCTTGTCAAGTATCACATTGTCCCTGTCCACTGTGGAGCGTAGCGCGGTTAATTCCTCGGCCGAAAGGGCTTCGGATAATGCCTCGAGGGCCAATGCGGCTGTTTTGTTTTCGGCGCGGAGTGCTGTGTCCGGATCACTAGCGAGAGTGATGATTCCGTTGGGCCCGGGCATTTTGAGCTTCATGTACCCATAATGGGGTATGGCTTGGAAGATCGTGAATGCCTCCCGTCCTAAAAGGGTGTGGTATCCACTACTGAACGGGGCCACTTGGAATGTAACTTCTTCGGACCTATAGTTCTCCGGCGTGCCGAATACCACATCTAGTGTGATTTTCCCAGCACAGCATGCTTCCCAACTGGGGATGATTCCTCTGAAGGTTGTGCTACTTTGCTCAATGCGGTTCCAGTCTATTTCCATTTTATGAAGAGTTTCCTCATTGATGAGGTTCAATCCACTGTTGCCGTCCATGAGTACTTTGGTGAGTCGAAAGCCATCCATAATTGGACTGAGGACCAGTGCAGCTGGTGCTCGGGCTGTCCGGAATTTAGGTTCGTCACTGGCGTTAAAGGTAATAGCCGTGTCACTCCATGGATTCATTGCTGCCACATGGCAGATTTCGGTGAGGCTGCAGAGTGTTTGCTTGCGCCTATTATTTGATGTGAAGGTTTCAAAGACTGTTAAAACCGTATTGTTATTGTTATCCTCGGGATGGTGCTTTGTGGCATTTGGGATGAGAAGATCCTCACCACTTTTGGCCACCTGCCGGAGTATCCAACATGCTCTAAGGCTGTGTGTTGGTATGGTATCTGCTGTACTATGAATTTTGCAGGGTCTGTTAAGCCATCCCTCCAATACGGTTCCATGCCCTGTGGAGGGTTTTTGTTTCTTTGTAACTAACTTGGGTGTCTTATGATAGTGCCCCCTTTTACTTCGGACTGGGTGTATATTCCGAGCCGAATTATCCCAAAATTTTGTTTCGGTTTTCCAGGCGCTTTCCATCGCACAGTACTTTCATACTATGGATGCCAAGTCAGCGAAGCGTGATATGTCACGGCGACTTAAGGCCTTAAGGATTCCGTTGTCCGTGCAATTATTGCAGAAAAATGAGACTGAGTCTTCCTCGCGACAGTCCTTAACCTTGTTCATCATAAGGAGGAATCTGGCCCAATAATGATGTACTGTTTCATGGGGCTCTTGCCTGATGTGGGAAAGATCGCTTATGTCTGGGTGCGTGGGTGGATTTGAGTCCGAACCCCTACCCGGTATGAGACCCAGGGGCCGAGGAGTTTCCAATCTTGGAAGTTCGGATTTCGGAGTGTTGCCCGATAAGTGTGGCCCGCTTCCTGACTCTAGGTTCAGGGCTTGGGTGATGTCCTCCCGTAAACAGGTATCCGGCTCGGAGAGCTCAGGAATCCGGACGTAGTTAGTCCTCAAGATAGAGGAAGAATCGCCGCATTGTTCCTCCACCACCGCAATATGATGGGTGACCGGTGGAGAGTTAATCTCCCTTTGATCGGGTTTAAGCCCAATCCGATCATAGTCTGTAGCGACTCCCAAGACAGCGATATGATCCAAAAGCTCGTTTAGGGAAGAGAGCTCCATTGGATCCATCAGCTCGGCGAATTCCAAGCCGACGTGGAGGCTGTTTTTGATGACCCGAGAGGTCATCGTCGGTGCAACGGCCGAACGGGCGGTCATGATGAAACTGCCAAGCCGGAGAGTTTGGCCGACAGCCAGGGCTCCCCCGGCGGTAATGTTGTTTTTAACAACGAGATGAGGCAACCTTCCTTACGGCGACGGCACAGTGGAACTCTCAATGAAAGCACCAATGTCGGTGTCAAAACCGGCGGATCTCGGGTAGGGGGTCTCGAACTGTGCGTCTAAGGCGGATGGTAACAGGAGGCAGGGGACACAATGTTTTACCCAGGTTCGGGCCCTCTTGATGGAGGTAAAACCCTACGTCCTGCTTGATTATTCTTGATAATATGAGTAGTACAAGAGTTGATCTACCACGAGATCAGAGAGGCTAAACCCTAGAAGCTAGCCTATGGTATGATTTTATGTTGTCCTACGGACTAAAACCCTCCGGTTTATATAGACACCGGAGGGGGCTAGGGTTACACAAGGTCGGTTACAAAGGAGGAGATATACATATCTGTATTGCCTAGCTTGCCTTCCACGCCAAGGAGAGTCCCATACGGACACGGGATGAAGTCTTCAATCTTGTATCTTCATAGTCCAATAGTCTGGCCAAAGGATATAGCCCGGCTGTCCGGAGACCCCCTAATCCAGGACTCCCTCACTTGTAAAGAAAGGCATGTAAAAAAAGTCATCGAGCCGGACACGTTTTATAAGCTGGTCGGGACTCTGTAAGCCACCAGGCGTCAACCCGTGTATATAAGGGGACGACCTGGCGGTGGCTTAGGTCAAGGGACAACAACTCGAAGCCAGGACAAGCATATTCGTTCCCTGGTCTTCGAAACCCCGGCAATTCCAAACACAACTAGACTTAGGATTTTACCTTCATCGTAAGGGGTCGAACTAGTATAGAACCTCTTGTGTCCTTTGTCCCGATTAACCCCTTTAAGCTTCCTAGTTGCGATGGCCCTACGACTAAGTCCTTTCGCTAGGACATCTGCCGTGACAATTCCACGACACCAACAAAACCATGTTCCAACATGGAACAAACTTCATCTTCACCTGCAACTAGCAACGTTATAAGAGGGGCTGAGCAAAAGTGGTAACATAGCCAAACAACGGTTTGGTAGGAAAGGTGGGTTAGAGGCTTGACATGGCAATATGGGAGGTATGATATAGCAAGTGGTAGGTAGCGCGACATAGTAATAGAGCAAACAACTAGCAAGCAAAGATAGAAGTGATTTCGAGGGTATGGTCATCTTGGCTGCAAAGTTCTCAGAGTTGTCGAAAGCTTGATCCTCGATAGCGTACTCAACAGGTTCCTCGGTCACGTACTCATCTCCCAGCTCTATCCAAAGCAAGAACACAAGCAAAGGACCAAAATCAATCATGGTGCAATGCACAAGCAACATGATGCAATACATGGCATGATATGCGAGATGTGATATGCAATGCATATGCGTGCTCCAGAAGGGAAAAATGATCAAGGCGTCAAATTGGCAAACCAAGTGTGCCGCTGGAAAGATGAGATGATTTCGGTCGAAATCGATATAAAGATCTCCGAAAACGGATGCACGGTTTGCAAATGGCAAGCATCACAAGAATGACACAAAACTGCGAGTAACAGCATGATGCCACTTAGAATGCAACAATAAACTAAGCTACTGCACTCCAACATAGCAACAAAGCATATGGCAGTGATGTACACAAGATGCTTGACAAAACATGAACAGTGAGCTACGGCTAAAACACACTGGAGCATGTTCAAACAAGCATGGCAAAAGTGCAAAAGATATCAGCTTCACAGACTTGGTGAAAATACTAACATGTCAAAACAACATCAGGAAGCAATGTTTAGAGCAAGCAAACAACATGTTACAGGAACCTATCATAGCAAACAAAGGCATGGCATGAATCTTCTAAAATCATAGACCAAAAGTCCCTTACTGATCATGAGCCAAAAAGGCATAGAAGATATGATGGCACCCATGTAAACATAGAAAGTTCTATTAATAGTTTCAGAATTAGCAGAAAAATAGAGCATGGCATAAACAGAATTATGACAGCAACTTTCAGAGCTCAAATCACTCACCACAAAGCATTGCATGACAAAAAAGCATACCAACAGCAAGATGGCATGTTCATGAAGCTAACCATGGCAAGAGCAATTTCATAGGATGCATGGATCACTAGCAACAACCATGGGAAAATTGATTAACATGTTAACATTCTGCCAGAAACATTTTATAGCAAAACTAGAGCAAGAACAAGACATGCTAGACAACTCCATAATTGCAAACAGGGGCATGGATGGATAGAGCATAACACATGTTCAAAACATCCTTACTGAAGTATCTCAAAACAAGGATGTATCTCACTGTAGCATCAAGTTTACATGGCATCAAAATAACAGCAGGAAAAGGACTTAGCAAAATCCAAAGTCCCTGAAAACAGCAACATCATGAAGCCTAGTTTGCATGCTTGTGCTAGTCACCACAAAGATCACAACAATACAAGACAAGCACCTCTATAAAGATGGCATGGTGTAGTTCAAAACTCATGTAGACCTCATGCCCATATGATGCACACATCAAATGCAACAAAAATGGTAAAACCTCATAAACTGATGATCTCCGGCAGCTAACATTTTATAGCATATTTGCATCAACGAAAAAGGCATAAAAAAGACAGCAACATGCATGCAAATGCTTCTAACGTGAAGAGCTCATCGAGACGAACAATTTGATATATCATATGCATGAAACGGAGCTACGGTCACCGAGATGTGATGCAATGAACATGGCATAAAAGTATTGCAGAAAAATGACTTAGTGAAAAATCGGGGTCAACATCTCCCGATCTGGATCTAGGGTTCGTCATTGGCGCGTGAACCGAGGTGGCTAGACCCTCGCCGGAATCGTGCCGGAGATGGACGGAGAGGCGGCGGGCGGCGGCGAGGTCGCCGGATCCAGGGCGGCCGGAGATGGCGGAGGGCGGCGGGCGCCGGTCGATGCGGTGGCGGGGCAGCGAGGCGGCGGGGCCGGCGACGAAGGAGCTCGGGTGGCGCGGGGCGGTACAGCCAGGCGGCGGCGGTGGCGCTGGAGTAGCTCGGTGCTGGCGACGGCCGGGGACGGCGAGGAGGCGGCGCGAGGCAGCGGGGCCGAGCCGCGGGAGGCGCGTGCGGCGATGGGTCGGGCGGGCCTGCCTCGGGCTGGCCGGGCGACATGTGGCACGCCCTGGTTGGCGCGGGGTGGCGGCGGCGACCTGTCCAGTGGCGGAGGGGAGCGAGGCTAGGGTTTTGGACCCGGAATTTTGAAGTTCACATATTTATAGGTAGGGGAGTTTGGAGTGTCCAAATGAGGTGTAGTTTTTGCCCACACGATCGTGATGTGACGACGGAGGACATGGAGATGGTTTAGATGGGTTATTGGGCCGTTTTGGAGGGGTGTTGGGCTGCAACACACAAGAGGTCTTTGCGGTTACCCGGTTAACCGTTGGAGCATCAAACGGTCTCCAAATGGAACGAAATTTGAAAGGCGGTCTACCGGTGGTGTACCAAGGCCACTTGGCAAATCTCGGTTCATTCCGAGAATGTTTAACACACGCTCACGAAAAGAGACAAGAGGGGTGCGCCGGTGCACGTGGGAGTGTCGGATTGCAAAACGGACAACGGGGAAAATGCTCGGATGCATGAGGCGAACACGGATGCAAATGCGATGCACATGATGATATGACATGAAATGCATGACATGAACAAAATGCAAAACAAAGACAAAAACCCAACTGCGAAGGGAATCTCATAACTTAAAGCCGAAAATGGCAAGAGTCGGAGTTACAAATATGCCAAGTTACATCCGGGGTGTTACAGTTATTCATTCTTTCTTGTGATACTTGTTTCCTTTCTCAAATCATCCCAACAATAATCTCTTGTTGCTAGTTGTGATGTCTTTTATGTTCGTGTGGTTGGAATTTATTTATATACAATAAGACCATATCTAGCCATGCGCTATGATCTCAAGCAAATTTCCTATTGCTATATTTATGACTTCCTTGTGGATATCTTGTTCTTTCCTTTTTGTAACTATTTTGTGTGTGTATCCTTCTTTGTGGATTGATATCATCATGATTTTCATCTACCTAGAATCTTATACATTGGAGAGAAGTTACATATGTACTTGATATCCTTATTCTTTCACATCCACCTTTCCTTGGTGGTTATGTGAAAGGATTTATCTTGAGTGCGGATCTTATATCGTTGCATCTTGATGCACTCTGTTGTGGCGAAGATATTTTTTCTCTTGCTTGTCTTGATGAGGCTTTTGCCATTTCGATTGGTATCCCCCGTCTTGACAAAGCTATCATTTTCTTTATTCACCATGGGTTGTCACAAGTGTTGGTTATTCATTTTGCATATTTAGTGTGCTTGTGAACCCATTTGCTTGGTGTGTGCGGGAAGGACATGTCATGCGCCTTGTATCTCCACTATTTAAGACTATGTTGATGCTTAATGATCACCCTTACATTAGTCTTCTCAAGTGATTTGCCATGACTCACACACATCATTTTGGTTGAACCTACTCTTAAGTTGCCTCTTTTATATGTTGCTCAACCATTTGTTTGTTGCAAGTGTTAGGCTTTGTTTCCTACATGCTCACTTGCACTTGTTGTGAGTTTCTATTGATTTTTGGGGAGTGATGATCCTATTTTGTGCACTTGGTATCCTAATGCAAATATTGTAAGGAGTGCACACATCATGGGGAGCTTCACTAGTGTCTTTAGAACACTATGTTGCTCTTCTGCACTTATCGTGAGGTTCTATTGATCTTGGGGGAGTGACAATCCTATTTTGTGCTTGTTGTATCCAATTACAAAACTAAATTGTGCACAAATCACGGGGAGCTTCCCTAGAACACTCCTTTAGTCATATTATAATATCTTTTATTCATGTGGCACGTAGGAGCATTGGTCTAGTTGGTTCAATTGGTGTCTATTGATAGCTTGCTTCGATTGGTATCTTTTGATTTCTTGATTGCTTGTTTCTCTCTTTGTTATGTCTTTGTGGCATATCATTCTTTTGCAATCTTTGGCCCTCAATATAGTTTGTCTTCCTCCAAGTATTTACCATTGGATATGTGTATTGCATTCCACTCTGTTGTTGAGAAATACACAATTTATGGAGGAACACAATTTATATTAGCCTTCTAAGATTTTCTCCCATTTTGGCAATCGATGCCAATGGGGGAGAAGTTTCAGAGAGTTTTGTGGAGAAGATTAGAGAGTTGTTTCTTTTTGCTTTGGTTTTGTTCCTAAGAATTTGCATCTCATACGCATGCATTATTGGTTGTTGCATTCCATGGTGATGCATAATTCCTTATATAAACTCTCTTGAAAGTGATTGTCATCAATTACCAAAATGGGGGAGATTGAAAGGACATGTGGTGCCCTCATGTGTGGTTTTGGTAATTGATGACATTCTCTATGGACTAATGGTTGCATTGATTTATATTTGAAGGATTTTTTCATAGGCATTTCTTGAAGTCCATGTGTTCGTCTCAAGGAGTTTATGAGTTGACCAAGGTGCTATTAAGGAATTATCCAAAGATTGGTCATGTGAGTGTTGAGCTTATTGCAAGCATGTCTTGAAGAAGAATATTGTGTGATCATTCGTGTTTATCTTCAAGACATCATCCAAATGAAGAGAGTTGGAAATATTCAAGGTTGATCAAAGACTAAGTCAAGAGTAAATCAAGTTGATCAACTCACAAAGCATAGAAGATGTACCGAGAGGGATCAAGTGATCCCATGGTATGGTAAGCATTGTCCATTATGCTTTGTGTACTAACTCATGGTCTATGTGAGTGTTCTATGTAGGGTTAGGTATGTGTCCATGGGCTTGCGTCAAGAGGAAGACATCATACAACCCATGGAGAATATGACATCAAGTGGTGATCGTCATCAAGATTGTCGTGTGTAAGTTCAAATGGAGCATCACGAAGAGAACAAGTTCTTGAAGCTTGTCGTCCATAGTGGTGACAATGGACTTGTGAAGAAGTGCGGAAGAGTGGTTCACCCATAGTGGAGTATGGGGGAGCAATCAACTAGTCTTCATCGAGCCAACGCAATCAAGAAAGGTGGTCCAACTTGAGGGAGTCAAGATCGTCATCATCTAGATCAAGTGGACAATGTGCAAGGCAAAGGTTTGTCCTTGATAGGTTTTCTATTTTACTGGTCTCATGGTGGTAGTTGGGAGACCGGGTTATAGGATCGACTGCCATACTATCAAGGGGGGCTCTCGATGCGTAGCTTGATCGTATCATTCGTAGAGAGCTCAAACCATTGCATCCTTGCATCATCTTTCTTGGTTCTTGTTTGGTTTCTCCTTGTGAGATTTGGAGATTATAGCCATCTTCTTGACAAGCTCGAGTTCTTTGAAAACGGAGTTCACATGCTTCTTCTATTGCGTTTTCGATGTTGGAGGTTTTACCAGTCTTTTTCGAGGAAGGGTTCTCACCATTTTATTATGGGCATTTTTTAATTTCCTTCTTATTGTTATTTCTATCAGGATTGTGTTAGCCCTGGTCGCTAGCTTTCCAACAAACTTGGTTTCGTTTAATTTGGAGTCTGTTTGCAGAAGTTGTGTCAGTTTTGGTGTCCTTAAAAAGGCCGCCGCGGTACTACCACTCATGGGAGCGGTACTGCCGCTTGGAGGGGATGTATTTTTTTACTACCGCTCTTGGGAGCGGTACTACCGCGGCTACTTTCATGGCTACTTCCGCTCTGGACAAAAAACTCGTCTTAAGTCCAGCGGTGGTAGGCACGGATGTATTTTTTTAGTACTGCACGCAAGTAGTAGTACCACTACCTTTAACGGTAGTACCGCTACCCCTAGCGGCAGTACCGTAAGGACGAGCGGTAGTACCACTCTGTGCGGGCTGTGAGCATAACGGTTGGATTTTCCCCACCTATAAAAGGGGGTCTTCTTCCCCAATGAACCTTATCCTTTGAGCTCATGTTCTCCCCCCATTTTTGACCTTCTTCGAGCTTGCTTTCTCTCAATCCCTCCACGGATTCTTGCTAGTTTTGGGGGGAAAAGAGAGAGGAGATCTAGATCCATATTTCCACCAATCACTTTCTCCTCTATGTGAGGGAAACCCCTTGGATCTAGATCTTGGAGTTCTTGGTGTTCTCCTTCTTCTTCTTCCTCTCATTTTCCTCCCTGGCATTAGTTGCTTTGGTGGGATTTGGGAGATAAGGACTTGGGCACTACGTGTGCCCTTCCCATTGCATTTGGTGCATCGGTTTGAGTTCTCCACGGTGATACATGGAAGTTACAAGTTGACAAGCTTATTACTCTTGGGTGCTTGGTACCCTTGAGCTTGTTCCTCGTGGGTGCTTTGGCGCCCTAGACAGTTGGTGGTGTTCGGAGCTCAATCATTGTGGTGTAAAGCTCCGGGCAAGCGTCGGGGTCTCCAATTAGGTTGTGGAGATCACCCCGAGCAATTTGGCGGGTGATACGTCCATTTTGCATCATGTTTTCTTACTGTTATTTATAATGTTTTTATCCATAATAATGCTTTTCGGAGTAATTCTAATGCATTTTCTCTCATAATATGCAAGGTACACACAAAGAGGGAGAATTCCGGCAGCTGGAAATCTGGACCTTGAAAAGCTACGTCAGGCCATAACTCCAAACAATCTGAAACTTCACGGAGATTTTTTATGGATTATTTGAGGAATATTGGAGCATATAACTACCAGAGGGGGCCCACCAGGTGGGCACAACCCACCTGGGCGCGCCAGGGAGCCCAGGCGCCCCTGGTGGGTTGTGCTCACCCAGGCCCACCTTCGGTGCCCATCTTCTGGTATATAAGTCATTTTGACCTATAAAGAATAAGGAGAGGACTTTCGGGATGGAGCACCGCCGTCTCGAGGCGGAACTTGGGCAGGAGCACTTTTGCCCTCCGGTGGAGCGATTCCGCCGGGAGAACTTCCCTCCCGGAGAGGGAAATCATCATCATCATCATCACCAAGAACTCTTCCATCTTGGGGAGGGAAATCTCCATCAACATCTTCAACAGCACCATCTCCTCTCAAACCCTAGTTCATCTCTTGTGTTCAATCTTGCTGCCGGAACTATAGATTGGTGCTTGTGAGTGACTAGTAGTGTTGATTACATCTTGTAGTTGATTACTATATGGTTTATTTGGTGGAATATTATATGTTCAGATCCAATATGCTATTCAATACCCCTCTGATCATGAGCATGTTTATCATTTGTGAGTAGTTACTTTCGTTCTTGAGGTCATGGGAGAAATCATGTTGCAAGTAATCATGTGAACTTGATATGTGCGTTTAATATTTTGATAGTATGTACGTTGTGATTCCCTTAGTGGTGTCATGTGAACGTCGCTACATGACACTTCACCATATTTGGGCCTAAGGGAATGCATTGTGGAGTAGCAATTAGATGATGGCTTGTGAGAGTGACAGAAGCTTAAACCCCAGTTTATGCGCTCTTCTGTAAGGGACCGATTGGATCCAAAAGTTTAATGCTATGGTTAGAATTTATTCTTAATACTTTTCTCGTAGTTGCGGATGCTTGTGGGAGGGTTAATCGTAAGTAGGAAGTTTGTTCAAGTAAGAACAGCACCTAAGCACCGCTCCACCCACATATCAAATTATCAAAGTACCGAACACGAATTAAGCCAACATGATGAAAGTGACTAGATGAAAATCATGTATACCATCAAGAACGCTTTGCTTATCATAAGAGACCGTTTTGGCCTGTCCTTTGCCTCAAAAGGATTGGGCTACCTTGCTGCACTTTTGTTACTACTATCGCTACTTGCTCGTTACAAATTATCTTGCTATCAAACTACTCTACTACTTACAATTTCAGCACTTGCAGACATTACCTTGCTGAAAACCACTTGTCATTTCATGTGATGCAATTGTGATAGCCATGGATAAACATAGACCTATTGTTGTGATGCAATTGAGAAAATGCCATGTCCTAAAGATATAAAAGGTATTCGAAGTTTCTTAGGTCATGCTGGTTTCTATAGGAGATTTATCAAAGACTTTTCTAAAATTTCTAGGCCTCTTACGAATCTTTTGCAAAAGGATATTCCTTTTGTTTTTGATGATGATTGTTTAGAAGCCTTTGAAACACTCAAGAAAGCCTAAATCTCTGCACCTATTGTTCAACCACCTGATTGGAACTTGCCTTTTGAAATTATGTGTGATGCTAGTGATTATGTTGTTGGTGTTTTTCTAGGACAAAGAGTTGATAATAAACTGAATGTTATTCATTATGCTAGTAGAAGTCTAGACAATGCTCAACGAAACTATGCTACTACTGAAAAACAATTCTTAGCAATGGTGTTTGCTTCTGATAAATTTAGACCTTGTATTGTTGATTCCAAACTAACTATTCACACAGACCATGCTGCTATTAAATATCTTATGGAAAAAAGATGCCAAACCTAGACTTATTCGATGGGTTCTCTTGTTACAAGAATTTGATTTACATATTATTGATAGAAAAGGAGCTGAGAACCCCGTAGCTGATAATTTATCTAGGCTTGAAAATGTGCTTGATGACCCACTACCTATTGATGATAGTTTTCCTGATGAGCAGTTAGCTGCAATAAATGTTGCTCATAATACTCCTTGGTATGCTGACTATGCTAATTACATTGTTGCTAAATATTTACCACCTAGCTTTATATACCAACAAAAGAAAAAAATTCGTATATGATTTAAGACATTATTTTTGGGATGACACACATCTTTATAAAGGAGTAGATGGTATTATTAGACGTTGTGTACCTGAGCATGAACAGGGACAAATCCTATGGAAAGGTCACTCCGAAGCTTATGGAGGGCATCATGCTGGAGATAGAACTGCTCACAAGGTATAGCAATCTGGATTTTATTGGCCTACTCTCTTCAAGGATGCCTGTAAGTTCGTCTTATCTTGTGATGAATTTCAAAGAAAAGGTAATATTGGTAAGTGTCAAGAAATGCCTATAAATTATTCACTTGTTGTAGAACCATTTGATGTTTGGGGATTTAATTACATGGTACCTTTTCCTTCCTCTAATGGGTATACACATATTTTCGTTGCTGTTGATTATGTTACTAAATGGGTAGAAGCTATTCCAACTAGTAGTGTTGATCACAACACCTCTATTAAAATGCTTAAGGAAGTTATTTTTCCCAAGGTTTGGAGTCCCTAGATATTTAATGACTGATGGTGGTTCACATTTTATTCATGGTGCTTTCCGTAAAATGCTTGCCAAGTATGATGTTAACCATAGAATTGCATCACCTTATCATCCTCAGTCTAGTGGTCAAGTTGAACTTAGCAATAGCGAAATAAAATTAATTTTGCAAAAGACTTTCAATAGGTCCAGGAAGAATTGGTCTAAGAAATTAGATGATGCACTTTGGGCTTATAGAACAACATATAAAAATCCTATGGGTATGTCTCCATATAAAATGGTTTATGGAAAAGCTTGTCATTTGCCTCTTGAGTTAGAACATACAACATATTGGGTCATCAAAGAGCTTAACTATGATTTCAAACTTGCTGTTGAAAAGAGGTTATTTGATATTATCTCTTTAGATGAATGGAGAACCCAAGCTTATGAAAATACAAAATTATTCAAAGAAAAAGTTAAAAGATGGCATGACAAAAGAATCCAAAAGCGTGAGTTTAAAGTCGGAGAATATGTACTTTTGTACAACTCTCATTTCAGATTTTTTTGCAGGAAAACTCCTCTCAAAATGGGAAGGCCCCTATGTTCGAGGAGGTTTATCGGTCTGGAGCCATCAAAATAAATAATTCCGAAGGTACTAACCCGAAGGTTGTCAATGGGCAATGGATAAAACATTATATCTCAGGTACGCCCATTAATGTTGTAAGTAACATTATCCAAACTTTGACACCGGAAGAACACATAAAAGAGTCTTTCCGGAACACTCGAGAATCGTGAAAATTAGGAGGTACGTGATACGGTAAGTAAACGGACTCCGAAAAATCCGCAAAAATATTTTTTGTCAGTTTTGGAATATTTAGATAATTAGGAAATAAAGAAACTTTCAGGAAGCGTCCCCTGGTGGGCACAAGACACCAAGGCGCGCCAGGCACCAGGCTTGCCTGGCACGCCCAGGTGGGTTGTGCCCACCTGGGACACCTTCCGGACTCTGTTTTTCTTCCGTTTGCTTGTCCCCCAAGATAAAAAAAACTATATATACTTCCCGAACCTGTTGATCACCGTATCGCGGAAAAATCCCCGATTTTCTTTTGTTGCTATTTTCGGGCAGATCTATTGAGCCAGGCATCATGTCTTCTTCTTCCTCCAACAACGTGGAAGAGGATGCTTGGTTGATGAAGATCGAGATGAAGAGAGAAGATCCGCCGGAAGCCGTCAGAGGAGATGAGAGCAAGGAGGTTATCGTAGATCAGCCTCCAGTCTTCGAACAAGCACTGCCAGCTGAGGAGGAGGAGGAACGTATCCTTAAGCCTTACCTTACTCACCTTTATCCTTCTGAGATTGAAGCCTTTCGCATCATTGAAATAGTTCGCATACAAAATAAGTATCTCACTCGTGAGAATATTCTGCATCAAGAGAACATCACCCACCTCCGGAGCATCATCTGTCGATTGGAGAATCTCTTGATCCTTAAGGATAGGATCGCTTCATCACCACCATCATCATCTTCACCACCAAAGAAGAACTGAGTATCGGGTATGGGCACTCCCCTTGGCTTCCGCCAATATTGGGGGAGGTGCCCCGGTATTGTATCATCCCACTATCTTTTTAATTTTACTTATTTTAGTTTGATCTTTTGCTTTAGATGAATAAAAGTTTAGTCCGATCCTTTCTTTTCAAGAGTTTGCTTAGTGATCTATCCTTGTAATTGTGTGCAAGTTATATAATAAAGTTTAGTTTGAGTTTTTTCTTTCTTTAATTCCATGTTGCAAATAAAAGAAAGGAAATAAATGAAGGAAAGATCATATACTAATCTTATGGTAGGTGATGACACCACATAAGGAAAAGTATAAGTAGAAAATTTTATTAGAGATTGACAAACATATCATTAGTCAATGATGCAACTCGTGAAAGAATTAATAAGGGAAGAGAAGATTCACATATAAATATACTATCCTAGAAATCTTTTGTGATTGTGAGCCCTCATCAAAATATTATATGCCAAAATTGTTGACGTTGGACAAGGAAGACAACTTAATGGTTTATGTTTGTTTATATTCACATAGAAGTCATATTGTCATAGATCCTTTAACATGTGGTGCTTGCCCCCTATCTTCGCTAGCCAAAAATTCTGCACTAAGTAGAGATACTACTTGTGCATCCAAAAACCCTTAAACCCAAATCTTATTTTCAAGTGTACACCATACCTACCTAGGGATTGACCAAGATCCCTCAAGTAAGTTGTCATCGGTGCAAAAAGACAATAAAAATTGCTTCTAAAATGTGAGATCATTTAGTGTAAGAGAAAATTGAGCGTTGCACGAACTTGTGATGGTGAAGAATAAAAGCGACATACTGCATAATAAAGGTCACTATCACAAGGTGCAATGTAACGTGACGTTCTTTTGCACTAAGGGGTTGAGCATACAAACAAATAAGCGTATGGCAACCTCTGCTTCCCTCTGCGAAGGGCCTATCTTTTACTTTTATGCAAAGAGTCAAAGTTTTCCTTCTATTCCTTTTTATTTTTCTCCTTTGGCAAGCATCATGTGGTGAGGAACGATCTAGGCACATATGTCTAGTTGAATATAGATAGCACGAGTTATTATTGTTGACATCACCCTTGAGGTGAATATGCAGGGAGGCGAAACTATAAGCCCCTATCTTTCTATGTGTCTGGTTCAAACGTTTTGCTCATGTGCACACAGTGAGTGTTAGCAATCATAGAAGACTATATGATGGTTGAGTATGTGGACTTGTCTAAAGGCTCCGATACGTGACCCTTCCTAAAAAGATGATGAATTGTAGTTGCAAAGTTGACTGAGAACATAGTTTGTTGGTTTCTAATAGAGTTTTTGCTTTATACTTCAATTGTGTGATGAATTGTTACTTATTCATGAGAAGTATATGATAAAAGTTTTATGTTCAATTTTGTTGTTGTTATAATAATTTCCATGATGCTTCTATGTCTGTATTTCATTTTTATCGACACCTCTCTCTCAAAGCATGTGGACATGTTTTTCGATTTCGGTTTTTCGCTTGAGGACAAGCGAGGTCTAAGCTTGGGGAGTTGATATGTCCATTTTGCATCATGTTTTATTACTGTTATTAATAATGTTTTTATCCATAATAATGCTTTTGGAGTAATTCTAATGCCTTTTCTCTCATAATATGCAAGGTACACACAAAGAGGGAGAATTCTGGCAGCTGGAAATCTGGACCTGGAAAAGCTACGTTAGGCCACCTATTCTGCACAACTCCAAACAAGCTGAAACTTCAGGGAGATTTTTTATGGATTATTTGAGGAATATTGGAGCAAATAACTACCAGAGGGGGCCCACCAGGTGGGCACAACCCACCTGGGCACGCCAGGAGCCCAGGCGCGCCCTGGTGGGTTGTGCTCACCCAGGCCCACCTCCGGTTCCCATATTCTGGTATATAAGTCATTTTTACCTAGAAAAAATAAGGAGAGGACGATCGGGACGGAGCGTCGCCGTCTCGAGGCGGAACTTGGGCAGGAGCACTTTTGCCCTCCGGTGGAGCGATTCCGTCGGGGGAACTTCCCTCCTGGAGGGGGAAATCATCGTCATCATCATCACCAACAACTCTCCCATCTTGGGGAGGGAAATATCCATCAACATCTTCAACAGCACCATCTCCTCTCAAACCCTAGTTCACCTCTTGTGTTCAATCTTGTTACCGGAACTATAGATTGGTGCTTGTGGGTGACTAGTAGTGTTGATTACATCTTGTAGTTGATTACTGTATGGTTTATTTGGTGGAATATTATATGTTCAGATCCAATATGCTATTTAATACCCCTCTGATCATGAGCATGTTTATCATTTGTGAGTAGTTACTTCGTTCTTGAGGTCACGGGAGAAATCATGTTGCAAGTAATCATGTGAACTTGATATGTGTTTGATATTTTGATAGTATGTATGTTGTGATTCCCTTAGTGGTGTCATGTGAACGTCGACTACATGACACTTCACCATATTTGGGCCTAAGGGAATGCATTATGGAGTAGCAATTAGATGATGGGTTGCGAGAGTGACAGAAGCTTAAACCCCAGTTTATGCGCTATTTCGTAAGGGACCAATTGGATCCAAAAGTTTAATGCTATGGTTAGAATTTATTCTTAATACTTTTCTCGTAGTTGCGGATGCTTGCGGGAGGGTTAATCATAAGTAGGAGGTTTGTTCAAGTAAGAACAACACCTAAGCATCGGTCCATCCACATATCAAATTATCAAAGTATCGAACACGAATTAAGCCAACATGATGAAAGTGACTAGATGAAAATCCCGTGTACCCTCAAGAATGCTTTTCTTATCATAAGAGACCGTTTTGGCCTGTCCTTTGCCTCAAAAGGATTGGGCTACCTTGCTGCACTTTTGTTACTGCTATCGTTACTTGCTCGTTACAAATTATCTCGCTATCAAACTACTCTACTACTTACAATTTCAGCACTTGCAGACATTACCTTGCTGAAGACCACTTGTCATTTAATTGTGCTCCTCGTTGGGTTTGACACTCTTACTTATCGAAAAGAGCTACAATTGATCCCATATACTTGTGGGTCATCAACGGATTTCGGTGACCGCCCTCAAGGGTTGCCAAAGTGTACGGGTTCGGTGACTGCCCCCAAGGCTTGCCATTTGTACGGGTTTGGTGACCGTCCTCAAGGGTCGTCCCTTAGTGGAATCACGTCATCTTGCATTGTGCGAGGGCACGAGGAGATTACGGTGGCCCTAGTGGCTTTTTAGGGAGCATTGTGCCTCCACACCGCTCCAAAAGGATATTAGCATCCGCAAGGGTGTGAACTTCGGGATACATCGTCATCTCCGCGTGCCTCGGTTATCTCTTACCCGAGCCCTTTAATTATGCACTTTACTTTGTGATAGCCATATTGTTTCTTGTCATATATCTTGTTATCACCTAGTAGTTTTTCTTGCTTAGTATAAGTTGTTGGTGCACATAGGTGTGCCTAGTTATTGTACGTTTTGTGCTTGACAAATTAACCGCTAGGTTTATTACGCATTTGTCCAGGCCTAAACCGTAATTATTTTAAAGCGCCTATTCACCCCCCCCTCTAGGCGACATCCATGATCTTTCACCAGACCTGATGTGTGCCTTGCCATAAGTCTGGCAGGGAGGTATCAAAGTAATCCAGGAGTGGATCACTAGACAGCGGTCAAGAACATCCTGAAGTACCTGAAAAGGACCAAGGATATGTTTCTCATTTATGGAGGTGACAAAGAGCTCCTCGTAAATGGTTATGTCGATGCTAGTTTTGACACTGATCCGGATGACTCTAAGTCACAAACCGGATACGTATCTATATTGAATGGTGGAGCTGTCAGTTGGTGCAGTTCCAAGCAGAGCATTGTGGCAGGATCTACATGTGAAGTGGAGTACATGGCTACTTCGGAAGCAGCAAATGAAGGAGTTTGGATAAAGGACTTCATATTCGATCTAGGTGTAATACCTAGTGCATCGGGTCCAATGAAAATCTTTTGTGACAATATTGGAGCAATTGCCTTAGTGAAGGAATCTAGATTTCACAAAAGAACCAAACACATCAAAAGACGCTTCAACTCCATCCGTGATCAAGTCAAGGAGGGAGACATAGAAATTTGCAAAATACATATGGATCTGAATGTAGCAGACCTGTTGACTAAGCCTCTTCCACGAGCAAAACATGATCAGCACCAAGACTCAATGGGTGTTAGATTCATTACAATGTAATCCAGATTATTGACTCTAGTGCAAGTGGGAGACTGAAGGAAATATGCCCTAGAGGCAATAATAAAGTTATTATTTTATATTTCCTTATTCATGACAAAGGTTTATTATTCATGATAGAATTATATTGACCGGAAACCTTAATACATGTGTGAATACATAAACAAACACCGTGTACCTAGTGAGCCTCTACTTGACTAGAGCGTTGATCAAAGATGGTTAATGTTTCCTAACCATGGACATAAGTTGTCATTTGATAACGGGATCACATTATTAAGAGAATGATGTGATAGACAAGACCCATCCATTAGCTGAGCATAATGATCGTTCAGTTTTATTGCTATTGCTTTCTTCATGTCAAATACATATTCCTTCGACTATGAGATTATGCAACTCCCGGATACCGGAGTAATGCCTTGTGTGCTATCAAACATCAACAACATAACTGGGTGATTATAAAGATGCTCTACAGGTATCTCCGAAGGTGTTTGTTGAGTTGGCATAAATCGAGATTAGGATTTGTCACTCCGAGTATCGGAGAGGTATCTCTAGGCCCTCTCGGTAATACACATCATAAGCTTGCAAGAAAACGACTAAGGAGTCAGTCACGAGGTGATGTATTATGGAACGAGTAAAGAGACTTACCAGTAACGAGATTGAACTAGGTATGAAGATACCTACGATCGAATCTCAGGCAAGTAACATACCGACAGACAAAAGAAATAATGTATGTTGTCATAACGGTTCGACCGATAAAGATTTTTGTAGAATATGTAAGAGCCAATATGGGCATCCAGGTTCCGCTATTGGTTATTGACCGGAGAGGTGTGTCGGTCATGTCTACATGGTTCTCGAACCCGTAGGATCCGCACGCTTAACGTTCGATGATGATATTGTATTATATGAGTTGTGTGATTTGGTGATCGAATGTTGTTCGAAGTCCCGGATGAGATCACGGACATGACGAGGAGTCTCGAGATGGTCGAGAGGTAAATATTGATATATAGGACGATAGTATTCGGACACGGAAGTGTTTCGGGGGGTACTGGGTACATATCGGGTCACCGGGAGGGGTTCCGGGCACCCCCGGCAAAAGATATGGGTGTCGGTGTCAAAACCGGCGGATCTCGGGTAGGGGGTCCCGAACTTTGCGTCTAGGCCAGATGGTAACAGGATGCAGGGGACACGAAGTTTTACCCAGGTTCGGTCCCTCTCGATGGAGGTAAAACCCTACGTCCTGCTTGATTAATATTGATGGTATAGGTATTACAAGAGTTGATCTACCACGAGATCAGAGAGGCTAAACCCTAGAAGCTAGCCTATGGTATGATTGTTGATGTGTCTGTTGTCCTACGGACTAAAACCCTCCGGTTTATATAGACACCGGATAGGGTTAGGGTTACATAGAGTCGGTTACAATGGTAGGAGATCTGAACATCCGTATCGCCAAGCTTGCCTTCCACGCCAAGGAAAGTCCCTTCCGGACACGGGACGGAGTCTTCAATCTTGTATCTTCATAGTCCAGGAGTCTAGCTTGAAGGTATAGTTCGGCTATCCGAACACCCCCTAATCCAGGACTCCCTCAGTAGCCCTTGAAGCAGGCTTCAATGACGACGAATCCGGCGCGCAAATTGTCTTCGGCATTGCAAGGCGGGTTCCTCCTCCAAATACTTCATAGAAGATCTTGAACACAAAGATAGTGTCCGGCTCTGCAAAATAAGTTTCCACATATTGCCATAGAGAGAATAATAATATTAACACAAATCTAATCTGCTGACGTATTCCGTGGTGCGACACGCCACGGCCAAGCCTTTATCCCAATCGTTTCATTATCCCACCTTAGCGCGTTATGTGAGGCGGTTTCCTTGGCACGTCTTGTCAAAGCAGAGATCGTGTCCCCTCATTTCGGGATTCTCATCAATACGGGCGTGGGTAACCCAACCGCGCCTTTGATTACGGCGCTTGGAGATAAGCAAGTTTTACCAGGCTGGTGGGGACACATAATCGCGTCCACCCATATAAGGGGATAAGGATCCACCTTTTTACCCACGCCTTCTTCCTCCTCTGCCTATCCATTCTTGCGCACTCGAGCTCCAGCGCCCAAGTCCACACTACCACCTCAACCCTCTCCAGTCATGTCCGGAGCGGGAGGCAAGTGGATGGTCTCCTCCGTCACGGAGGGACACATCAAAAAGTTGAGGAAGGCCGGATATCTGGCCAGCGACATCGCGCACCAACTCCCCGAGAAGGGGCAGCTCATCCCCACTCCTAGGCCCCATGAGAGGGTGGTATTTCTCCCCCATTTCCTCCGCGGACTGGGCTTCCCTCTGCATCCATTTGTCTGGGGGCTCATGTTCTACTATGGCCTGGATTTCCACGATCTGGCCCCAAACTTCGTCCTCAACATCTCGGCGTTTATCATCGTGTGCGAGGCTTTCCTCCGCATCCGCCCTCATTTCGGCTTATGGCTAAAGACCTTCAACGTCAAGCCGAAGGTGGTGCGCAGCAGCCAGGCGGAGTGCGGCGGTGCCATGGTTGGCAAGATGGCCAACGTCATGTGGCTCGAGGGCTCCTTTGTGGAGACCCTGAAGGGGTGGCAATCGGGATGGTTTTACATCACTGAGCCGTGCGACCCCGAATGGGTCGCAGCCCCCGAGTTTCGGTCTGGACCCCCTACGCGGCTCACCTCCTGGAAGGAGACCGGCCTGTCGTGGGGTAAAAAAGGAGAGCTGACCGGACTCCAAACATGCATCCAAACCCTGGTGGACAAGAAGCTCAAGCTTGTCAACGTAGTCCAGGTTATGCTCGTCCGCCTGATCCTCCCATGTCAACGACGGGCCTTCAACCTGTGGGAGTTCGACCCGGCGCAGCATCAAACTCTAAACAGGCTCTTCGACACGACGTACGAAGATGCCTGGAGGGTGCTTTTCAAGGGCGCCGAGGCTCCCGCATCTGCCGCCGAGGATCGCGGATTCAGTACTCAGCATCACGCTCATGCGGTAAGCCGTTTTTGTCCTTTTACAGGGTATCAGTTTTTCATGGTTTGACTCTATGCAGGATCTGAGTTCCCTTATCTTTGATAGGATTGGGTGGCGACGTCCGGACAGATCAACTGTCCGGCTCCTCTGCCCGAAGGCCCAGCGGACGCTCGCTTGGCGAAGCTGCTGGTTCCGGCGCCCTATGTGGTGCCGGAGAAGAAGGCCACGAAAAGGGCCACGGGGACTCGAAAGAGTGCCCGACGTCAGGAGGTGTCGGATTCGTCATCCGACGGTCCCGAAGCGCCTTCCTCTCATGAAGACGAGGAGGAAGAAGAAGAGACTTCTCCCCCTCCAGCGGGAGGAGAGAAGAAAAGGAAGGCCGCCCTCCCCGAGGAGGCCGGAGGGTCCAAGAAGGGGAAAACCCTTCCTCCGGACTGCTCCACCGACGCCGACGACGACGAAGAGGAGTGGCAGCCCAGGGCCAAGCCCCTGGCGAAATTGTAAGTGTCCGGATACCGGGGTAATTCATAGTATTCGTTTTTCGCACAGCTTTTCCTTATGTCTAATATGTTTGTGCAGTCCACCCAAAGACCGGCTTGACGCATCGTCGAGCGGCTCGCTGGACCCGTCGGAGGTGAACTCGCTTCCGACGGCTTCATCCCCCGCCCTGCGGATGACACCGAAGTGTTGTCCCAACAGGTTCCAAGCCGGGAGGAGGTGGTCCTGGGGGCACCGCAAGGCGACCTCCCGGACTCCAGGAGTAAAGGGGATGAAACCCCCCAGGACTCCAAGTCCGGCTTAAGGCCGGACACAGCTCCGGAATCTTCAAGGGTTCCAGAGTCCGGCGGGCGACCTCCTTCCAAGAGGAACAAGCCTACCGTGCCGGTGACCTCCGCCCATCTGGAGGCGCCGGACAATATGTTGGAGGCGCTCCAAGGTGCCTCCATCGACGAGGGGCACCGCACTATTATGAGTGCGGTGATCCAGAAGGTTCAGTCCGCCAAAAGCGGACTGACTGAAGCTTGTACAAGCCTTTTAACAGGCTTTGAGGTAACTAAAGAATGTTCGAATAATGTTACCGCATAGACAGTAGCCCCTGATGCTCTGTTGGGCGTTCGAGAAGAAAAGCCGAATAGAGGATCAAAGAATTCGCGGGAATCTAACAAAAGGAGTCAATATGCGTATGCAGGCTTCTCTGCTAGCATCCGCCGCACTGACTGCGGAAGTGGACGTGTTAAAGCAGAGTCTCAAGAAGGCCGAGCAAGAGCTCGGGCGTGCCAAGAAGCAGCTCGAGGAGAAGGTAAGAAATACCCTGTTTGAATATGTATATAAAAAAGGTGCAATTGCAAAAAATGATAGGATTGACATGGCTATTGCAGGGGCCACGTCTGAGGTGGCGACCCTTAAGCAAGCACTGCTCGAGGCCGAGAAGAGTGCGGCCGTGGAGCGCACCGAGCGGGAGAGGTATGAGGCTGAGGTTGGCAAGGTGCGGGAAGAGCTCCAGGTTCTCATGAAGAAACATGAGAGTTTGGAGCTTGACTCGAAGACGCGAGCGTCCGAGCTCACAGCAGCTATAGAAAATGCCAAGTCTGCCAAGGCTGAGTCCCAGAAGACCCTCCAGGAGTTGGATGAGGTGAAGAAGATTGCGGCGGGTAAAGCATTCTTTATGCAAAGCAAACACATAAACGTGAGTTACCTATTACTTACCCGAATCCAGAGCTCTCCAGGAGCGTTCGTAGATCTTCCCCGGAGTGTATCTGATGCCACCGCATTCTATCGAGCCGAGGAGGGCAGCTTGACGGAGAAGGTGTTCTGGTCTCAGTACGCTGAGGCCGGACACCCCGTGCCCCTGAGCGACCAGCTGAAGCAACTGGTCGAGCTCCACAAGGCGGCCGAACAGGCCATGAAAGGCCTCCTAGTTCAGCTGTGGCCTGGAGAGGCTCCGCCTGGGAGCTATTTTGGGCTGGTGCGGCGGCTGGTGGAGGCCTGTCCGAGGCTTGAAGACATCAAGTGCTCCATCTGCATTGAAGGTGCCCGTAGGGCCCTTGCACGTGCTAAGGTGCACTGGGGCAAGCTGGATGCGGAGAAGCTTGTGAAGGACGGGCCACCTCCGGGGAAAGAGCATCGCAAGCCCGAGAATTATTATAAGGATGTTCTGAAGGGTGCCCGTCTTGTTGCGGATGAATGTACCAAGGATGTATTTTTTGAGTAAAACCCGCTCGTGTTATCCTGTGCACTGAAAACTTGTTCATATGCGCTAAGCAATGCTGCTTGAATTTAAAATATTACCTTCTGTGCGGCTGTTTATCAATACTGAGAGATGGCGAGTCGTCGGCTTCTGCCCCCATGCCGCTAGTGCTGGGGTGTTCGGGGATAAACCTAGGCGCTCTTTTTCCCATATTTGGGTCCTTCGAGGGAGGCGCTCAGCCCAACGAACGAGGCAATCGAACTATAATGCGTGAAAACTCTCACTTAGC